>NW_023596225.1:32902130-32984768 GCF_011947565.3 Pollicipes pollicipes | reverse complement strand
TCTCGCTCTCTCCGGATACTCAGACTCTGGGGTCTGGACCAGTCCTCTCGCGGTAGCGTGCGTTCATCGGCCAGTCGGCGGCCGTGGACCTGGCCGGCTCCGAACCGGGCCGCGGCGGCGAGCGATCGGATCCTCGCCACGCCGTCGCGACCCTCTGAGCAGGCCGCCTCCGCGCGGCGTGGGCGCGCGGAGGTGGCCTCCGTCAGCGCCATCCGGCCGCCTCCCTGCGGCGCCCGCCGGCCCGCCGACCACAGCTCCGCCGCATCCGGCCGCCGCCGCGCTCATGAACCCGTCCAGCGGCCGCCGCCGGCGACGCCGCACGCGCGCAAACACTTGTTACCATAGCAACAAGTGGGGCCGTTGGGCGGCCGCGCGGTCGGCGGCGGAGGGGGGGGGGGGACGGCGCGTGCACCTGGCGCCGCGGGGCATGCCGCCGCCGCCCCGCACCTGCCGCTGCCGGCCCGCGCGGCGCCCCTCCCCCCACCCCTCCTCCCGCTCATGGCCCCCGGCGGAGCGGCGGCGCCGGAGCGGAGGTCACCGCGTGGGCCGCGAGGGTCACGGCGGCGGCCAGCTGCTGCTCTGCGGCCGTCGCTCCAGGCAGCGGCGCGGCACGCGGCGCGCCCCCGGCTCGGCGCGCGGTGCCCCGAGACAGGCGCGGCAGCGGCTCTGGCAGCGCCCGGGGGACAGCTGGCGGGGAGTGCTGGGTGGAATGGGGGCGGAGCGCGCCGACGCCGGCAGAGTTCAGGCTCCGAGGCATCCCTGAGGTCGGAGCTGGGGGCGGGACGGTACGGATGGGCGTGCGCTGGTCGTTTGCCGGCTCTCGGGAGCGAGGTCGGCAGGGTGGCCATTTCTCATCGGTGGTGGTGCATAGAATATGAATTATCCGCGGATTGTGGCATGCCGTGGTGAAAGCGACTCTCCTATTTTTATTCACGTTATCTATGTAAATCCATGCAGGTTTCCTCCGTACATGACGCCGGGACGCTTGGTCTTGCCATCCACTACCGGCAGCTGACCCCAGACATTTCCTGTCACCGTTCTGATGACTCTAGATAAGTCCGTTGTCATAGAGACGGCTTCAGCTGCTGCATGTGGGATCCGGGAGCACGTTGTCTCGTTGCAGCCGGACCGCCGGTTTCGGAGCCCCGAAGATGTCGGCAGGCTATCACTGACCGCAAGCGGCGTTCAGCCATGCTCTAGCCTTCTTGCGGCCGGTTTAAGTGGAAAAACTTTTATTACGCACTATGTTCCAGTTTCGAGAAAGCAGCTATGAATTATTGATAATCACTGACGCCGTGGCAAGTGCGACTGAGCGACGGGGAGTTGCGTTAGGGTTCACGACCCCTAGGCAACGCGTGTTCAGCTGATTGGCAACCCGTGACCCATCATTAAGACATTTTGTGGCACATTCTGAGTCCTCTTCTTATCGCAGCTATCGGGTCTTTGTTTCGCAACGCCTCAGTCCTCGGCGCATTTCCACAAGTCCCGTGGCGCCTGAAACCAAAATGACCGTCATCATCATCAGCTGAGCGTTGTGGTTCGCCCTGCCCGTTGTAATGGCGCCGGAGCACGGAGAGAGGGAAGTGAGCGCCAGCCCTGCGGCGCCGCAGGATGAACTGAAAACGTTTCGCCCCTGCCCCTTAACACGCGTTTATTGTGGTAGGCCGTTGTTTGCGAGGCGGCGGGCAAGGGTCAAGGGTCAAGTCTCCGCCGCTGCCCGTGACGGGGTCGACCGGACGTCTCGGGGCGCGTCACCAGCGCCATCTTGTGGGCCCCGGCCGTGATGGACGAGCCGCCCTGGTCGCCGCGCCTGCTCACCCCGCGCCGTCCCCTCCCGGCGACCCCTCGACGCCGCGGATGCGGGGTCAGCCGTCCGCCGCGCCGCACGCGCGCGTGGGCGGGTGTGATGTTGGCGGACGCCGGGACCTGTTGCCGGCCCAGCGGCCGCTGCGGGCAGCCGCTACAGATGGCACGCTCCCACCGTCACGTGCTCTCGACCCCCCCCCCCCCCCCTCCATCCGCGTACACACACTGCCGGCGCGCCGCGCCCGCGCAGGGTTGGCCGCCGGTGCGCTGTTTTTGTCGCCGCCGCTGCCGCCGCCAAGGTCCACCCGCCGACACTGGGTTAATGGCGCGGCGGCGGCGTTTTTGCCGCGTCGTGCGCGACGCCGGCGTGGCGGCGGCGGCGGCGCCGGCGCACTCGCCGCCGGCCGGCAGCCGCCCCCGCTCGGCGCCCGCAAACTTCCCGCGAGTTGTCGACAGAAGTTGGCCCGCTGGCGCCCCGTTAGCCGTCGCCTCTGATCAGCGCCGCCGAGCGGCGGAGCAGGTACGCGCCCAGCTCCGCCGGGCGGGGCAGGGGTGAGCGAACCGTCCGACCGGACGGCGGCACCGCCGCGCTGGACCGACCGACCCTCCGTGGCTCGCGCCCCTCTCCCGACCGCTCCCACCCCCCCCGGCGCGCTGAGCGCGCCCCTGTCGGCCCGCCGTCGTTTTTCGGGGTGCCGGAAGCTGAGTCAGCGCGCCGCTCGGAAGCGCTTGCGCAACCAGCGCGGCCCGATGGCCGCCGGGGTGCGTCGGAAGCGGCGGCCGTGTGCGCGCGCGCGCTCTCGACTCGCTTCCGCGTCTTTGTGCCGGCCGGCCGGCAAGGCCGCCGTCGGCTGTCTGCTGATCGGCTGATCGGGGAGCATCGCCGCCGGCGATCGGCCTGGGTCGGCGCCGGCGGCGAGAGTGAGTCACCAGGGCGGCGGTATCCAGCCGAGCGGCGCGCGCGCGCGCGCGAGGTCGTGAACAGCGCCGCTCCCTGTTTCTGTTCCGGTCGGCGGGCGCGGTCGTGCCAGCGACGGCGCGCTTGCTCATTGGGGAGCAGCGAAGCGGCGCACCCGGTCTTGCCCGGGCAAGGCTTGGGATCGGCGGAGCCGTACTTCCAGGCCGGCGGTACCACGATGCCATATGGTCACCTGCCGCTCCACGCGCTGAAGCGATGTCCGCGCCCGGACCGCCCGGCGACTAACCCCATTTCGCATGTCACTCGCCGTATGGTGTGACAGATATTTTTATGTTGTATACAGTGAGAATTTCTGGGAAGCTGTGCTCGAGTCTGTTTGTTTGAACGAGCGGGACGGGCCGGAATAATTCACCCGTGTCGGCCGTGCCCGATCATGGCAGCTGCCGCGCGTTTTTTAGGCCCTTAATGGCTTAGCGGTTTTGTGTCGTCATCTCGGGTCCCGTTATCGTTTTTTGAAGCGGTAAAATTATTGCACGCATCATGGCCGAATTAGCTGCCGTTGGTGATCTTGATTGCATGGCTCAGTCACGATCGGAGCTACCTGGGCGCTCGTGCCGGCGGCTGCTGCTGATTCCGCGGTCACGAGCGCCGCGCCGCCGGCAGTGCTCTGTCATGGACAGGCGTAGTGCAATCGTGAAGTCATGGTGGGTCATGCAGTGGCCCGGCGGATTTTGTATTGCTGCTCCGCGGCAGGAGCTGTGTTGATACCTTCGGCAAGTCATTGGAGGGGATTATGTGTGTTATCAGTTATGCGAGCCGTGAGGTCGGGTGGGGGAGGGGAGGGGGGAGACTTTCGCCGGTTGCATCCTGCGTGCATAATGCACGCTGAGCAGCCCCGACCGGGCTAACTGGCTCACCGATCACGCTCGCAATAGCTGTTTAGATACCCTCTGATCGCCAAGCTAAGCCCACGCCGGTCACCTCTGTCGATATTGCCGCTGCCACCCTTCCGACATCTTCACTGCACACGGTCCATTCTCCACCGCACCAGCCTCTAAGGCCCCGCCCGGACGATCTGCTGCCCACCAGAGAGCCGGGATCACCGCCCCAATGTGGTCGGCCCCGGTCCACCGCCAGTCGGTCAACGTACAGGATTTTGGGTGGTAAGGACACATTTTACGGGCGATTTTGGGCTCTCAGTGTTGAACGCCTTTTGTAATTTCGGTCTCCTATTATTAGATAGATACATGACGTCAACGCTCCTGCAAGTGCCACTTTGGCGGTAATGAAACAATGCGATACTAATCCATGATTCCCTTCATATGTTCTATAGCGGAAAGGAGTACCGAGGCTCTTAATAATCATCCTTATTTCCGGCAAGAGCTCACAGAAAAGATATCCACCAGGAACCGGCTTCAAATGTTGGACTTCATAAATCGCCATAGCATGCGAAGGTTGTTTTCTGTCGCAGCCTCCCGAAACGAAGGGAGACGGGAGACCGAAATGGTACCCAAGCTTTTGACTCAAGTGGCTAGGGGGGTGGTTACCGCGCCAGGAATTGATGTGCACTTGGTTTCATTATTTTCAATTGTTTAAGACCGACTTTCAGACATTCACTTCGGTACTTTTGTTGCAGCACTTGTTGTAATACTTCATCACCAGCCGGGAGTCACCTCCCGAGAACTCCCGGAAGGGAGATCTCGGGAGCCCGAAATGGCGCCCCACGTTTCTAGCTCGTCATGGATGTGGAAAGCGTCAGTGCAGACTTGAAGAGGCTCAGTGTGACGCATCAGTCACTTGCATTGCCCTGAGCGGGTTTTGGAGGTGTTGTTCGCCAAACACTCGGAATATAGACAGCATTCTTGTAATTCGTTCGTCATCATGACCTCGTTGAGGACACTGAAATAACATCCGAAGTGTGCTAGTTCGCAATGTTCTGTCAAATGGGAATCAAAACTTGGTGATTTCTAGATTTCAGAAGAAAGTGCGTGCCGTAAGTATGAACGGTACTGCAGTATTCATCAGGATATTAAGCATAAAAGTGGTATATGAGACTGCAATACTAGAGAATAATAAGAAAAGGTTTTAGTATGTCTGTTCCCAGTGTGTAAACAGGGAGTATTGTGATTGGAAAATGCTGCCTTTTGTGAGCGATTTCAGGCTCTTGGTTTTAGATTTTCCGCAAATTTAGTTTTTCATTCACGAATATATTACATTTTTTGCTGACTTCGGTCTCCATTGGAGTTTTTGTGGCGACATTTCGGTCTCTATGACGCCTTTTACTGAGACAGTTTTCACACACTGTCCGCCTCCCCGGCGCGTGCAGCCGCCGGCGGCTACTGTCCGTGCGGCGCGCGTGCAGCGCCCGGCCGGCCGGCGCCGCGTGCGGCGGCCAGGCCAGGCCAGGTGAGACGGCCGCCGGTTTGTGTGTCGCGGCTTTTTGCCGGCGCGGCCGGCTGACGCCCGCCGCCGTTCCGCTCCAGTTGGCGCTCAAATGACGCCACCACATCTCGCCGCGTGATCTAGTGGCGGCGCCGGCGACGCGCCGACATTGTGTCGCGCCCGGCCGAGTGACATCTGGCCCGGCCGCCCTGATGAAGACCGCTGATTCAGACCCCCGGGGAGGGGGCGGGGAACGCTCGTCACCTGTGGCGGGCGCCCCCGAGGCCGTGCTCGGACGCTCCCCCCCCCCCCCCCTCCCTCCGCGGACAGGTGTCGGCGCCGGCGGCGGGGTGCGGCGGCGGCGGTGGGCACGCTCCCGTCAGTCGCCCTCGCCGGGCTGCGTACGCTCGGCGGTCCGCGCCAGCCGGCGGCCGCGGAGGCGAACGGCGCCGGACGGACCGGGCGGCGTCAGGCTGCCGACGCCCGTCGGCTGCTGTTGACGCCGGCGGACGGCGAGCCGGCGCCGCGGGCGATAGCGCCGCGGCGACCCGACGCCGACGGTGACAGTATCGGCGCCGGGTCGCGTCGCGGTCGATGCCGGGCCGGGTCTTTCCCGGGGTCACCGGGCGCCGAGCGGCGGCCACCGACGGACGGCACATCGGCTGAGGGCTGGCGGAGCTGTCTGTGATGTTGATGGGGCCGGACCGCTGTGAATTCGCCGCCCTGCGGTACGGGATGACCTCACGCATCCCACCTGGCCTCGTGTAAAAAGAGGCGTGACGCCACGCTACGGGAAAAGGACATGCGTAGGACGCGCCGAGGGCTGGCGCCAAACCGGTCCAGGGACGGCAAATCTGTGGAGAGGGGAGGGCAGGGCGGTGACGGTGACGGTGCGCCGCCGCCTCCGCGGCGTCCATTCATCGGCGCGCCGGCGGGGCGTCGGGTCGGCCGCCGCCCCTGTTCAGAGGCTGACGCCCGCCCGCGGCGATGGCGTCAGCACCACCGCTGCTGCCACCGCCGCCGCCGCCGCCGCCGCTGCCGCCGCCGCCGCCGTCGCCGTCGCCGTCGCCGTCGCCGGCCCAGGACCGCGCCCTCCGCCGGCACCGAGTCGGCGGCGCTCCGGGCCGGCCGCCGCCACGTCCGGCGCGGGCGACGGGCGCTCGGCGGGAGATAGACCTGTTTACTCGACGGTGGTGTTGAATATACACGGGTCCTGGATGGTATGTGGGCTCGGCCCTTGTCGCCGCGCGCCGAGGCGAGGCGTTTCGCGCGCCGGCAGAGCGCTGGCGACGGAGAGAGGGGCGTCGCAGTCGGCGCGCGGCTCTCGCCGACGCGCTGCGACCCCTCTCTCCGGCTTCGGCGGTGGCGTTTCCAGTATTTCCGCCCGACATTGTGAGTCATAACTTCACCGGAGCTTCCAATTAATGCCGTGGTCGGGTCGTAAATTTTTCCGCTGCAACATGGAGAACGTCGTAAAGATTGTCGTAAATACTGTCCGATTGGCCGTAATTTCTTGTCGATCTGACGTGGTCTGAGTGGGTCAGCGGATGAATGGGGGGCGTAATCTGTTTGTTACGGCCCGCGCCGCTCCGTCGAGAGCGGCGCTGGCGAGGCCGGCCGTAATTACGACCGATCTGCAGGCGGCGGGACCGACTGAGTGGTCACCCGACCCGCGCACGCCGCGACGGCCCCGCGGCGACCTCCGGCGGCGGCGGCGGCGCCCCCCGCGCGGGTCGCCGCGCCCACCGCCGCTCGACTGGGCCCGGCCGTGCACGCTCTGCAGCGTCGCCCCTCTGTTTACCGGCCACTTCCGCCGGCTGGCGGCGAGCGCGGTAACCGGATCCCCGCCTCCTCAGCACCGAGCCTCCTCCCGCTGCCGGCCGGCCGACGGACGGCCCAGCGCCGCGATCGCCGGCCCGCCCGGCTCCAGGCGGGAGTTTACACACCCCGACGCCGTCGAGCCACGCTGGCGGCGGCGGGGGCCAGCTCCCCGCTGCCAGCCCGCCGCCGGCTCCTCTCCAGACGGCCGTATTATTGGCCGGAATTGGCGGCAGTCATCGGGAAATTCCGCCGCCGGCGCCGGCGCCGCCGCAAACTTTTCCGCCTCGTAAAGGGAAGTTAATTTGCGCGCGCTCGCGCCGGCGCGGCGGCGCTCCATCAGGCACGCCGCTCGTCGGCCGCGCCAGACGACGGCCGCGTCTGACGGACGGCGACCCGCGCGCCCCGCTAACGGCTGCATCGCTCAGGCGGGCGGCGGCGGCGGCGGCGGCAAAGCGGCGGCCTGCAGCGACCGCCGCCGCAGCGGACACTTTCGCCGCCGCCGCCGCCGCCGCCGCCGCCGGCCGCCGCCGCCGCCGCCGCCGCCGCCGCCGCCGCCGCCGCCGCGTGCGCACCTGTCGTCCTGCCGAACCGGTCAGCGGCAGCTGCTGACCGACCGACCGGCCGCTGCCGCCGCCGTCGTGTCAAGGACGCAGCTGGACGACGCCGGTGCCGCCGGTGCCTCCTCCGGCGGTGGCGCCGCTCACTGGCCGCCGCGTGCGCTGCTCGTGGCGCGGCAAGGCTGACAGCGGCATGGGAGCGGGTCTCTGGGGACGAGTCGCTGAGGACCTGGACTCCGGGTGCCGTGGGTGTCCGTCACCTCTCGGCGCGGCTGGCAGCGGTCTTGATAGTCAGTCGACGGCTGGAAGGCAGCTCCCATCATTGATGTTGAGTTGAGCTTCGGCGAAGGGGGGGGGGGTGGGGGGGGCAGGGGATACGTCATTAAAGCGGTGTAGAGCAGGGCACTGTTCGCGGACATTCGGTCTAGAGCGGCCGTGTGGGCCTTGGCTTCTCCGTCCGTCTCGGCGTGCTTCTCTGGGGCGGGGCTCGGTGGCCCGCCGAGAGCGTGACGGGCTGCTCGTCAGCGGCCGCTGCCGCCGCGCAGACTGCGGCCGGCCCTCTGCAGAGGCAGCGCCGCCGCGGCCGGCTCGGAGCGCGCCCCAGCTCTGCTCTGAATGCGAGGGCTGCGAGCTGAGTGATGGTCGCCCGGGCCGAACGGGGAGCCCGCAGTGGGAACGGTGCGGCGGGGCGGGTCGGGGTTGGGGTGGCGCGGTCAGCTGGGCTTGCTCGGGGGTGCTGAGGCGCGTCCAGAACGCGCCTCTCTCCCAGCGGTGCGCGCCACGTCTGCGATCACGGCCGAGACGGGGCCACTGGACGAGACGGCCGGCGGAGCAGCCCGCGCCGCAGTGCCGCCGGCGTCGGCCGCGCTCCTCCGGCGTTGCCGCCGCTGACCGGCGGCGCCACTTTCTGGAAACGGCCCGGCCGGCCCGCGGCGACCGACCGACGTAGGCGGCCGCGCTCTGTTTACACGATCGGCCCATTAATGAAGTGGTCTATAAACAGACAGTAACTGGGGGAGGCGCCGCGGCTGGCGCGTGCTTGCGACACGCGGCTCGGCGGCGCGTGTGCGTGCGTCGCCCGTTGCGTCAGCGCTGGCGGCCGGCGCTGCTGAGTGGAGGCGATGCGCCAGGCGGCGGGACGCGGCGCCAGCCGCTGGCCATTGCAGCGCCAGCAGCGGACGTCTGCGCGCCGGCGCCGTTTTTGTGGCGGCGGTTGTAGCCGAGCAGTCTGGGACGCAGCTGCATGCGCTCTGCCGGTCGCCTCATGCCGCAGCCCTGCGCCAGCGGACCGACCCCTGGGCCGGTGAGCAGGGCGCAGGTGCCGGGGGACGGCCACCGGCCAGCGCCACCCAGCGACGAGCGGAACTCGGCGACACTGGCGTGCCGGAGCCGACGAGAGCGGGGAGGGAACAAAGAGCGGCAGAGGCCGGGCCGTGGACAGAGAAGCGATACGAGCGCCGGACAGAGTGCGGCGGGCGAGCGCGACGACCCGTGGCGGACGGGCCCCGGGCGGGCCGCCGGCCGTGGTTATTTGAAGACGTCGCACTCCGTGGCCCATTGTCAGCGTAATTCTGTCGGCGTTCGGGCCGCGGGAGAATGGCCTCGGGCGGTATTTTCTCAGCGTCCGCCGGCGCGCCCCTCGCTGATGTCATAATTGGCGGCGCCCTGTAAACAGCGCCCGCCCGCACGCACGCACACGCTGGCGCCGCCCGCTCCGCGCGCGGAGGCGGCGGTCACGCCCGCCGCCCGGCCATTGGTGACGGGCCGCCCGTGACGTGCTCTCGGCTTTCTCCGCGGGCCGCTGGCGTCCGATCCGGTCCGATCCGGTCCGGTCACCCGGGATGGCGGTGGCCCCTCGCTGGGAGGGAGACTCGTCGGCGGCAGCCGCCCTGAGCACGTCGAGACCGCTTCGCTAGTGCGAGCGCCCTGCTCGACCGTGTCAGCTTGTTGGCGCCCGCGCCGCCCGCGCGGCTCTTCGCGCTCGGCGGTGGGCGCGGTGCCCGCCGTCCCCCGCGGGCGTGCTCCGCCCGTCCCGGCCGGCCGTCTGCCGTCGTCTCCCAGCCGGCGCGACCGGCCGGCCGGCCGGGCACAGGTGCCGACCGGCGCACGTGCGGCCGCCGCCGGCGCCCGGTCAGCGGCGGGTCGGCGCGACAGGTGCCGCCGGCCTCACGCTCGGGCTGCGCTCCGCCGCCGCCCGCACACCTGGCCATGGTCATGGCCACGGCCGGCGCGTCGAGTGGCGCCGCCGCCGGCGTCCGTGACGCCGCGCCGCTGACGGGCGCCGGCGTGACGTGGACGCCCGTCGGATCTCGCATGTTGACGGCGCCGTCCCGCCCGCCTTCCGAAGCGATGCGATATGCAGTCGTTGCTTATTCCCCGCTTGTTCCTGCGTTCCCGTGCGCGCTCTCTCTCTCTCTGTCTGTTCGATGTGTAGCGACGGACAGCGGGCTGTCCGCGGGCGGTCGTTCCCAGCGATGCGCAGCTCTCCATCCGCTCCCGGTGTCCGGTCTGGGCTCTGCTGACTTGTAGGCCGACCAGACGCCGACACAACACCTGGGCTAAATCGATAACAGTCGTCGGCTGGCCGGCGGCGGTGCCGCTCCCTCCCCCCTCCCCTGCGCCTCCCCGGCGGCCGCGTGTGCTGAAGCGGGGGGGGGGGGGGCTCGTCCCCCCCCGGCCCCGTGCAGCAGGACGCTCGGCTTGTTTAGCAGCGACTGTGTTATGCCGCGTTTCGTTTTGTTTATTTGTTTGGCGGCGTTGGATTTCCCGGCTCGGGAGACGTTTCCGTGATGGCTGTGGCTTTAGCGGGCCGGAGCGGCAGAGCCTCGGCGACGGCGGCCGGCGTCGCCGTCTTCAGACACGCCGGCCGGCGCCGCAGCGGGCCAGCGTGGCGCAGTAGCGGCGACCTGCAGCGTTTCGCTGACGGCGGGTCGCTCAGCGGACTGCGGCGTTGCGGCCGGGTGGGACCGGGACGGCGGGCCGCCTGGCCGTCACCAGAGAGGAGAGAGACGGCGGCGGCGGCGGCGGCGGCGGCGGGACAGGCCGATGGACGGCTGGGGACGGACGCCCGGAGTGACCGACACCGGCTGGGCCGGCGCCTCGTCCGACCTCCCGGGAGGTGGTGGGTGGGGCGTGACGCTGCCTCGTCACACCGTACAGATCTCTCATGGCTAGGGTGTCTGTAGATTGCCGTGTTTATGGCACCGTTGTATATTTTGTATTATCTGAGACGCCATAGACCAGTGACCAGTCGTGCGCTCCCAGTGGCCGTCCCGGCTCCCAGCTCCCGCTGGCCGATAGTGCCGTGTCCCGCGCGGTGACCAGACTCGTCCTGCGTTCTGAGCGGCCACTGGCCATCAAAGCCGTCGGCTGCCGGCGGGTGGCAGAGCAGCCGCCGCCGCCGTCGTCGCCGCGGCGCCGACGGCTCTGATTCACAGCCCGTGCCGCTTGATGCATCGCGCTTGCGCTGGCGGCCGGGCCGGGCGGCGCGCTCCGCTCATTAACGGCTGCCGGCTGTGCGGCCGGCGCGGTTGACGCGCCTCGCCTCGGCCGGGGACTCGCTTCGCCTCGCCCGGGGTCGCCGGCCAGTCATCGGCCGCAGCCGTCGGCCGGTCGTCGGCCGGCGGTCGGAGATGAGTGATGTGGGTGACGCGGCGTGGTTCATTGGCGTGCGGACGGCTGGTTGCCGGCGCTGGCGTGCGGTGACTCATGTGTTCTCCCCCTCTGTTTCAGGTAAGCCTCTGTCCGGGCGCCAGGCACGCCACGCTCGGAGTCACCGGCAGTCCGGTGAGCGGGCCGGTCCCAGGCCCTCTGTGTGTGGTTGTGTGCCGGGGGCCAGAGCCTCTGTCCCTCCTCGCTGCCAGGACGTCAGCGCGGCGGAAGAAGCCCGCCGCCGGACGGCCCGGCCGCCACGGCGCCCGGTCCCACCTGCGCCATGCGCACACGTGGCGGCGGCGGCGGTGCGCCGGTCACGGTCGGGCGGTCTGCAGCGGCGCGGAACACGGCCAGGGCCGCTGCCCGCCGCTGCCGCCGCGCCGCTGCACCGGCGGCGTCCTCCGCTCGGGCCCGCCCTCGCCCCCTCCACCGCGGCGACCCCGGCGCCGGGCGGCGGTGCAGCCGACCGGGCACCGGCGGCGCGGCTTGCGTCAGGGTCGGCCCGGGCGGAGTCGGTGTGCTGCAGACGGCTCGGCACTGCACGCGGTGACCGGTCGGGCTCCTGCAGCCGCCGCGCCGCCCTGCCACACTCAGTTGGGGAGAGCGGCCGTGCGTCCGCGGCAGCCGCGGCCGGTGGAGGGGGGGATGTCGTGGGACGGATAGTAGGATTGAGATCGTGCGGAAACAGAACGGCAGCGCTGATGGTGCAGCCGCTGGCACAGTCAGCGGTACAACCGAAGACTCAGCCCCGGTGCCGTCCGGCGCACGCACGCAGATTAGTCGCGCACGGCATCAGACAGTGACGCATCTCCCAGTGACGTCACAGCGCTCTTCCTGCTGCGCGCCGGCGGCGGCGGCGGCGGCGGCCGGCGCCCTCTCGCCCGCCCGCCCGCCTCCCGTGCCGGCTACCTGTTGTGTCGGCGCGTGGCCGGCGGCGGTGCGACAGATGGTCGCGCTCCCAGGAGGCGCGGCCCGGGGTCCATGCGCCGCGCGCCGGCCGCCCGCCGCCCGCCGCCCGCCCGGCGCCGGAGGAGGGAAGCACCCGCTCCGGCCGCCGCGCCGCCCCGGCGCCGACACGAGGCCATGCGCTCAAGTGGAGGGACAGCGCGTGCCGCACGTTCCCAGCGCGGTTTAATGCCCCTCTGTCGCAGTTTTTGGCGTAGGTTCGTAGGTGGAGATTCCGACAGCTTGGAGAGTTTAAGCGGTCAAGTTGCCGTGCTGATGCTCCGAGATTGCGCCTGCTGTAAGTGACATCGTGAGCTGCCGTCTGCCGGCCTCTTTTTCGCCGAGTGACATCCTTTGTTCGCTCTTGTTTCTCGCCCGCCGTGACCCACCTATCGCGGCGCCGACAGACGCCCGCGCAGTCCGCCGGCAGGGCGGGGGGGGGGGGGGGAACCGTCTCAGAGAGGGCGCGCGCGCCGGTCGACTCCGCCCTCGGGCGCCCCCCCCCCCCCCCCACGCGGCCCGCAGGTGCCCCTGCACGGTTCGCCCCCGGAAAAATAAGATACACTCGGAGCATATTCATCTTATCCGGAGCGGCGGGCGCCGATTGGCCGGCGCCACCCCACCTGCTGTGACGTCACGGCAGCTGCCGCGGCGGCGCCCATTACCGGCTGTGCAGTTGTCGGTTTGACCGGATTCAAACGGCGACGGCGGCGGCGGCGGCGGCACCGGCGGCGAGGCCCGCGCCGCGCGCGCGCGCGTGCCGCCCCGGCTCGCTCGCGGAGACGCGCGTCAGCTGACGGCCGGCCGCCGCGACACCTGGCGGCGGCCGTCGGCGGCTGCGATCGATGACCGGCGGGCCGGCCGCGAACGGACGCGGGCCGGCGCGCGCGCGGCGTGGGGGGGCCGCGTCGACGGTCGCAGCGCGGCCGGGGTCGGGATGTTGTGCCGAACTGTGCGTTCGGCTGCGCAGGCATCGTGAGCTGCCGCCTGCCGGCGGTGTGGGAGCAACGGTGGGGGTTTCGTCCGCGGGCTGTCTTACAGAGTCACGGCTCCGGCTGACCCCCTCTCGCACTTGGGCTCCCACTCGGAGACAACTTGCTCCGCCGCGCGCTAACTTCCGGCTAACTTACCGCTACCCCCACCCGGGTCGCCGCCCCGGTGCCGGCCCGGGTCAGCCTGGCGGGACACGCCGCGTCGCCGGTGTCCACCGCCGAGCGCGGCGCGTCGACGACGGTCGGTCGGTCGGGCGGCGACACGGCGGCCGCGGCCGCAGCGTCGGCGTCGACGGCGCCTGACGCGGCGCAGCCTCCCCGTCGCCGATCGATGGCGCGCCTTATTGAATAACGGATCTGATTTATCACTCGAGAATTGCCTATTATCTTTGCAGGACGGCGAGTAATTGGAAACTTATGGGTCAGTAACTCCGATATAAAATAGAAGGGATGAGCGGGCATATTGATGCGGGCGCGGGCGGCGCGCCGCTCCGATCGGCGCGGGCGTCGGCGTCGGCTTGATGGCGTCCCGAATGGCCGGGCTTCAAACGAATCCGCCGCCAAATTACCGGCGCTCGAGTGCGCAATAAGCCGGGCCGGGGCGGGGCGGCGCGGGCCGGCGCGGAGAGGCGCCGAGGGCTCCGGCGCGTGCGGCCGAGGACGGGGCCGGCGGCGCGCGCTCATGGGGTGAGGAGGAGCGACGCGGGATTGATCTGGTTAGGGCGAGAGGATTAGGGGAGGGGGCTGCTTTGTTGGGGCTTGTGCTGCTGCGGAGGGTTGTTGATGGTGCGCTCGCGTGGCGGCGTTGGGACCCGTGCCGTGCGCTGGTGATTACGCGCAGGAGATTGCCGACGAGTGCGTCGCACCGCTGCCGGCGCGTGGTAGTGAACTTTACCCGCCACCAGCCGCCTCGCCGTCCAGCAGCGTACTGACAGTCAGCCGCACCATTCCCGGCCACGGCGACAGTCTCCGTCTTCAGAGAACTGCCCTTTCTCTCTGTCTGTGCGCGGTGCCGCCGTCTCGCCAGCTGCCACTGCAGCGCGCCCCGTGCCCTTCGGCGAACGGTGGGGCCGGGCGACGGCCGCGCTCGCGGGCCGCGGGCGGCGACAAAGCGGCGACGTTCCCGGAGACGGCCGCTCGGCTCGGCTCGGCTCGGCTCGGCTGGCCTGCACAGACCGCCACGAGCCGCGGCCAGGGGCCGGAGGCGGCTTTGCAGTGTCGCGGTGAGACAGGGAGCGCTAGGAGCGCCGAGCCCGACAGCACTGGTGCATCACCGGCGCTGGCACGTCCGGCGCTGCGCGGTCCAGAGCTCTCCCGGCCGCCGTCCCTGCGACCGAGGCGGCCGGCGGCAGCGCGCGGGACGCGCTGTTTTCCTCTGGGCGCGTCGCCGGTGCGAGGGGAGCGAGCGTCGGCAGACCGGCCGGCGGCCGGTGGTCGGCGGACGGGCGGGCCGGCGCGTCGCCGGCGTCGACTGGTGATTTAGCTCCCCTCGATCGGCACCCCCTCCGCGCTCGCTCGACGAGCGCGACCGGCGGCCCGCTTTTGTTTCGCCGGCGTCGGCGGCGGATTTTGAATGTCTTCAGTTCATTTTAAAGGGTCGCTTTTTGTGCGCCGCTCCCCGAGGAATGCTGTAATCGGAGCCGGCGGGGCACGGGACATTTTTCAGAGTGGCCGGCACGCCGCCGCGCGACCGGCGGCACAGCCGGCCGCGACAGGCTCCGATGTCGTCTGGGGGAGGGGGAAGTTTTTGCCGGCGGCACAGGAAGCGGCGCGGCCGACGCCGCACAAAGGCCGTGCTCTCGCGGCCGGCCGGCTGACCGGCCGCCGCCGCCGCCGGCGCGGGTAGCGTGCCGGCCGGCTGCGATGCGGCGCAGTGGGGCCGCCGCGGCGGAGCTGCCGCCGCCGCGCCGGCCCGTTAATCGTCGCGGAGGGGAGATTGCCATCGGGCCGGGCCGTCTGCCGCGATGGCCTGTTATTACGGCCCATTTGGTGACGTCCACTGCGCCGCGCACGCCGCCGTCGCGCCGGCGACACGTCCGCGGCGGCCATTTTTCATAGATGGCACGCGCCCAGCAGCTCCCGGCGCCCCCGCTTTACGATCGCGATAAATTGAACTAATTGTCGTCATTATGTGTATAATTGCATCATCCGTTAGTCCGAATTATTGCACACTGGAAGGATTTTTAGGCAGCCCTTTGTTTTCGCGTCAGCGCTGGTGCGGGCTTGGCGTGGGCGGGGGGCTGGCTGCTTGGGGGCGGAGAGCGGCCGGGTCGCCGGGTCTGCGGCGCCGGCCGGGCTGTGCCGCCGTCAGACAAAGGTACGCCCGCTCCGGCTGGCGGGCCATCCCGAGCCGAGATGGATCGTCCGTCGCGGCCAGCCCGGCCGGCGGCGGGGGACGCCGGTGACCAGCCAGCACGAGCCGCCGGCTCCCTCGGCCCGGCCGTCCCCGCCTGCCACCTGCCGTCCCCCCCCCCTCCCGCTCTGCCGCGCCGGCGGCGGCGGCGCGGGGCGCGCGCGTGGAGCGGGGGGACGCGGCCGAGATTGGGAGCGGCCACCGGCTGCCGGTCGCTCCAGCCGGCTGGTCGGCCGGCAGCCGGTGACTAGCCTTTAAACAGCACCGGTCAGGTGGCGGCGGCCGGGCCCACTTGTTGCCGGTCGGGAGCGGGGCGCCGGCTGCTGGCGGCCCGGCCCGGCTCGCTCGACGGCCGGCCGGAGCGGTCGCCGCCGGCGCCAGCCCGGCACCGCCGCCGGCACGGCCGCCGCTGACGCTCCAGCGGCCGCCGGCCGGCTACTGGGACTTGTTTTGGTCGGCGCCAAAGCGATTCGGCCGCAGCAGATGCCGTGTCTAACGATTGAGGCAGCATTTGAATGTTTACTTGTGCTGGGAGACGCAATTTGTAGCTGTGGAAACGGTGAATCGCCGTCATGTGTCTTCATGACAACCATGGGCTGCTTGAGTTCTCAGAGGACTTCGTTTGACGCGGTCATGCGGCGCCTTCCGATGGTTTCGGCGGTCCAGCCATCTAATGTCGTCGCTCCGACGGCGAGGTAGTGCAGAACAGCCAAATGCACCCGGTGTTTTCAGCCAGTCGGCATCAGCTGTTGAGATGAACAGCACGGTGGGTGGTTGCAATAGAAGGTACCAAAATGCGTGCTGCCATTTGCCAGGCGCGATGTTTTTAATACGGTTGTCGGCTTTGCACTGCTTTGAGTCGTTGCTGATGTAATTACCGAGCACGCATTAGCTAGGGATGTTTGCGGGTTGTGAAGCTCTTTTGAAGTTGTGCCCGTACATGCGATCCAAGAAATGTTTATCAATGCCGTGATGTACGGTCGGACTCTGACCGGAGCCGGACCGAGACGGTGATGGCACATACATCGCACAGGGTGCGCCATCGCGGAATCGTGTTTGCGCATGCACCGCTGTCGAATAACATCAGGCGTCAAGATGTAACGGCCCAGCCGTGTCCCGAGTGTAAACACGCTTCACGCCGGCCACTGCGATCCTCGGCATGCAGGGCCGACGCTGCTGGACGGCGGCTTCCGTGTGCGGCGCGTGGGAGGCGGCGCGACCTTCGGCCCGCCCCGGGCTCCAGGGGGCGGCCCGTGGAAGATGCGCCGTGCGTCTTGCCGCAGCGCTGTCGGCGGCCGAGGCTGGCGCGTGGCTGGCGGAGTCGGGCCGGGGTTTCCGGTCGGCTCGGCCCGGCGTCGGCCTGCGCGGTCTGCGGGCCGCCGCGCCGCGCCGCCGCTTCCCCATCCGGTGCGCGTGCGCGTGCGGCCGCGCGGCCCCGCTCACGCACTGGGCTTCCGCGGTGGCGCACAGAGCGAGCGGGCGGATGTGGCGCATCCGTCGGGCGCCGGCGGCGCGCCGTCAGATCCCTGGCCGGTGAGGCCGGGTCACGCCGGGCCGACCCGATGCCACCCACCGAAAACCAGGCGAACGCGAGTTGGTCGGCGGGATGCGCGGTAACCCCCGCGTCGGCCGGCGGGCGCCGCTATCCGGGGCGGCCCGGGGAGCGGGGCGCGTCGCTCGCGGGCGAGCACGCCGTAATCGGCCCGCATTAGGTCCCGACGTTGATAAAAGACTGCGCGGCGGCCGCCGGCCGACAGATGGCCGCGCTCCTGGCCGCCGCTCACTCATTGGAATTCATTTCGGCCGGCTCCATTTTTAATTCGTCGGGCGGTAATAATGGCTGGCTTAGCGGGGCGGCCGTCATGCATCAGGGCGGCCGGCGCACGATCGCCGCGCGCCACGGCCGTCGCACCCACGTCAGCGGTCGCCGCCGGCCGCGTTTTTCCCCCCTGCGCGCCGTGTTGTTTTTTGCCGGCCCGGCGGACAAACAGGGAGGCAGCGCCGCGGAGGATCGGCGCTTTTTGTGCGCGGCTCCCCGCTAATGGAGCGGCGCTAGGGGTGGGGGCGCCGCCGGCGCCAACGCCAATGCCGTAATCGCGCGAGCCACTCGCCGGCTGACCCGCGCCGGCGAGCGTCGACCCCGGCCGCGCTTTGTTGTCGCGGGCAGCGGCGTCCGCGGCGCCCCCCCCCCCCCCCCCCGCCTCGTGCGCGCTCTGCCGGGCCGCGGGGAGCGGCGCCGCACCGCGTCAGATCGGCATCGGCGCCGCCATGCACGGAGGATCCGGCTGGCCGCCGCACTTTTGCGCCGGGACCGGCCGGGCCCGCCCCGCCGTCGCTGGGGTGCGCGCGCGCGCGCACCCCAGCGACGTTGTGAAACGGTGCTGGCCGAGGGGAGGGGGCGGCTGCACGGCGCTCGTCGGCCGCCTCAATGGACGGGGGCGGGGCGGGGCGGGGCGCGTCGGGCGGGGCGCCAGCGCCGCCGTCAGATACCGATCAGCTGCAGCGGCGACGCACACGCCAGGCCTTGGGCCGGCTACCGTGCGTCTTCGCTCCGGACGCCCGCGGGTTGGTCGGGGCGCGGTGCTGCCATCTGTGAAGGGGTGGGCAGGGCACACTTGAGTCGTCTTCCGCTAGGGGTCGGAGCGGGTCTGACGCCGTCGGGCCGTCGTCGGCACGTGTGGGCTCGGCCTGTTGCCGGGCGTTGCGGAGATGCCAGTCTGTTGCTAAGCGGTTCGGGGTATGCGGACTGCTCCGCTGTCATGACGCCAGTCCGCCCTCGCCAACCGCGCCGGATCACGGCCTCCGTGCTCGATATGCCCGCTCGCGCGACTGATGGCCAATCGGCGCCTCCGCCCGGCAGATGGCGCGATCTCGTTTCAGGTGAGCGCGGTCGGCTATCTCGCGGGCGGCGTCCGGAGCGCTCAGCGCGCGGTAAGTCCTGCCCGTAATCCGGTCGGAAAGTCCGCCGGCGCTATCGTGCGAGCGGGCGAGCGGGCCAGCGGGTCGGCGCCGGACGCGGGCCGGATCCGCCGCGCGCGCGCCGCTTCGACGCGCCGTAATGGCCGCGTCCGGCGGCGGCGGCGGCACGCGACCGGCGCCCGGGTCCTGTCTGGAGCGCGCCGGCCGTGGCGGCGCGGCACGGCACGACCGGCGCCGGCGAGCCTGGAAGGCGACCGGGCCGGCCCGCGAGGCGGCCGAGCGTGCTGGGCCCGCCGCCGTCGGCGCCGGGTGTTGCGGTTTCGCTGATGGGCGATTAGGGAGGGGCGGCGTGGGCCGCTGTATCGGCGATCGGCCGGCCGGGCGGAGCGGCGCTCATTACCGGCCGCCGATCCGACACGGCCGTGCCACGCGAGGCGCCGCGGCGGGCCGGCCGCCGGCGGCGCTGCTGCGCGGCCGACCACCCGGTGGCGAGCACTGCTCTGGCGTGTCCTGGTCTGGTCTGGTCTGGTCTGGTCTGGTCTGGTCTGGTCTGATGCTGAGGACCGCCGGGCGCGCTGGAACGCCGGCGGCGCTGCTGCGTGGCCGGCCATCCGGTGGCGAGCGCTGCTCTGGCGTGTCCTGGTCTGGCTGGTCTGGTCTGGTCTGCTCTGCTCTGCTCTGCTCTGCTCTGCTCTGCTCTGCTCTGGTCTGGTCTGGTCTGAGACTGAGTGGCGCCGGGCGAGCGGGAGAGCGTCGAGAGTTATGCCTGGGCAGTGAGTGGCTTCGGCAGCAAATGCTGCTGCTGGCGTTTTGCCGCCTGAAGCGCCGGCAAATCTGCGCGGCGCTCATATCGCTGGCGTGAACCGTAGCCTTGCCACTGAGCTCCCATTGTTCCTTCTGCATTCCGTCG
Organism: Pollicipes pollicipes; assembly: GCF_011947565.3. Lineage (NCBI taxonomy): Eukaryota > Metazoa > Arthropoda > Thecostraca > Pollicipedomorpha > Pollicipedidae > Pollicipes > Pollicipes pollicipes. Next base: position 32,965,510 of record NW_023596225.1, on the reverse strand, counting down.
CGATTGAGGTAAGGCGTCTGATAAGGCTTGCACGAAGCAAGGGCCGTATGGTCACGCCGTTGACGTCCGCATTTTACTGTCAAATTAGTTGACTCGGGGGTGAGGCTACTTTTGCTTCAAAGCCACGGTATGTAATGCTATGCTGTGTCTGTGATCGGTTTTAATGCGCTGCCGTTGCGATGTCGCCGCCTGCCCATTCAGCGAGCGGGGCGGCGCGGCGGGGCGCGGCCGTGTCAGCGCTGCGACGGACTGACTGACGAGCGCCGCGCCCCCTGTCGCCTGCCGAGGCTGGGCGCCCGCCGGCAGCGGTGCCGACCGGACAGGTGCGCCGCCGGGGCCCCCGTCCCCGGACGGCGGGTCGTGCGGCCGCCGCGGCCGCCCCGTCCAGCCGCCGGCCTCGGCGCGGCGGCTTGTGTCGCACGCCCGACTACGACCGGCGGTTATCGGGCGCGGGACGGACAGGATGCGCCGGCGCGCCTGTGGCCCGGCGCGAGGGACGGGCGGAGACGGCGGCGGCGCGGGTTCGGCGGCCGCGGCACGCGCGCATGGTACGGCCGGCGCCGGAACCGGCGGCGCCGTACCATGCCGCCGGTTCCGCCGGCGGCATGGTGGTGCCGGCGGCGGTGCCGTGATCTCACGGGCGCCGCGATAGCCGGGCCGGCGCAGGAAGCGGCCCGGCCGCGGTCAAGGCCGGTTGACACCGCGTCGCTGTCCTGCTGCCGGGCCGGCCTGGGCCGCACGGGGAGGTGGGCGGGTGTGAAAACGCAGCTCATGAAACAGACGTTAGGGTTGAAGAGGGAGTTTTGTGGCAGGTGCTTGCAGACGTGACCGGTGTGCAAGGCTCGTTTGACTGCAGGGGACACGCTTGCGGTTTAAAACGACTGTATGCCGGGGTGGCGCCGTGGCGCCGGACCGGCCAGCGGTGGCCCCCCTCAGTAGCCGTCCTGCCCCGCCGAATCGGGCCGGCGGTGACGGCTGTCGCGTGTGCATGCCCCAGGACGCACCGCACGCGATCGGTTTCCGCCGGGCCGGACTCGTTTCGCCGTACAAGTGGGCAGCCGGCGCGCCGCCGGCCGGCACCCGCGGCCCTGGCGTGGGCGGTGAGGGGCGGCACGGCCGCGGTGCCGAACAGTCGGTGCCGCCGGCCGGCTGCCGGCCGCCGCTGGAGCAGACATGCGTGCTGGCCGCGCGGGTGTGATCGCGGGTTTCACCGGACACCTCGCCTCGGGCAGCTGGCCGTCGTCTGGCGGCCACTAACGACGGGCCTGCTGCGGCCGTGCCGCTGACCGGGCTTCTAGGCAGGGGGATTGGGCGGCCCGCTGGCGCCATCGCTGTCGCGTTTGTTTGCGATTTCCGGGGCCCGTCGGCGCGTCCAGCCCGTCGTTGCCAGGCCGGTGCTGACGCACCGGCGGCGTCGCCCTCTCGCTCGCCGCGGCTTGCGGCGGGCCGGCGGCGCTTCGGGGAGCGGATCCGGTGCCGGCCCGGCGGGCGCTGAGCCTCATCGGCACGCGGCCGGAGAGGAGGCTGGGCTCAGAGCTGGAGCGGCGCCGCGCCGCGCTGCTGCCGAAGCAGCGGCGGCGTGAGGCTCGTGGGCGGGCGGTACGCGCGGGACATTCCTGCCGCGGTAAAAACGGCCCCGGGCGCCGGCGACAGCGGCGGCGGTATCTGATGCCGCGGCCGCCGCGCCGGTTTGTGTGTTTTTTCTTCTGTGTGTTGTGGTAAGAGGATCTGTTGAGACATGCCATCACCGAGCGTGATGAGGCAAGTGGTAAGCCATCTAGGGAGAACTTGATCCATGATGACAGCAGAGTTAACCTGAGTACTACTGAAGCTTCTTACAGGGCTTTGCGCTGTCGCTTATGCTTGATTCCCACCTGTTGCTGAGCCCGATGTTTTTTTTTGTTGCTGGGCATAATTTTGTTCCTTGCTCAGGCTTTGCATTAATGCTCTCCTATCGCGTCATACCAGGGGGTTTGACGAAAGGGCTTTCTTTTGGTTCGGTGGGCACAGCCCGTACAGTGTGCGTTTCTTTGTTTCTGTGCGGCATGCAGCGGACCGTTGCATTCGGAGTCGATACCCATCGATGCTGTTGAACAAATTTTCCGTTTTGTGCAGTCCATCAGCCGCGAGTTACCGCTGGTATGTAACGGCGAACGGTCCCATCTAAGCCCTCCCCCAAACCAGTTTAATACATCGTTCGGTTGGATATTTGCTCATGTTGTCAGTTAAGTTCGAACGAGGCTGTCACGGTTGACAGAGTGCTGTCATGTTAGATCTGCCCACCTCCGCCAGAACGGTCCACTCGCCATGTAATCCCACCAGTTGTTGCTCCAACCGCACGCCGTCGGAGAGCACTTTCACGTTTTTTGACGCCGCGTGATGTGTTGACAAATTGCCTGGTGGGCTCGGATTTCGGTCGCGTCCACGGGCCGCCAGCTGTCATCCGGGTAGGTGCTGGACGTGCCTGTGAACTTCGAGCGCCACCTGCCCTTCGCTCGCCGACGCAGATCGCTGCTGGCCAATGTCATCGCATGCGATTTGCACCTCAGCATTGAACGTGATCTGCTTCGAGCATCGAACACGCTGCGCTTAGCGTTGAACGCAACCTGCCCCTCAGCGCACAACGCGGCCACGGGTTAGCGCGTCTAGCGCTATCCCGCGTGCCGCTATCCAACGCCATCCGCCCTGCAGCGTCTAACGCTATCCTGCGCGCCGCCATCCAGCGCCGTCCGCCCTTCAGCGTCTAACGCTATCCTGCGTGCCGCTATTCTGCGCGCCGCCATCCAACGCCGTCTGCCCTTCAGCGTCTAACGCTATCCTGCGTGCCGCCATTCAACGCCGTCTGCCCTTCAGCGTCTAACGCTATCATGCGTGCCGCTATTCAACGCCGTCTGCCCTTCAGCGTCTAACGCTATCATGCGTGCCGCTATTCTGCGCGCCGCCATCCAATGCAGTCCGCCCTTCAGCGTCTAACGCTATCCTGCGCGCCGCCATCCAACTCCGTCTGCCCTTCAGCGTCTAACGCTATCCTGCGCGCCGCCATTCAGCGCGATCCGCCCTTCAGCGCCGAACGCGATCGGGCGCGCTGACACGGCTCACGCCGCCGTAATCGGTTTATGCAGATGTGCGGGCCGATCGGACGGCGGTCGGCGTCGACGCTGCGGCGGACTCGGCGCGCGCCGGCGGATGGGTCTCGCGCCCGCCGGCTAACGGGCCGCGCCGTGAGAAGCGGGCGCGGCCCGTCGCCCGAGTCGCGGGAGCGTTCGGTGGGGGGGAAGGGGGGGGGGGCGGTGTCGCGTCGAGTCTGCCGCGCGGACATGTCGCGCTGGCGCGGGACGACGCAGCGACACGGCGGTCGTGATGGGCGGATGGCGGGCGGGCGGGCGGCGCGCGCCGGCACGGTGGGGCGCTGGCCGGGCGCCGGCGCGAGCACGGACGGCGAGGTCCGTGTGTGAGCACCGGTGACGTGGTGCGGCGCGGTTTTCCTGTGTGGTTTGATGTCGGACGGTTGATGTGTTTCAGCCCGCTGGGGCTGAATTTCCTTGTGCGGCACATCAACAAAGGGCGTTTTTGTCATGCTTGCTCGTTGCTCGCTAAACGAGCTGTGCATGGCGGTGGATGGCAGTGGCGCTGTTCGCCGCTGCCGGCAGTCAGCGCGATTGCTGGACGCGGTCTGCAGCGTTCCTTCCCGGCCTCAGGTGGTGGCTTCGGCTCGCTGGACCGATCGCCCGCCCCCGGGCTTCTCCTGTTCGGAAGGTGTGAGAACGGCGGCCCACACATCCGTGTTGTTGTCCGTGCCCAGCCAACTCGGGCGGAAAGTTCCCGGGCGAGTGAGGCGGTCAGATAGGTGGCCAGGTGCCGGGGGCCGGCGCTATGAGGCGGTGCGGTCGGTCCTGTTCCGAGTAGAGGCCCCTGCCGGCCGGCTGGGAAGGGACCGGCTGATCCGGTCAGCTCCAGGTGGCGCGGCCTCCAGCGCCACCCGGAGGTGGCCCCGGGGTGCCGCGGTGTCGGGCCCGTGTCACCCCCGCCGGAGGGCCGTCGGACGCACGGCCGGCCGGCGGTACGCGAGTTGCGGTTTCCGTGGCGTTTCTTGGTATATCCGGCATCAGAAGCTCGTCCGGTCTGTCCATATGCGGCACTGTGTTGCCTTCCTATGGTATGCGCCGTTTGACGGTGGTGGTGTGCTGGCCGGCGCGGGCTGCTGCGGACGGGCGGCCCTGCTGTTACCACGCGCCGGTGACCGGACTGAGCCGAGCCGGCAGGGCGAGAGGTGCTGCTGCTCCGGGCGGTCAGCGACCGGGGCCGGACGGCGAGCCGCGCCGGCGGAGCTCGAGTCGCCCTCCTCGCCGGGGACACGCGCGCTGACAGGCGGCCGAGGCGTCGCGTCTGACGGACCGACAGCCTGAGGAACGATCCGGACCGCCGGCGCTCGATGTGCTACCACCGAGTCCCTGAGCCCGTGAGCGACGCCCGAGCCGGGAGCGGCCGCGGCCCCGGACCAGGTCACACCGCCGGCGGCGGCGGGGCCTGGGGCCTGGGACCATGGGAGGTGCCATCGCTGCACTGCGCCGCGTTCGTGGAACGGCGCTGCAGGCCCTGTGAGTCAGCCGGCAGGCATCCCCGACGGCCGGCAGCCAACAAAGCCGCGGCCCGACTCGCCCGGGCCACCGGGAAATCGCGCCCGAAGGACCCTCCACCGCCGCCGCCGCTGTAAGAGGCTCATGAATATCCGCGCTGCGGACGAGATCGCATTTTCGACGAACCCGTACCGGGCATGTCAGTCGCTGTCAGTCAGTATTGCGGCCCGGCAGGTCACGCCATCCGGCTCGGCCGCCGCGGCCTGCCCTACCCTACTACGGGTCGGCCGCCCGGATCTGGGGCGGACCGGACCTGGACGGCGGCGCGCACCGGTCCGACGCTGCCCGGCGCTGCCCGGCCCGGCCCGGCTCGGCCCTGGCCGGCGCTGCCCGACTCAGGCCTCTGTCCTTCGCGTGTAACGGTCCGCTCGCTGCTCGCTGAACTCCTTCTCGTCCCGGTTACACGGCTGGCGACCGACACCCGTTGTTCCATTGTGAGCGCTCCCCTCGCCGCCGTCCCTGTTCTCGCGCTCTGCACGCGGCGCCGCGCGGCCCCGTCGTCGCCCGTCCCGCTGCTGTCGGCCGGGATGAGTGAGCGGCGCGAGACAGGTTCGACGGCTTCGTCGCGTCGTGTCTCACCGCGGCCGGCGCCGGGCCGGATGGACGGTTCCGGCGGTGCCAGCGGCGGCGGCGCGGCTGTGTCCGGCGCGTCTTCCGCCGCCGGCCGCCGGGCAGGTCGGCCGCCGTCGCCGGGCCGCGGCGGCGCGCGGCGTCGGCCGGCCGGCCGACCGGCCGGCCGCCCGCCCGCCCGCCCGCCCGCCTGGCCTTGGCGGCCCGGCCGGGGCGCGGCAGACAGCCCGGCGCCGGCCCGGACCGGCCGGTGACGTGGTCCTGCCCGCCCGCGGCCCGGCCGCCCGCCGGCCAGCCCGCCGACCGGCCTGCAGTGCCGACCGCGAGGCCGCGCCGCGCTGACGTCCGTCGCTCCGCCGCCGCGCTCTCTCCCCAGGCCAGGTTAGGTCAGGTCGGTCAGCCTCCCCGGGGTCGGGTCGGGTCAGGTCGGGCCGACGCGTGGTCTCCGCGCCGCGCAGTGCCAGCCGCGCCTCGTCTAAATGTTAATCGCGCGACGCGCGGGTCATTAGAAATCATCGTTGGCTGGCCGCCGGCGCCGGCGCCCACCGAGGCCGGCTTGGGGCGCGCCGTTCCACCGGCCGCCGCGCCGTCTGCCGCGCACCGTCGGTGTGGACGAGCGGCGCCGTCGGCCGCAGGTGCTGATGGACGCCGCGCACGTGATCGGCTCGCTCGAAGAGTCGGCCCGCGTGCCTGTGATACACGGCTGTCCGCGAGTAATCGGAGTGGCTCTGTGGAGGCGGGCAGCGGTGTTTGCGCGGTGACCGAGTCGACACGCGACGCCCCGGCCGAGCGGCTGCTGCCTGGCGCGGTGTCGGACAGCCTGGCGTCTTCCCGTGCCGGGAGTGGCGACCGGTGCTCCCCTGTAAGGCCCGGCGGGCCAGCTCGTCCCGCGGACCGACCTGACGTGACCTGACCGAGCCCCTGTCGTGTCGAACAGCGAGTGAACGGCAAGTGCACTGTCAAGCGCCTCGCCGCGCGTGTCGTACGCGCCTGCTCAGCGGAGTCGGCGCAGCCGCGCCAGTGCCCTCCGCGCGCCCGAGCGCTGCGCCATGACGGCGCCGCCGAACGTGAACGCGCTGGACCTGCCAGGCTTCGGCCGGGGCCCGGCGCCGCCGCCCAGCCCCGGCCTACCGGGCCCGTTCAGCCCGAACGTGCCCAGTCCGCGGCCGCAGGACGCCGCCAGTATGGTGATCATGGCGCGGCGCAACCCGCACCTGCGCCGCCGGCTCAGCCAGGTCAGTCCTCGTGCGGGCGCGGTGAGCTCGGCTGGCCGCCGGACGGGCGCTGCCCGCGCGGGGATGAGGCGCGATGGAGGTGGACGTCAGGGCGAAGCGGGCCCTGGCTTTGCGGAGGAGTGCGCCTGGTGTTCGCGGGCCATGAACTTCGCCAGCATAAAGGCTGTCCCACATCGGCCTCTTTTCGTTGTAGATCATTGCGATGCAACGCGATGTGGGACGGAACCGAACCCAACCGAACCCAACCGAACCCAACCCAACCCGATCCAACCCAACCGAACTGAACTGAACTGAACTGAACTGAACTGAACTGAACTGAACTGAACTGAACCGAACCGAACCGAACCGAACCGAACCGAACCGAACTGTATAGGAGCATAGCGAACAAAGTCATGCGCACTTAAAGATTATAGGCCGCCGGCAACAGGCCGTATCTAATCAAGATGGCAGTCAACGGTGTGTTCCACGGCGATTTCTTGCGAGAAGCGGAGATAGGATTAGCGAGCAGCGGACTGAAATTCAAGTTTTCGTCTGCCAAGAGGCGGCGCTCCCTCCCGCCTTGTACGTGGGCTGCGGTGTGGGACGCGTTGCAGAATCTCATTGGTTCCAACGCTGTGCTACTTTTCAGTTCCGTTCCGCCCGGAATCGTATCGCAGCGCCGCGCAACGAGAAGTGGCCGGTGCGGGACGGCCTCGGCGGGAGCCGGCGAGTCTGGAGTGGGTCGTCTATTCCGACGCCTGCCGGCGTTCCCGGGCCGGGCCTCCGTCTGGTCGGCAGTAACCTGTCGGCGCCGTGTTGGTTTTGGCCGGCGGCGAATGATACTAGCGCCGGGCGCGGCGGGAGGCCTGGCGTCGGAGTCGGCGCGGGCGGCAGTCCGGCGGCCGCCGGGAAGCCGAGTCCGGCGGCGGCGCGGCGGCGATGGGACGCTGGGCCGTCCGTCGCCGGGCGCGACCGGCCGGCTTCCGTTCGTGGCGGTCTCGTCGCGGCTGGCGTGACAGCCGCGGCTCGCTCTGTGACCTAAGTGTCTGATAGCGGGCTTGCGCTTTGTCCTCGGCGTGCTTAGAGCAAACAGTGCTGAGTAACCGGGGTATTACTGTGGAGGGATACCGACATGGCGGTTTATCGTTACATGGGTCCATGGAGAGGAAAGCGGATCGCCGAGTTCTGTGTGCTGTGAGACAAGTGGTAATTGATCTAGAGATTAATAACGGCGGAGCTTGCCCCGGGCGGGGTACTGATAGCACATCAGCGGTGTCCTTGTCGGACGCGCCTTAGGCCTTCCCTCTCCGTAGTCGTCATGTCTTCCCTGGGGCGGAGCGTCGCCGCGGTTTGTGTCTTTGCGTTGGCCGCAATGCTCGAAGCGTCCACTTCGGTCAGCTGGCGCTTGTCATCACCCCTGGACTGGAGGCGTGTCTGCCCAGCCCCAGCAGCAATCGTCCAGCGTGCGCGAAAGCCGTCTCTGCGCCGCGCAGGCTGTGCTCAGAGACCCGGGATGGTCTGTGTGGTGCGCAGGGACCGGACCGCGGTCTGCGGCTGGGCCGTGGAGCGGCCGACCGCCGAGCGTGGTCGGTTTCGCGGGCGGCGACCCGACCGCCAGGGTCGAGCTTAAAGCTTGACAGCGCGAAACGCTGCTCCCTGAGTGAGAGCCCCGTCTGTGTCAGTGTACAGCAGGCGGCGGGGGCGCTGGTTCGGTCCCGTCCGGTCCGGTCCGGTCCGGTCCGCTCCGCCCCGCCCCGGCCCAGTGTCGGGTAACAGGCGGACGTGCCGGCGGCCCGGCCGCGCCAGGGGTCACATTCTCGGCTCTGGCGTCCCGCCTCGGGCGCCAATCGCTAAAAACGGCCGCCGCCGCCGCCCCGCGGAATGCGGCGGCCCAGACGGCCTGCCGCCGCGGCCGGGCGCGCGCACTCGGCCGCCGGCCGGCCGCCCGCCCATGTATGCCCAGCCGCCGATAACCAATCAGCCGGTCGGGTTGGCCGTCCGGGCGTCGACGGCGTCGGGGCGCGACTTCGACCGGGCGACGCCGCGTGTCGGCGTGCCCGGCGACCTGAGGTCGCGCCGGCGTCGGCGGGGCGAGAGCGGCCTCGACCGGTCGGCGCGGGGTCAGCGGCCGGCGCCGGGCCTGCCCCGCACCGGCGCTCGGAAGATTCGACCGCGATCGGTCGCCCGGCTGTCCGACGGCGACCCTTGGCGGCCGTCGCCGCCGTGCTGATGCGCACAAAAACATGCTCAAGCGTACTGCCACTACCATCTTGGTTCAAGGGTCGTTGTGGGGTGTTTTTCTGTAGTGGTCGATGGCTCGTCGCACACGCTGGGAGGAGCGGCTGCAACCGACGTCTTCTTGCTTGATCGGCCCACCGTCGTCCGTTAAGTGAAGCGGCGTTATGCATTAGTGTTTTAGTCGAGTCGCTTTCTATCGGTCCCTCGGACCACTTTGCCATTATTTTCCCATTTGGGTGCGATCCGCAGGGATCTCTAAATGTTTTTCGTTCGCAGCAGCTGTGGACGGCACCCTTCGTAGGCTGATTTCCTGCTTTTCGCGGCACAAGTGTGACGAATGGGCTGGCCCGGACAAATATCGCTGATTTATGCGCCGCGAATGGCGGCCGGAAAGACAAACGCCTTGTTTGCGGGCCGCTGATTGGCGCAAGTTGCCTGTTTACATTTTTAATCACCAGTTGGCGATCCCGGAGCGGCGCCGCGCCGCAATCGAGCCGATTTTAATGGCGGCTGATGGACGCTGCGCCCGTCAGCGCCGCCCCGATCGCTGCTGAGCGTTTCATGGCCGGCGGCTGCGGCCCGGCCGAGCGTCTGGCTCCGCGCCGCGCCGCGCCGCGCCGCGCCGCCGACTCGGACCGCGGGGGCGATGCCGAGTCATTACGTCCGCGTCGAGTCATTAGCGGAACCCGTGGCAGCCGTCAGCGGCCGAGCTCTGGGAAGCGGCGCTGGTCGGCGACTCGCGCGCGTCAGCGGCGAAATCTGCCGGCGTTTAAAAGCCGCTCTGTCGGCGTTTGGCACGATTAGGACCAGACCGGGGAGGCGTGCCTCGTGACAAATGCGGCGCAGCGGCTGCCGGGCGCCGATGAGCCGTGAAACAACTACCTGCGCGCGCCTGGGAACGCGGTCCGCGCGCCACAAACTTCGGCAGATGTCGCTCCGCCGGCGCCGGGAGCTGGCCGGCGCTGCGTGGCGCCCCGCCGACCGGCCGGCCGCTATCGCGCTCCGGAAATAGCACCAGCCGCCGACGACATGGGCACGCCGTCAACGAACGCCCCCCCCCCCCCCCCCTCCCAGCTCGGGCTGCCCCCCTCCCCGCTCCGATTGAACGGCCATCCATTGGTGGGCGTCGTAAACTCCTTAGCCGGCGTCGTAAATAGAGGCAGCGCGCGCTTTATTGGCGCGATCCTTCGCGACGGAACGGTGGCCGGCGCCGCCCCGCGGGTTTATCTAACGGCTCCCGCACGAGTTTATTAAACGGTCCCGCGCGAGTTTATTAAACTCGGGCGGGCCCGCGGGACCTCGGCCGTGTTAACGAGGCGGCCGACGGCGGCCGGCCAGCGCGGCGGCCGTGTCCTGGCGGGTACGCCTCTCAATGAGCCTGCAGCGGCGGCCGACGCCGTCGCGGCCGGATCACCTTGACGCCGGCACAGGCTGGCCTTGGAGCCGTGGTCAGCGGCCGCCGGCGCCCCTGGCCGCTCGCTGGGTTGCAGGCGCGGGCGCGCGCGCGCCCCGGCCGCCTGCACAACCAACAGACCGAGCGGCCGGCCGGCGGCGGCGCGTGGTCGCGCGCGCCCAGGGCGTAATGAATCGCCAGTATTTATGCGACGGCGGCTTAATTAATTCTGTCGGCGTGTGTAGTTTACGGTCGGCGCGGTCTCTCGGCGGCGACCGTAAACAGGGCTGGCGGGGACGTGTGGGCCGCCGGACGGCGTCCCGCGACGCGGGACGGCGATTTACCGCCACCACGCGCTGACCACTGACTCTCTCCCCCTCTCTCTGTTCCCGGCAGTATGTGGGCGACGACTACAGCCAGGATTCGCCCGGACGCTACAGCTCCTACTTCCTCGACGGCGGCGCCCCTGCCGGCGATCCGTGGAACTCGCAGTACTCCAGCTACTCGCCAGGCGGCATGATGGGGCCGGTGCCGCAGGCGTCGCCGCATTACGGCATGCCCGACGGCATGGTAAGTTCGGCGAAGCGGCGGCGCCCCGTGCCGCGGTCGGTCGTGCGTCATTGAGTGTCGATATGGCTCGTAGCCAATGGCGTGATGGGGCCGTAAACCGCCCTTGCCGGCCGCTAACGATGATCTTTATGGCCGGTTTGTCGCAACTTTATGTCGTGGACGACCGATATATGCCGTGGTACCTGCCTGAGCCCTCACACGGTCAGATAGGCTGCAACTGTTGCCACGAATTGCCGCACCTCTTCTCGGTCGGCCGCCCGACGCTGCGGGGCACTCGTTGTGCACAAAGTTGCTTACGGCGGATGTCTATGCGGCATTAATTACGCTGTAGTGGGTGTCTGCGGTATTGTTATGCTGCAGCGGATGTCTGCAGTATTAATTATGATGTAGTGGATGTCTGCAGTGTTAATTATGCTGCAGTGGTTGTCTGCGGCATTCATTATGCTGTGGTGGATGCCTTCACGGTATTACGGTGTTTGCAGTTTGTGTGCATATTTTTGGTCATCATTCGGCTCACAGGCTCGGTTCTCGGCGTGAATTTTGCGCTCAGAACATCCACATTACTGGAAATCGCTATCCCATCCTGTTCCATTTTTTGGATGGCTGCCAAGATCGGCGTGGGATTGGCGTGACGTGCGCACAACAAGCTTAACGCCACTGGCCTCCGTAGCTCATTAACCAGTCGCCGGCAATGACGTCTGCGAGGTCTTACATGGTATTATGAACAGCGCGGTACAATCCGAATTCAAGGAAAGTTAAATTCCAGCTGTGCCGGATCTGCATGTGGACCAGCCGCAGATCTTGGTCGGCTCCCGGGTGTGTCGCTGACGGCGATGCTCTTGTCCCGAGGCCGGTTTGAAGCACACGCGTCGTCGACGCGGCGTCAGACCGACATCGGCAGAACCCATCCTGGGCCCCCGACGAAGCGCGCCACGTCCCTACTGAATAAAAAACAAAACAAATTACCCCCTACTCCGACCTGCCCTCCGCTTTTGTTTGCGCAAACCAGGCGTGATTTGATCTGGCCCTACCAAAGCCAACCGATATTCAAAAGATAATTATATTCATATATTATTTTGTAGTAATTCAGGTGTAACTAAGCAGAGATTCAGATGTCATTTTGACGTGGATGACGTGTAGATTCAGACATGTGGATTTTCGATGTGTCAACATTCAGGTACAAATGCCCTAATTCGGAGAAAGACACATAAGGGCAACGCCTGTGACAGCGGGCGGACATCCTTGCGGCAGGTGTACGGGGCCGACCTGTCTTCCAACCTGCCGTCGATGTCGTCGTTCCGCGCGCCGCCGTCGTCGACGCCGGCCGTGTCGCCGCACCTGTCGGCCGGCTCGCCCATGTACAGCGCCGGCAGCGGCCACCCGGCGCCGCCGCCGCCGCCGCAGGCCAACACCGGAGACACGCTGGGCAAGGCGCTGGCCTCGGTACGGACCCGGCCCGCCACGGCGGACGGCGCCACGGGCTCACGGACGCCTCTGGTGCCGACCGCTTTCGCTCGCGGTGCCGCGCTGTGGGAGAGGATGACGGAGGTGTTTGTTCGCGCTGGCTCGTCGGTGGGTGGGGTTATAGTTGGTTTTTGCGAGTGCTTTGTTTTGCCCCGGCTCGTGGATGCATTTTCGTTTCGCCGTTAAATGCGTCATAGGTTGGCAGTGTTTATCGAATTATTTCGCGTCTCGCCTGTGCTGCCTTGTACGCGAGCTGCGCCATAAGCCGTGTGAGCGGCTGGTGACGCTGTCGTGTCGGCCGTTTCAGATCTACTCGCCGGACCACGCAGCGAGCGGCTACGGCGGCGGCGCCGTTCCAAACACGCCGGTACGTGCCGGCTTCGGCCGCCGTCTTGGCTCGCTGCACCGTCGCATGTCGCCGTCACCGCCGTAACTGTGCCGCGCTCCGCCGTAACAGAGCCTCTCACCGTTAGTGCAGCAGACCGGCACTAGTGCATGCCACCCTAGCTCGGCGCGGAGGCGCTCTCTCACCGCACCCGGCGCTGACCGGTCGGCGCGCCACCTCTCGGCGGCCGTGAGCACTTCAGTTTGCCGTGACACCGCACAGGCGGCGCGCCAGCCTCATTCGACCTCGGTTTGATGTTTGCGTCGTTGTTTCGTTTGTTTGGCAGAATCCACGAATGCCTGATGAGCATTTGGATGACGCTATTGGACTTCTAAGAGACCACGCTCAGGTAAGGTGGCAATCACTGAGCAGTGTTAAAACGTAAATAGCGTCGATGTGTGACCTATCTGTACACTGACCTGCGACTCCGTCACATGGCGCCGTACGTTCTCAGGCATGCAGCCCTGCTAAGTGTTCATCACCCCTCTTTTGCTCTAATGTTTGATGCACGATTGTTGACACCAACGAAGCGCTCTTGCCATTGTCTTGCTCTTCTAACATTAGTAGTTTGCTATTGTTGTCATTGGAGGAAAACTGATGAGAATGTCTGCGGTATTGCCACACCACACAATCATTTGATCCTAGCTGACGTGACCCAGGCTCGGTTGGCCTGGCATGGCCTGCCCTGCCCTGCCCTGCCCTGCCCTGCCCTGCCCTGCCCTGCCCTGCCCTGCTCTGCCCTGCTCTGGTGCTTTGCCCTTTCCTTCCCTGCCATGCCGTGCCCTTGTGCCCTGCCCTACCCTGGTGCCCTTCCCTGCCCTGATCCCCTGCCCTGCCCCGCCCCTGCGTGACGTGGTGGGCCGGTCGGCAGGGCGGCCGGATCGAGGAGCGCCTGGACGACGCGTTGATGGTGATGCGCAGCCACGCCGAGCCGCCGGCGCCGCCCATGCTGCCGCTGCACCCGGCGGCCGGCGGCGCTCACGCCAACGGCCTCCTCTACATGGAGCAGCACGTGGCCGGCCTGCGGGCGGCCGCCGGCTCGGCGCCGCCCTACGGCCAGCTGGTGTCGCCCGAGCAGCCCGACCGCGCCACCGCTTCCAGTGAGTGGCCGCCGCGCACGGCACCACGCGGCAGGGCAGCGACGGCTGCTGGCGTCGGCTGAGAGCTCTGTCTGAACTCGGCGCTTTGTGGTGATTGTGTCGCGCTGTGTGCGTTTGGACAGTGCCGCGCCGCCCCCCGCTGACGGCCCGCTGACGGCCCGCTCCTCCCCGCCGCAGAGAAGCGGAAAGAGGCGCCGGACAGCACGGAGCTGGGCTCGAACCTGTCGGCCAGCTCCGTGGCCGCCTCCACCACCTCCACCTCGTCCACGTCGTCCAAGGCGAAGCGGTCGCGACGATAGTGAGTGTGGCTCGGCGGTGGCGGCCGGTGCACGGCCGGTGGGCGTCTGACGGGGGTCACGCTCTGGTTCGCGGCCGCAGCCCTCTGCCACGGCCTGTCAGCGAAGCTGTGAACAGATCTGTTTCTTCTTTCGGTTTGCATGCGGTCTGACTGTTTGGAAGCCTGCGGTAATACGACGGATGCGTGTTGGTGGTATTATAGCGTCGATTCTTTGTAGAGTACTAAGACTTAATCAGTTGCAGTCTGGGGTCTGAGCCGTCAAAGCAAGCCATACCTCACGAGTCATATTTCCCGTCGTTTTTCACGAGTCCCGTGATGTGCTGTCATTAAATGCAAACCCACTACCTGCGGCGCTCATGAGCCAGTCAAGCCAGACTATTGGCGACACAATCTTTCCAGTCCGTCAGACGGGCGCTCGCCACTCCCCGCCGTTGCCTGTTGTCGTCCCTGTAGCGGTGTGAGGCGGGGGTGTGCGCGGCGCGCGCGCGCCGGCGGGCCGCACGCGCCGCCGGCGGCGCGCGCGCTGGCGGCGCCCCCGTGTGTGCGTGCTCTGTGGCGGACCGTGCGCCGTTACGAGACCGGGGATGCTCTGCCCAAACAGCGCCGGACAACAGCCCGCTGTCGATTGTTGCAGCGAAGAGGAGTCCGATCTGGACCCGGGCGTCAAGCTCGTGCGCGAGAAGGAGCGACGTAGTGCAAATAACCAGCGGGAACGGTACGTGGGCCGCCACCGGCCGGTCGGCGCCCGGCGCGCGGGAAGAGGGGAAGGGGAGCGTGCCGCCTCGCCGCGGCGCCGGCTGCCCTTTGGAATTTGGCTTCGAAGGCCTTGCTAGCCTCCAGCCTTGACCAACTATCATGCTCACGAAGTGAACGGCCGGATTTCGGCGAAGTCTCGTGCCTCTTTCCGAGCACGGCAGCACAAACAGGCCAGCTCTGCTCGACTTATGTTTTTGATCATTGAATGAAACACGCCACGGAGCTGGCCGACAGGCCGCGCCGTCAGTGGCCCGGCGCTTGCTATGTCGGGTGACGCGCGCCGCGGCCGGCAAATCTGGCCACCCGGGCTCGCGTTCGGGCTCGCTCCCCGACGCTGGACGCGGGGCGGTGCGGCGCGGCATGGCACGTGATGCCGGGCTGCACACGGCCGGCTCGGACGGCCCTGGCGCGCGTCGCCCGGCATACCGCGGTCTGGCCGGCACGCCGAGGCCGGCACGCTCAGCCTCGGCCGACGGCGCCGGCCCGCTCCGCCGTAGAGGGAGCGGGCCGGCGCCGAGGGGAGGGGGGTCCTGCACGCTGCATGCCCTCCGGGGGAGCCCGTCCGCCTGCCCGCCGGCCGCTGTCCGGTCCTGTCCGGGAGTCAGGAACCGGACAGGAGGCGACGACGGGCCGGCTGGAGGCTGTGGATATTTGTGTTGTAGGACGGCGCCCCGCCTTTGCGCTGAGCTGGTCACCAGCAGTAAAAGGGCTCACTGGACGGGCGTGGCTGGGTGGGTGCTGCGGGTTTTTGTTTACGTAGAACGTCAACTTGCGTTTGCATCCGGTTGCAGTTAACGTTCGGTCGGTTTCTTTTGTCGCGTTTTGATCGCTTGGTGTCAGCGGCCGTGGAGAAAGCGGGCGGGGAGCATTGTGCCGTTTATTTCTGGATTTGTCGGTGAATGAACCTCTTGAGTTACCTGTTGTTCGGTGTTGCCGCACTGTTCAGTTGACATTTCTTGTGGCTTGAGTCGGATCAGCTTGCGGAACGACTGCCTGCACGTCCCCCCCGCACTGGTACACGCACCGCCACACCCACACGTACCCGCCGCGGCCGGCCGCGTTTCTTCCGCGCCCCTCCCACTCTCTGTCCTTCCGTGTCGTCTGTCGGCGGGTGCGTGTGGGCGCCGCTCGCCAGCCTTACCCCGTGTGGCGGCCGCGGGCGGGCGCGACGCCGCGCCTGGCTCGGCTAGTCACGGCCGCCTCCGGCTGCTCCCGCAGGATTCGCGTCAAAGATATAAATGAGGCGTTCAAAGAGCTGGGTCGCATGGTGACGGTGCACATGACGAGTGACAAGGCGCAGACCAAGCTGGGCATCCTGCACCACGCGGTCGAGGTGATCAGCCAACTGGAGACCCAGGTCCGAGGTACGTACCGCTGACACCGACCGCGCGCCCCGCAGGGTGCGCATTCGCGACATCAACGAGGCGCTCAAGGAGCTGGGCCGCATGTGCATGACGCACATGAAGCAGGACAAGCCGCAGACCAAGCTGGGCGTGCTCAACCTGGCCGTCGATGTGATCATGACGCTGGAGCAGCAAGTTCGAGGTTAGGCCGCGCCGCCGCCGGCGCGCACGGCCGCGCGCGCGTTTGTGGTGCTGTGTGTGGCGTCCAGTCTGCTTTCGGTGTTGCCTGCTTTCAGCGCCGCCGCCGACGGTGCGCCGGCTGGGCGTGGCATGGGTGTGGCGGCGGTTTTCGGTGTTGGCGTGCGTGTCGGCGCCGTTTGCGGTGACCTGCCTGCGGATGCCGTTCACTGGATTGGGCTCGGCTGGCGGGAGGGCACGCGTTCGGTGTTGGCGGCGGGTCCCCGCCGCGGCGGAGCCTTCGGCTGGGTTCGGCAGGCCTGCCGGAGAGGGTGGTCTGGTTCGCCGGTGTTCGCCGGCGGGCTGGCCGGCGCTCCGTGATAGAGAGGAGCGGCACTGAACCTTGGTCGGACGAGCACCGCCGCGTTACGGTCTTCCCGGGATTAAGTCGGGTTGTGGCGTCCTCGCCGCCTGAGCGCCGGAGCCGTGAAGGTGTGGGTCATCCCGCCGGCTTGCTAAGCTGTTGGCTTGCTGTCTGTCTCCTTAGTGTAAGCTGTTTTTGTTTTGTGGTTGGTTTCGCTCGCGTTATGTTGCTAACATTTGGTTTTTTCTGATTGAGATAGCATGTGCGTGGCTGTTTCATTCAGTGCCGACATTCGGTCTAATGGCTGAAGAGTGGCTGGACTGGCGCGCTGAGTGTGGCTGGACAGAAACATTCTACCCGGTTAGATGGGGCTTTCAAACGTGATCACCAGACGGAATTTCGAGGGCATACTTACAAAACCGTTATGATCTCCATTTGCGGAGGTTGGGAATCCTTGTCTGGATGCAGCAACTTAGTCGAAACGGATGCCGGCTAGACGAACCTCTGTAAAAGTTCAAAACGGACACTCCCACACGCCAATCTGATCGCTTTCATTACAAGGTGCATGCATTGAGTTTGAACATCAACCGTCCCGACATATACGGATCGTCGCGATTGAACGGAATCCGTCGGTTGAGTTCAATCCCAGACCCGAGTGGTGTCCAGTCGACTTCACCCAGCCACGATTTTGAGACGCTTCCTTTTCTGAGGAGCTTTGTTTGCATGAAATCGTACATCTTGTTTCACTGTTCTAAATTATGTTTCAGTTGGCTTCATGGTTCTCCCTAGTTTAAATGTGTTTATCGTTATTTTGTTGACTTTTGTTTTGCTGGTAACATTGAGCTACGCTGCTTTGAAACACGTTCATTTTCGATTGGTGTGTATTGTGCCTTGCAATTTCTGTTTACTTTGATCGCAATATGTCGGATGTCATTATGTGTTTTGTGTCATGCTCTTTATTTTCAACCACATCTGCATGTCTGACTCTATACGTCATGTTTGGTAACGGATGTGAAGAAACAGCTTGCGTACCATAAAAATCTGACACCCTCTGAAACTCAACCGAAATCCAAAACCCTACTCAGCTTCCCGCCCTGTGCATGATCCACGGAATGAGTCGAGAGTGATTTGATCGCGCTCAACTATCCTTGCCTGCATTTTTCATTGGCAGGTCGCCGTGTTGACCGGCTAGAGTCTGGCTGTAATCGAACTCCGTTGTGTGTTAGGGAGTGCCTCCTACCGGTGGCCGCCCGGGACCGGGCTGGGATCGGCCAGCCGTCGGCGCCGCCGCCGCTGACGTGTCGGGCCCCTCCGCAGAGCGCAACCTCAACCCCAAGGCCGCCTGCCTGAAGCGGCGGGAGGAGGAGAAGAACGACGACATACCTCATCACATGCACCCCAGCGCCGCCGGCATCCCCTTCAACATGAACGTCAGCAACGTCAGTCATTCCGTACGTGGCGGCACCTGGGCGCCGGACGCGGCAGTGATGCCTCTGCAGAAGGACTGGCCCAGAATGGACATGTGACTACGTGCAACAGCTCTATTCTATTTTTGGAGGCAAATGAGTCAGCACCTGTGGTGGGAGAGTATTTCGGCTTCGTCACGAAGTGCTTCCCGTTTTGGTGCAGCAATGTTGGTCTCAAGGGCGTATTAAGATTGACCCCGCCAAAACTTGTCCACTGTGCAGCTGAAAAATTCCGTCAAGCCTTGGCATTCGCCGTCTTTTGTTTTCGTGTTCCAGTCTTGTCCCTCCCGTAGCTCCTATTGAGGTGCGCCGAGGTGCACTTCAGCACCAGAATATTGCAAATTGAGACTGCCTTCTGACCTGCCCCAGAACATGGCCTTATAAGTCACGCACACCATCTTGCGTTTGAGATCGCGGCGAGACCTGGCTTTTGTGTTTTGCGGCGCGGGCTAACTATTGGGCTTTTGTTTTAGGGTGCGGTGCCCTCGCACTCTCTACAGCACCAACAGTAGCGGCACCTACCGACGGCTGATGACAGCTTCACTTCGGAGTCGGCCGTGCGCAGCGCTGACGGCGTCCGGGCGAACGCGGAAGGCAGCGCCGCGCAGCGTCACATGTGATACATATTGACTCGAGTCTTGCCCGCCGGATGGCGGTAGTGTGTACATAGTGGGCTGCGTCGGAGCGCCGCGGCGGCGGAGGACCGGTAGGCTAGGCGGGCGGGCGCGCTCCGGCCGCCGTGCAGACCAATTTACAAAGGCCGCACACAAGTGTTCTGTGTACAAAGTTGTTATTTTATGACCGCGGAGCGAGCGTGCTGCGTCGCGCGGCGGCCGTGGCGGCCGACCCCCATTCGTGCATGATATTCCATAAGTGCATTACGTATTTTACTCGTGAGTTGTGTCATTTGGGGGCCGGCGCGCCGCCTCTCCCCTTCTCGTCTCCATGACGTGCGCCCGCTCGGCGCCCGAGCCCGGCCCGGCCCTCGGACGGCCGCCAGCTGGCGACGCAACGTCAGTATTACGTTCATTCCGGCCTCGGCATCTGTCGCCCGCTTGTGGCGCCGGCGGCGCCGCCCCGTCTGTACATATGCGGCGCGAGGGCGATCGGCCAGTGGCGCGCGGCGCGGCGCGGCCGGGCGCCGCCAGATCTCCGGGCGTCGCCCGCGGACCCCGCCCCCTGCTCATTCTGGCATTACCGGCCCCGTGCGGAGGCCCGCGCGCCCCGCGCGAGAGACAGCGAGTGAGCGAGAGACAGAGAGTGCGCGTGGGTGGGTGGGTGTGCTGGTGGCGCCGCCCCTGCTGCTATTTTTGTGGTGATGAGCTTTTGCAGAGGCTGCCTGCCTCGCCTGGCGGCGTGCCGCGGAGGCACGGTTCATTCAATCGGCACTTCATATCTCCGCGCGCGCGCCCCCCGCTCATGCCGCGAAATCAACCATTGGGAGGACGTTGTTTTTAGTGTGGCCTGCATGGAGGATATATTGTTTTCTTTGTTGAGTGGGTGTCACCCGACGCAGTCTCCGTGTTGTCTGTACTTCAAATCGCATTATACCTGAGTACGATAGTCGATTGTAGAAACATATATATCCATGTGCCATTTATGCCGAGTTTCGCTTTGCCGGAAATCAGCTCAACAGAACCTACGATATGCTGGGACATTTGAACAGACTTCGTTTCCAGCAAGACAAACGACCATATTTGCTGCCATGTCCTTATTGCGGTCTACCCCGTCGGAACAGATCGAGTTTGAAAGAAGCTGTCGCTTGCCCTTGTTCCCCGTGCATTTTGGAAGAAGCACTCGGCTGGGGACTTTGTTTCCCTTCTGGCAAAAACCTGAGGTTCCCCTAATTCTCATCTGCACGACAGCTCCATGTATTTTAAGGCATGCCTTGGTCCCGCGAGTAATCAGGGTACGCGAACAGGGACGCTTCGGCTCGGCCGCGTGCGGCGCCGCGCCGGGTCGCTGGCCGTGTTGGGAGACGATCGATACTGGCGACCGGGAGACAGCCGATGCTAGCTACCATGAGACGACGGATATTGACGGCCGGGAGACCACCGATATTGACGGCCGGGAGACCACCGATATTGACGGCCGGGAGACCACCGATATTGACGGTCGGGAGACAACCGATATTAATGGCCGGAGTTTTGGTTTGTCGTCGCGAAGGCCGACATGGAAACGGCGGTTGCCTGTGACGGCGAGCATGGCGATCGAGGAAAAAAACGGACAGCAAAAACTCGCTATTTAAGCAGGGCCACGGGATAAGATAGTGCGCATCGGACAGTTTAGCTACATAGACCTCACGTCTTCGAGAGCTTGCCTGCCGTAAATCATACGGCCAGCTGGGGTCGGCGGTAGGTCACTGGGCAAGGTGGCAAGGCCGTGGCCCCAATGTACTAGGGGAGTAGGGCGGTTCGTATGCTTCCACCTAGCGGGCACGCTGCGAACTGGCGATGTTCGCGTCGCCCCTGGGGGTGTGATCCTGTCAAGTAGCTGCCAACACCGTGAGAACCAAGATGCCCCATTTCACGTCAGCTGTCCGATGTCCAGACCGTCAAGCCTTCTGAAAATTTGCTTTCATCACCCAAAAAAGGCAGTTGTTGCAGTGAACCTGCCTAACCAGGCAATGAGATGGTCCGAGACATTGACAGCGGGGGACGGCCAAGGTCGGCACGACTTGTACGTTCGCGCCAACTGCTCTGAGCCACTCTGTTTGCAATCCGCACGTTGCACATATATCGGAGTACGCAGATCAGTTCAGTGCAAACTTACAACGTGATCCCGCGAGCATGCCCGTCTGGAACGGACAAACGTAGCCAAGGCTCAGCACGTCCACAGCGGTCGCTTGCCATTCGCCAAGTACCGCTTCCAACCCCCAATCCGAACACAAGCGCGGACGACGGTGAGAGGCGTGTATTGCACGAGCGGACCGAGACATGGCCGCCGAGCGAGCCAGAGCAGCGGACGTGACGGACAGTGCGCGCGGGCCGGCCCGGTCCCGACACGCTCGGGTCTCGCCCGACCAAGACACGGCTGCGGGACTCGGATGAGTCAGTGCACAGAACGGGTGACGTGGTGACAGCGTTTTAAAGACAGATACACAGAGTGGATCCGAACAATGGCTGGTGGATCCGAACAATGGCCGAACAACAGTGGATCCTGACCTCACGCGAAGCTCAGAAAATGGCACGTACAACCTGGAAGATGCCGCAAACTGCTAAGCACTCGTGGGTACCGGATCCCCAAGTCACGGATCCCGTTCCGTACGGGATCCCGGGTTTCAGAAGCGTCTTGGAGCTTGCGTCTGATCGTGGAGAGACGTGTTGACTGTCCACAGGACCTAGCACTACAGCGCGGGTCTATTCTTCGGACCCCGGCACACGCACGTTGCCTTGCACGCGTGTCCATTGACGGTGCAGCACAGAGCGCAGCAGGCAGGGGCCATCGGACCACGTGCTCCAGACTTGACGGCAACGTGGTGCTACTTCGGCCCACTCCACCGGCCAGCCAACACCAGCTGGTGGAGTCATGACTGACACTTACGCGTGTAAACATTTCAAAACATCGATGACAATGAACGGCGGGACAGCGAGCAGCGGCCGGAGACTGACTGAGTTAGCTGGCTCCTCCAGCAGCACCGCTCCCTTGACCAGCCTCTTTCGACTCCGTGGCCGCGCCCTCAGACTCCTCCCCTGCTCCTGCCGCCGCATCCGGCCTCTCCCCTGCGCCTTTCGGAACGGCGGACGTCTCGCCCCCCTCCGCCGGCACAGCGGTCTTCTCACCGCCCTCTGACGTCACAGCGGCCTTCTCGCCACCCTCTGACGTCGCAGCGGTCTTCTCACCGCCCTCTGACGTCACAGCGAGCGCCTCGCCCGCCTCGCGCGCCTTCCGCTCCTGCTTGGCCACGCGCTCGCGAAGTGCCGCGCAGAACCGCTTGTGCGTGAACCAGTGGGCGCGCTGGCAGGCGCGGTCGCAGTACTGGACGGCGCGGCAGGCGGCGCATCGCTTGGCGGCGCCCTCCTCGCCGCACGCCCAGCACTGCTTCTCGTCCTGGAAGGCGCGCTGGCCGTTAAGCGCGGCGCTTAGCAGGCCCAGCGCCGTCGTCTCGGCGGCGGCCGGCGGCGCGCGCGCCAGGTTCGCCACCAGCTGCTGGAAGAGAGGCGTCTCGCGGCACGGGAAGCTCTTGATGCATTCGCGCACGTAGTTCTCCTGGTACTCCTCCACCATGTTGGCGTTGCAGCGCAGCCAGGCGCGCACGTGCAGTTCGCCGACGCGCGCGGGGAGCTGCGCCGCGTCGCCACCGCCGTCCGGCTGCTTGGCCAGCTCGGCCTGCCGCGTCTCCTCCAGCGAGCGCAGCACGCACGCCAGGTAATGCGCCTTCACGGCCAGCACCTCGTTGCCGCCGCCCGGGAGTCGCACCTCGCGCTCGCAGATCAGATCCAGCACGCGCGCCACGCGCGGCAGGCCGGCGAACATGGCGGCCGACTGGCGCAGCACGGAGAGGATGTGCACGGGGTGTAGGTTCACCTGGCGGCGGGAGGCGAGGTCAGGTGGCGGTGCTGCGTGCCGGGGCGGCCACGCGGGCGCGACGTAAGCGTGGGCGCCCACCGATAGTTGCTGGGACTTAAGAGGTTTGCGACGCATTAAAGACCTTGGTCGATTTGTGTGGCAATCCCTCATAGCGAGTGAGCCGCGACCAAGCTGGCAAGCACGGAACGCTGCTATTACAGAAGCTGACGTCACATCGTCACCCGTTGTTCGCATCAGGAGGCCGTCCGACCTATTACCAGCATCGGGAGGCCCCCGGCCTATTACCAGCACCAGGAAGCCCCCGACCTGTTACCCGCATCAGGAGGCCACCCGGCCTGTTATCCGCATCAGGAGGCCACCCGGCCTGTTATCCACATCAGGAGGCCACCCGGACTGTTACCCGCACCAGGAGGTCACCCGGCCTGTTATCCACATCAGGAGGCCACCCGGCCTGTTACCCGCACATGAAGGCGCCCCCGCCCCGCCGGTTACCTGCATCAGGAGGTGGTGTGTGGGCGCGGCCAGGGCCGGCGGCAGTTTGGGCTCCGTCTCCAGACCCCGCGGAGCCGTGTAGTAGTCCACCAGCGAGCGGGGCACGTAGTTGTTGATCAGGGCCACCACCCGGTGGTTGCCTGCCGAACATACACCGAGCCCGAGACTGAGTAGATGACACAGGACAGCAGCCCCGCCTGAACATACAATTACCGCCGGAAAATCTGAACATGACTCCGGTCCGAGGACATAGCGCGGTGTTGTCACCAATGTGAAGAATGCATTCTTTTCACGTGAAGGCCGCCTTCCAAAGTTCCGCAACCATACGTATTGCCAGAAATGGGTTTAATGATTCAAGCTTTAGAAATTGCAAACATGGTTAGGTTCTTGAAGGGAATTAACGCCAGCAATCCTTTGTGAAATCTGAAGGTGAAAGGCGTGCAGGACGGAGAACTTACAAGGCAGAGACAATCAATCGCCAGTGAACCGCGATCTGTTCCGGAACGCGAGCAAGACCAGGGGCTCAATAATATGCGACATGGCTAACATGGCTCGTACCACGTCGTCACAGGAAAAGCTCAGATCTAACCCCACAACCAAAACCGAACCACCCGTGGAGCATACGGCGAAGAAGGAAGTGGTCACAAAAGCAGTTCGCAGCACCTAACTGTTAAGTTGTACTTTTGGATACAACATCTGTACCACAGGCAGAGGAGCGTCTCATAAAGTCTGGTACCAGAATCAATTTTGGAGTCGACTTTTTCATGCGGCGCCAGAGGGATAACGTTCACTACTATCGGAAAATGGGAGTTCCATGTTGCCCATGCCCCTCGCCCCCCCCCCCCCCCCCAGACCCAACATCTGCACTGCAGGTGTAGGGCCTGGGGGGGGGGCATGATATCATGTTTGATATCATATCAAATACACCATACGAGATCATACAAATGAAGCGTGTGTAACGCTCTGTAACGCTGCCCCACTGCCGCCTGCCGCAGTTTGGCGCTGCGCCAGCCGCCAGGCCGTGCGGCACCACGTGACCCGGCCGCGGCCCGGGCCGCACCGGTACCGGGCCAACCGCTCGATGGTCTGCCGCGACCCCCGGCGGATTACCGGCCGGGCACCGCTCTCCGGGGCAATCAGCGCCCGGGGCGGGGCCGGCGCCCCGTCGATCGGCGCCAGGACAATCCCGGCCGGTGGCGGCGGCGGCCACCTGAGCGCGGTCGATCGCGACACGGGCCGGCGGGGACGCGGGGCTGCTCAGGCCGCGGCCGCGGCCTGGGCAGCGGCCGCAGCGGCGGCGGTGGACGCGGCCAGGGCAGCGGCGGCGGCCGCCGCGCGCCGGCTGCCCGGCTACGTGTCGTGTGACGGTGTCAGGACAATTCTGGTAGGCTTTTGATTGGATGCCTGTATTAGCCGATGACGCGTGCAAGAAATCCGAGCATCCTATGTGACATCGGTGGATGAATTTGTGGAGATGAGGTTATACGCGGCCGATGAAGGCGGAAACAGGCTATTCAAAAGGTCACGGAGGATGTTTTTTTTCTGGGAAGGCCTGTTGGACGCCATTGCATGACAGCATCCAATCACTTAAGGCTATGTAAGGATCTCCAGACCGCAAACAAGCGTTTAGATAACAAGATTTCGCGTGTTGGACTTCTGCAGCGATAGTCTGATACATTAAAGTTATGCTTATTATGGTAAGATAGTCCATGAAGAACCCCAAACGACGACATGACGACCAATCAATGCTTACTTACGGACTATAAGCCATTTGTTTGATCTCGTGGAACATCACAGCGTGCTAAACATGTCTATTTACCAGATGTACTCCGACACCATGTTTTTGGGTTGACCCAAGGAACCGCTCATATTTCACCATGCACACACTATTTAAAGTCTGCCTATCAATTTTGCCGGATTTGGTACTCGGACGGCCTGATCGGAAGTTTTTGGGACAGTCGTGGGAGGTCGATTCCAACCTTTGACGCAGCGTGTGGGTCCAGTGAAGACCAGCCATAAATACGCTTAACTCGCATGACGTCATCAACCTCGAGATCTTGTCGTTTCACTTATCAGGTGGCGATATTTGGCCCCCAAGATTTAGAAGGGTCCATTCCGCGATTCCCACAGCACTTGGGGCCATAAATACCGTCCACCAGAGTGGCAGATCCGTTGCAACCCGTGTTCTGCACGCATTCCGCAATATGTGCACCACCGTCCTATCTAAACCCACAGACCCGTCACCTCTCCACCCACAGGTCCACCCATAAACTCAACTATCCCACCTAAGCCCACAGACCCATCACCTGTCCACCCACAGGTCCGCCCATAGACTCAACTGCCTCATCTCAACCCACAGACCCATCACCTGCCCACTCACAGGTCCACCCATAGACTCAACTGTCCGGCCTGAACCCACAGGCACGCCTCTCCAAGCGTCTCTCGCGCGAGCCCATACGACGCTGGCGATCCTTCACCCCCTCAGCACGTACTCAAACGTAGCCATGACCCCCTACACGCACCCACGGGGACAGCTAAACACTGCCGCCTGCCTCCTCGTCCCATGCGCCCTCGAGACATACACACACACAATGTGAATGAGGGCGAGTCCTTATGCACACTCTTTGTGCAGGGATGAAAAACCACAAATGGTGTGACATTAACACCCATAAACGAAGTTCTAGCCAAGTTGTTCTGCACTAAAATTACCCCACGCAAGGTAATTTTTTTTTGGGGGGAGGGGCTTTACGACGCACTCAGCTGCTGAGGCTATATGGCCGCAAAGTATATTTTTTTTTGCGTTCGACACGACTTACATTGGATGTGGGGCCGCAGCAACTTTTGTAAGCTAGTTTTCTTCAACGGAGGGCATTTCCCCGTAAGCACAGATAGTTGTACGGGACGTAGTGTTGCAGTAACTTTTGTAAGCCAGTTTTTATGGAGCGCGTTTATCGTCAGCAAAGACAGTAACTGATCGCGTGAATGTTTGGAATATGTTCCGGTGTTTTAATAATGTCGAAAATACGTATACGTCTTGCTACCAACTTTACGCGTTCACGCTCCAACAATATGCCGGAGAGAGTGCGACCTTAGGAGAGGATCC
The DNA here is from genome assembly GCF_011947565.3 of Pollicipes pollicipes. Lineage (NCBI taxonomy): Eukaryota > Metazoa > Arthropoda > Thecostraca > Pollicipedomorpha > Pollicipedidae > Pollicipes > Pollicipes pollicipes. Next base: position 32,939,410 of record NW_023596225.1, on the reverse strand, counting down.
CCACACCCTGCCAATGCTCCACCGACAAAGTGGATGGTGGGAACGCCGTCGACCGCTGGCGTCGTCATTTCTAGTTGCATGCCTTTTCCCTGATTTATGCATTCCCTTTTGGCATAGTCCAGCAGGACACTGCATGTTCCAGTTCAGGAGCTGGATCTGTCGCCGCGTCACGTACCGACGAACGCAGCCATCTGGGCGGGAGTGCGCTTGACCGAGTTGGTGCGGTCGGTACGCGCGCCGGCCGCCAGCAGCGCGCGAACGGTCGGCTCGCTGCCGGAGAGGGCGGCGAAGTGGAGCGCCGTGTAGCCGTGCTCGTGGCCGTCCCAGTCCACGTCCGCACCCTGCGCGCGCACCGCACACGTGAACACTGCGCACCGCCCACCACACGCGTGTGCACACGTGCACCCGGTGGCATTGGACGCCTCGCTCGTGTAAGAGCGACTGTGCAGACACTGCGGTCGTGGACAGCTCTTGGAAAGGATTGGAAGGGAATGTAGGGAAATCAAGGGTTCGAGCCTTACGATATCCAGAGCACCATGCGAAGAACAACGAAGAGACAAAGGTCAGACAGGTATACGGAAATATGAGAAGTGCAATGAGCTAAACCTGCATGAAACGCATTGCAGAGAACTACATGAGCGACGAGAACGCACGTTGCATGCCTAAATCTGGAATCACGGCATAACATGGTAATACTCAACCCTACAGCGTAAGTCTACCCGTAAACATAACTGCAAACGGATTTACCACCCGTTGCGGGCTCCCCAACAGCACCCCTGCACCCAAGAACTCAAACCTGCGTAGCATTCCACCCAGTAACCATCCAGTACCTGATCCAACAGCATCTGGCAGATCTTGTGCCGTCCTTTGTAGCTGGCGTGCTGCAGGGCTGTCATGCCGTGATCATCGCAGTCATTGACCTTAACTGAACCACTGGAGAGCTGCTCCTTGGCTGCTTCCACGTCATCAGCACTGATGTGATCAAACAGCTTTTGGAGCAACATTGTCCTGAAACAGAGCAACGACGGGTCACCATGTATAAAAGGCTGCAAGTTGCTGGGGCTCCGGAATATAGAGACGTCTATGTTTTACGAGTGCCCGTTATGCAATAACAAAACAAGAGCCAATGACATATTTTGGGTCAAAACATCGCTTGCATGTTTTTACATAAACAGTCACAAGAAACAACAGCCCCGCGTAATACTATCTAAAAGTGGGAGAAATGTCTCCGCAACTAGTGTCGCAGCAAAAGAGGACTGCAGAAGACCCTGCATCGCGAGTAGCAGCTGTAGCGAGTAGCGAGTACCCCCCCCCCCCCCCCCCCCCCCAACTGCTCGAGGCTGATAATTCGGTGTAAATGTGTGTAAATGTCCGATGTAAATGCGAGTAATTAACCGCCGTTAACACAGTGAACCCGCAAGCTGTGTCGCCGTGAACTGGCAGTTTCCAGTTCGTACTGGCAGTTCACGACGATACCATGTTAACGTAAGTTGTTCAGTGCATTAGCGAGGAACATCATTCACATACATAAGACAGTAGTATTAGCCCTATCCCTCGGATAAAAAAAAACAGGAGAATGGAATGGAATAGAATGAAATTCACTTCTGCTATTGTTTTGATAAAGGCATGTTACCGAAATATCAACCCAACTACATCTCCATCCTCTTGTTTTTTTTCTCCTAGGAATAAGACTAATAATACTATTGTCTTATCTAAGATACCATGTTGCAGCACCGGATATGCTGATTGCGCTCATTTAAGCGGCATAAATCAAAATTATTGCGCAGCGATGAATCACCTTCGTTGACCTCATCTGTAAAACCGGAGCAACCGCATACTTAAAATAACTCTCCTCTATGTCCAGCTTGTCGATTGAGATGGACATAGGCACCCGGAATACTGCCCAAACAGAGCGAAAGTGGCGGCAGAAGAGTCGCATGAGTTACAAGTCACCTTGCATGAATCGCCTCAGACATAGGCTCCAGCCGACACGATCCTAGCACAATCAAACCTGAACCTGATTCAACCGCCATTCAGGAAGCGCTGAAGAGCTTGAGAAAAGCTCCAATATGTGCAAATAATTAAACGAATCGGAAACTTTTTTCGTGGTTACGACACTGCGTCCCAGCAGCTTCGGCACGTATATACAGCATCAAAATGTGACGCCCATGGTTGTTTTTCGATAGGTCACAGATCTGATCTACAGATATAATCGATTACGGAGCCTGTGACGGTGAGCGCGAGTTATGCGTAACGCCCACTCGTCAACTATGCTCTAGGGAACAGGGAGCTCTTGGGCTTTAACAAATAATTTTGGTGAATGATGCTGGTAATAATTTTGATGTTTGAAGCACATTATAAGGATGTATGAATTAGTGCTCAATGAATATTACTGACCTGTGACTTTTTGTCAAATGCTTACCTAAGGGTAGTGAGCCTGACAAGATGTCAGTTCATGTCAAGAGACAAGGTAATCAAGGCCACAGTTTCAGTTATCTGAGGAAAAACCATGAGTTTCCAAGATTGTGAATGCCATTGATTTTTTGGAAAGTCATGCTTTTATCATGCAGGGCATATATACACACACACTCACACACAAGATATATATATATATATATATATATATATATATATATATATATATATATATCATTGGGACATAGGTCAGTGCAATATTCACCCTTTTGTAGCCCATTGACCCCACAAAGGTGCAGATGCCATGAGCTGGTCTTGAGACGTTAATCTGGGCTTGCAAATGACTTGGACCAAATTATGAGCACTCACATGCCCTGTCCTCTTTGAATTAACCGCACACATATCACAGAACTGACTCACACTTTTCATTTCTATGTCATCAATATTTAGTTTAAAAGTTAAGGAACAGCAGCTTATACCAAAGTTAGCATACAACAGCAGCTTGTGCCAAAGACATCAGTGTCCTTTTTGCTTCATGACAGCATCATGCAGTCAGGCATCTGTGTTTGCACACTATCTTACTATAGCACAGGCAGCTGACAAAGATGAAAAGATCTATGTCATCTTTTGTGCAACTGGTTGGTGCTGAGTGAATGAACATGCTAGAACTTCTAGGCTAATGGCAAGCATACATGGTCTACTTGAAGTATCCTGAAGCCATCACTATGTAGCATCATCATTGCCCAAATTATATTGCTTGTTTGCCAAGCACAGTTTATGATTGATGTGTTGATGTCCAGTCACCTTTCCTTTTATACTTAATGTGTTAAAGTCACATGAATGGTTAATCAAAACATAGCACTTAACAAAACATCAGTATGTTTCAGCCACTCAATTCTACACAAACTGAAGCATTATTCAGTGTTAAAATCCTCAATGTCTCCCCATCTTAAACCCATTTTAAAGGAAGATCACATGCAATTTCTGGATGTTGTTTCATACAGCTGCTTTCAAACAATTTTAAACCAGAGATATCAAAAGAGAAACCAAAAACATTTAAGACTCAAGACTGATGTTACAGGTATGAACATGGTTCAAATTAAGCAGATACAGTTTCAATGTTGTGAGAAAATGACAAACCTGCATTTTGCATGAGCTAATGGCAAGTTGCACCACTAGAAAATGTGAATGAAAATTTTAAGTGGAAGAAGAAAATATTTGCTGGTGGCAGTGTCAACAAAAAATGGCACACACTCATGAGACTCAGACTGGTCTGCCAGTCAGAGTACCAGTCTGCAAAACATGCTCACATGCTGTTATAAATCTGAACCCGCAGCACATGTGCAGCAAAGTCAGGCAAGGCCAATTCACATTTAATTTTCATATAATTTTTGTTTGAAAAAATCTGGGAAGATGTTTTGTTTGAAATAAACTTAGCAGCATCACACTTCCTTGAAAACATAGACTTCATATATTCTTAAATTGATGGTTGCAATGAACCAGACTCAAACTTTTGGACTTCAGCTGTGTATGCTCCCAAATTGTTGCAATGATGTTGCTGCTATGCCAGAAGTGTTCAACAAAATATTTTTTTTAGTGTGACTAGAGTATGCCCACCATTTTGAATATAACAGAAATGGGGCGGGGAGTTAACGGCTTTTAGTGATGCAAGCCATCAGCAATAAGGTATGACCAGTAAGGTCAACAAGTCATTACATGGTCCAGTCATAGATGGTGATGCTTGGCCCGCATCACCTTGGGTGCTCAACAATAGTTTTTTGATACAACAGTGATATTCACATAAGTTTCCAAATGCACTCACGAGCAACATTATTCACATAGATAAGTGGTAATAGCCTAATTCCTTGAATACATACAAAGAGAATGAAGACAAATGTAGTAGCAACTCAGCAACATGCCTTCAGCAGAAGTTTGCTTTTTCTTTTACTGCTATTTGTTTCAATCAACATGTATTGCCAAACTATCAACATCTATATGTTCATTCTCCTGGTTTTTCTTCATGCAAAAGGCTATTACTACCATCTCATTCAATAATCATGTTTCATGTAGCTAACAAGCAAACAAAAAAGAGGCATCACATACTGGTATCAGTTTCTGGATATGTCCTTGGGCTCACACCGAAACTAAAGAGGGGGGGGGGGGTGTAATGACTCCTCATCCTTGACGGTACGTGCACCTACTTGGTACTCGCCTACGATGTCCGCGTTCGCTGATAATGGGCTTTTAATTGGACTCTTAACTCGGTGGAATGCAGCCCAAGAGGCAACCCTACAGCCACCCGAAACAACTCGGCCGGCAACCGTGCCCACGCCCAATGTCTGTGCTGCGCCCTTAGATCTATATGTTCCGCCGTGTTTGCTGGATTCGTTTTATCATTCAACCCTGCGCAGTAGACGGGCTGCGCATTTGTATCCATACCGCTATTTATGTAGATGAAACTAACAGCTGGCTAGTGCAGCGTAAAAGTTTGTTTCTGGTAATTTTGAAATACTTAGAGGGCTGCTGTTAGGTTGGTTCATTCGGTGAGATTGATTAAATTACTTCGCTAATTTTATCATGTTGAACTGCTATGAATATCATACGAAAATAGCTAAGCGTCACTAGGTTTAATAGTGCGAAAGTGACGCAGGCCACACACACGCATACGCTGGGACGGCGATTTTCGTACCGTATGTGGGTTAATTTCTGTGAGACACTGCTCTGTTATTTTTACTTTTTGATTCGGGGAAGATTATTACTTCCACCTTGATAGCGTTTGTTTAGCAGGTAAGATTAAATGGGTAGCATTGCGTGAATGAAATTGATAAGCACGATGTGGCAAAGCACATCGTGACAACGAAACGCCGGATCCCTTGTTGATGGTCGTTGTTTTCCTTCAGTGTATCGTACATGACTGGGGGTCTCTGAACTTCTGTAGGTTTCTTTACGATTTAAAGTGTTTCAGAATGCGAACATGCAGCTTATGGATATCATTGCAGAGAAATTCACTTAATTAGTGTTCCACCCCAGTTGATAATCACCCTCACCCAATTCCATCAATCCTCTGGGACCTCACCGGGGCTTGTGTTGCTCATTTTAAGCTGTGGCACTTTTTTGGCTGCTTGGGGTGGTTATAGGTGCCAAAGCAGTACACCTGCCTAATAGCATTGTGCTTAGAATGTGAATATTGTGGAATCATTATCATTATGATTATCATTATATTCATATGCTGCTCATGTCAACCAAAGATTGCCATGTGGTGAACAGCAAATAAGTTTGTAGGAACATAGCAGAGATGCTCACAGCATCAGAGACTTCATGATATCTCAATGTAATGTTGCTCAACTGGTACACATTTGGTATTAATGAACATGTCTGTTTTCCCATTGCTTAGTTTAGATTGACCAAAGCACATATAATGCCATTATTATGAACAATTCACCTTTTATGTTATTGGATGATGGTCATACTAAAAAATTCTAAGCAATGTCACCTGCTGTGTACAGCTTTTTAAGTTAATTATATTCAACTTATGATCCAATATGGTTGCAGTAATAGCCCATTTCATTGTATAATAACTGGGAGAATCAAGAGATAGATGGGTGAATATCTTGGCTATTTGTTTTTATAAAAAGAAATATTGGTGCATTTCAGTCACAGACACTCTGCCCCATTGCACCCCAGACACATATCATAAAATGCAGATTGCAGTGTTGGATGCATATCACCATAAGGTAGTGTGAAAATAGATTTATTGATAACCATTTAAAAAGCAAATGGCAAACAACTGATATTAGTTTCATAAAAGTCATATGGCCAAAATATCAGTCCATCTATCTCTCAGTTCTGCTGGCTATTCTATGAGGAATAAGAACATTAGCACTGTCTTTTATATATATTGGATAATGGTAAAAAGAGCATATTTCTATAGGCAACACAGTTAAAGCACTGCACAGTGCACACAGTCACAGAAACTGTGTTCTGCTGCACTCCTGACAAAGTATTGCTAAATGCACTTTGTAGTGTTGGATGTCTGCCATAATAATGTAGTACCATTGAAAAAGAAAATGAATATCAATATAAAGCCTACCCTTACCTTAGCATGACACACTTTGTATTAGACAATCACTGGTCATTTGTTTGGAGTGGTTTCAGTATGCAAGAGGCATTGTGCTTAGGTGTGCATAATAATCTTATAATGCTTATGAGGCAAGAACTTGCCAGATCAGGTTTGTTGCACACATTACATTAAGGCTCTTCTTCATATGAGATACTTAAGACTATTCTAAAATCTACATTTTCAATTTGTGATCAAATGTTCTTACTTTGAATGGTGGGTTGCATTGTTTTACCTTACCTGATATATAGCATATTACAAATGGAGCAATACATACCTTTGCATGCTTTGCATTTTGGTATTTGTTACTTGGTGCCATTTCTGTTTTTCATCTTAGGAATATTTTTGACTGCATGAGACAGGACATCCACATGCTTTGGATTGTTCACCAGCTGCAAGCAGGCACCATATGATTATTGTGATTTGCAGCCTTGGGACCAGGTGTGTGAGTGGTATTAACTTTTCTGACACAAGCTGTGTAAATGCTGGGACATCTGTTGGACTGGGTGGGTCAGTTAATAAACCAGCCAAAACACAGGGGCTCATGAAATCAAGAGAGAAATGTCAAACAACATAAATACAATCTATTCCAGTGGTGAAGATGATTGGCCACCAGGGAGCAAAACATCAAGGTTGTAGAAGTGTTATCTGTATAAGCTTTCCTGCTTCAGACCAGAGGCTCAACAGCTTGTCATAATAGATCATTGAACATCATTCAGCTATGTGTTAAATGTGTTGATAAGATAAAGAAATCATTAAGCTCAATGTCATGTCATAAGATCAACATGTCATGAGAAGTATTTTTTTTGTTTGTGATTTAAAATGAGGAGCAATTTGGATGTGCAGTCCCATGTAATGTGTGACATTTTCCAGATAATCCCCTATATTACAAAATAATTGGATTTCCCAATGTAAATTTAAGTTATGTAATCAATAACTATGAAGTGTTCCACTGAACAAGGTACACATTATATGTATTTTATTGAATTTTATGTTGTGCACTTTCAAAACAACTATGACTTATTTGAGGAAGTGTGGAATCATTGAATATTTGAAGGTGTTGTTCTTGCTTCAGCTGTAAAAAGGTTGTTTCTTTGCTAAACTCTCACTTCACAGCATCATGTTGAGTGTGTATTAATATAATTTTCTGCCTTTAAGCTGCTGTTTATGTTAGTTTTCATCTTATTGTGGAACGAAAAGACCAAACATGATGAAATGTGAGCCAACAGCAGGACATTTTGGGGTAAAGTGGTTTTCAGCACTCAATGAATCATACAGAGCTCTTATGTTCCACATCCCACCATAACTATGCAATACAATGCAAGTCTTTGGCCAATTTCTTATTATTTGTGGTCTTAGTATGTAGCCCTATGACCTTGCACAGCTTTGTTCAAGTCAGTAGGTCATTTCACAACAGTTTGTCAAGTCTTGTTTACAGGGAGAAAAATGTATGATGAGAAAGGGTCCATGTTTCAAGGAGATGTTATTGAAAGATCAGTCAATAGCAGGTAAAATGTTGGCTGTGCTTCTGTTTAATCAAGGGCATAATACAGCTCCACCTCTGTGAGGGAACAAACACATCTACCTTGCCCTTGAGGTCCGCTTGCAACAGTGATAGCATATCCAGGTGTGGTAAATAATTGGCTCATGATAATTTGTAGGTAAAATCTCATCAGTAAGCATTCAGCTAGATTTTAAGAAATAAACAGATTTCTGATCTGGACCAGAAGTCTGCCTCTGAGAGTGCAACTCAGTCTGATCAACTCAGTCTGTAGGACCACAGCTGGTGCATGGACCACCACTGTCACTGCTGCTCTGCTGCACTCAACATGGGTGTGTGCATTATGGCTTGCTGTGATGTTGCACCCATCATCGTCGGACGATGGCGCTGCATGACAAACAAGCACACACAAGAGTATGTGTAGATGTGTGCTAAGCTGTGAGTGCTATGGCTTTCATCAACTCCTCCACCACCACCTGGGTTTTTCGCCACTTATCGCCTCAAAGCCAGTGGCTTAGTTTGACAAAACTCAGCGAATCTTGAACTTGTCTTGAAGCTCATAAACACTGGCTGCCTTTGTTATGTGTCTGTCCCCAATTTCGACTGAAGCTTAATGTGATGGTGCACTTCACTGCAAATACAGCTTGGTTGGTGGTGGTGGTGGTGCGGGGGGGGGGGGGGGGCGGAGGGGCGGAGAGAAAGGCCTTACCCTAGGATTGAGTCTGGCAAATTTTGCCTCAAGCACTGAATGTCTCATTGAGAAAGCTCAAATAAAAACATGGCTCTGTAGGGTTTGGCTTTTCCTCATCCATGAAATCTATGAACAACAAAACGTTTCGGTGTCAACTGACGGCACATTCACAACCTTTTGTCTTGTTTGGTGTCGAACGCTGCGTCATCTGCAGCCTGCTTGCTCTCCGTCCCCTGCGGCGTCCCACCGCCGGCCTGGGCCGCGCTCGCCCCGACGTCGCCGATGCGGCGCATCCGCGCGCGCCGCCGGGTAACCGCACCCCGCGGCGCGCCGGCCCCGCCGTGCGCTGGCGTCCTGTTACGGCGCGCCCGACCGACACCGGGCGCTGGACGCCGGACGCCGGACACAGGCCGCTGCCGCGGGCGGTCCCGTGCAGCGGTGTGGAGCGTCGAGCGACGACCTGTCGGTACAGTCACGACATTGCCTCCCATCCCCGGGACACGGCGGCTCGGGCCGGCGCCGGCTCGTGCCGTGTTGACGCTCGGCTCGTGGGAGCGGGCTCCGACTTTCTCATGGCCTCGACAGGGCCGTGCTGGTGGCTGTCGGGCGGCGGACGTCCGGAAAATGTCGTCGTGTGTAGTCCAGAGGCGTGACGCGATGTGACTGCGCCATCGACAGGCCCTGTCGGGAGTCGTGTGGACTGGGCGTCAGGGCGTGCCCGGCGACTTTCAGGCTGACTCAGACTGCAAACTGCAGCGCGCTGCGGATTGCAGTGTGGCGCGGGAAATACTGTAGACATTGGACAGATTAGGGTTCCACTGTCAACTGACCTTGAGGCTGTGGGCCGTAACAGCGGCTTTTGTCCTGTCTGCCGCGTCTTTATCTGATGCAGTGGGCACGTATGAAGAAAGGGCACGCCATGGCCGTGTGTAGGAGGTCGGAGTTAGCTTGTCCGAGCCTGGGAATTATTCACCCGTAGACCGGTCAGTCATTCGATCGTGCATGCTGTATTGGGTGCTAAATACGTGCGCGGTCCGATTCGTTTGACGACGGAGTGTTGGGGATAGTGCACCGCGGCTCCCGCACCTGAGCGAGAGCTGGCGATTTGCCTGCGCGGGGCGGGAAATAGTCTGATTGTGTGGCTGTATCCACCCCCGTGATCATGCCAATGGAGATGTGTTTTCGACGTCCGTGATTGTAGTTTCTTGGAAAAGGGGTGGGGTCATCAGGTTGCTGTGGTAAGGATCCACGCCGTAGAGACTTGGCTCCTTCAAGGCAGCTTCACCCATCCCCCGCCCCCATTGAAGCGGTGCTTCTCGTGCCTCCATGGATGTTGAAGGGCCTTCCAAATCCACGGAGTTGGTTGTGTCGCGCCGGTAGTTGCAGGCTACAGACCGTCACGGCACGTTTGCGATGCAATCCTTGATAATGTTTAGTGTCGGTTTGTCGCGAACTGCGTCGGGCACCGACGCATATGGAACGGAATCGCAGCAGCCAGGAGTTTACCAAGCGCCAAAAGAATCGCCGAAGGTCACTACGGACAGGAAATTTGATCTGAAGCTTGAGAGCACTCATATGTTAGGTTATCTATCGCGATAAATGCGACAGGCATTGCAAACGAAATGCCGCCTCGCTTGCGTACTATTTTCTGCCGCTCGCGTCTCGTTTGCTGCGAGCAGTGTGATGGTCTGTCCTCACTGGAACCACACAGGAGCGGACCCCCCCCCCCCCCCCCGTCTTTAATTAAGACCTTCAAACGTAGGGCAACCCCCCAGGCCCCTTGCTATATGCCTTTGGTGGGTGTCTGACTTAACACTGCTGATTGCTCTAATGTGTGGTTCTGTCCGAGCCTGACCCGACCTGACCTACCATAGAACAGCATTGCATGAGCTTTCGCAACCCACGTTTAGTTACGCATTGACCGACAAGGCTCGTACGAAGCTGACGAGGCGTTCACCCCTAAAACCTCGGACAGGGCTCGTACGAAGCTGACGAGGCCTTACCCCCAAAACCTCGTGGCCGCCGTCCCGCGTGCGCACAGGCCCCGAGTTCTGTGCAGACCTGACTCCGAACCTCCCCCTTCCCCACCCCATCACCCGTGGGGCTAATGTTATGTATCGACCGGTGTCAGTCTGTGGGCTTGAGCTGACTGATTCCAACCGTCTCACTCGCGTCATGTTCCCGCCCAATGGCCGCCTACTGAACTTGACTTCGGGCCTGAGCTGACCAGCCTGCATCCCCAGGTGGCCGTTCGGCGCCTGCCCGCCTGATCTGACCTGGCCTGGCCCGACCTGACCTGACCTGACTCGACGGCTCGGCTCGCCCCTCATCATGGACGTGGCGCTGCGCAACATCCGGGGGAATATCGAGCGGCTCTTCGACAAGAACCTCACCGACCTGGTACGCGGTATCCGCAACAACAAGGACAACGAGGTACGTGGCCGCGCCGCTGCACACGGCGCGCGAGGTGGACCATTGGACGCGGAGAAGCAAACTGCGCGAACTGACTGTACCTTTCGCAGGCATGTGCAAGATGCGTCACTCATGTACCTTTCGCAGGCATTTGTGAGATGTGTGGCTCAAGCACTGCACCGGAATGGTGCGTAGTATCGATAGACGGTTTTGTGTTTTGGAGTGCTGGACGAAGGAAGAGCCGGTGTAATGCTCACGGCAGTGGGCCACAGACTACTCGAAAGGATGGAGGGCGCGGATTTCGGAAGGAAAAGATGGGCGGCACGAAGCTGTTCCTCTAACAATCCTTTTGGAGAGATCCATTTTGATCATACGTTTCACGACACCGGCCGAAACTCGGACACTTGTGGTCCAACAGTGTTTGCAGCGTCGTTTTGACGACGGGCCGGTCCGCCGCCGGCCCCGCCCCATATCAGATACCGCTAACTCCCGTGTTGTACCGCGCTCCGGCTCGGCCGTACGGGGGCCCGTATCGGGACGGGCCCGACCGTTATCCGTTATGGCCCCATCGTGGGCGGGACAGGCTCCTACAGTCTCCGTCGAGCGATCCCCAAACGGCGACGGCGCGGGCCGGCCGGCCGGTCGAGCTGCCCCGCCCGGCGCGCCCTGTTTACGTTAGCGCGTCCCCGTCGCTGTTATTGTAACCGCGTGTCCTCGAGTGGCCGTCCGATGTCCCCAGTGTACAGAGCGGCACGTGCCCGCCGCCTGAGGGCCCCGGGAGGGGATGGGCTGCTCCCTGGGCCAACGGTAGATGCGACGGGTTTGAGGGGGGGGGGACTCGGCCAGCCCCCGGCCCGGCTCCGGCTCCGGCTCCGGCTCCGGCTCCGGCTCCGGCTCCGGCTCCGGCTCCGGCTCCGGCTCCGGCTCCGGCCCCGGCCCCGGCCCCGGCCCCGGCCCCGGCCCCGGCCCCGGCCCCGGCCCCGGCTCCGGCTCCGGCTCCGGCTCCGGCTCCGGCTCCAACTCCCGAGGGCTCCCGTCTGTGGGCGGTGTCGATCGTGTGACGTCACTCGAGTGGGCTGTTGACCGCCGAGAGCAGAGCTTACTCCAGGGACGAGAGCGTTAGAATGGGATAGATCTTGCAGCCGAATCGATACAGCTATGGAGCAGAGCGGCGGTGTGTTTGTTCGCGGTCAATTGAGTCCAAGCTAGCTGTGGAAGGTAATGCTCTATTGGAGCACATTGAAGCAGGCGTCAAATATGATGAAATAAGCTCCCTTATAACCATTGTTGTACTTTTAAAGGTGGAAGGCGACTCTGGACAACACAATTTCTCTTTCGTAAATGTGCTGCTCAATAGGTCATTGTTTGGTTGCCCTACTGCACCTTGCACACTATTAATTGAGTCAATTAACGGCCGATGTATCCGGAAATTCTGCTCACGAACGCCAGATAGGAACGACTCGACAATTATACTTTTGTTGGCCTTGTCGCTGCTCGGCTAATGAAATATAAGGATTTAGATAACGTCGTAATGTAGTCATGTACGCTTGAGTGACCTCAAAATATCCTCCCTGAAAAAGTATGCCCATCTTCGCGGGCGTGTATTTCAGGAACTAGAGGGCTTTAAGTCTCAATAAGGGCAGGACTGTGAATTGCACCGAATGATCTCCAAGATGGCCATTTCAGTTCAGACCCCCACACAAATGTGGAACACTCCTTCAATCACCTCCGCGGTGCATCTTGTATCGCCTGTCCTTCGCTCGTGACCGTGCTTGATGTGAGCGTCGTCCCGTTTTATGTTTGGGTTATCTCCACGTCGCCAGAACCGTTAGTTGTGTTTTTTTTTCTTCAGTTTCCTTTCACACCAAACATCTGCCCATTGGGTGATTGACATATGGGCCTGTCTCCCGGAAATTCCTGTTTATGTGGTTCGACTTTGATATCTGTAAAACACCCGCCAAAATTATGTGTATATACATATATATATATATATATATATATATTATGTACCTTTATATAGTAGAATAAGAACGTGTGAAATTCCTGAGGTGGCCATCAACAAAAAGACACCCAATCAACTGATGGGGAACATTTTTAGTGAGGCTTTTGCGACGCACGGGTCGTTTTTGGCGAACTCGGAACTGCTGCCGGAAGCTTTGTTGTCATTTTCGTCTCACGTTGGCAGCCTCACTATATTCCTGTGAGCATGTTTCATCTCACACGTCATCTGTGCGACATCTGTGATCGGTCCCACCGTCGAGCCTTGGCGATGTGACGGGGCCGTCACCCCGTCCGGTGACCTCACTCGCCGCTGCTCCCGCAGGCCAAGTACATTGCGCAATGCATCGAGGAGATCAAGCAAGAGCTGCGGCAGGACAACATCGCCGTCAAGGTCAACGCCGTCCAGAAGTTGACCTACGTGAGTGGCTTCGACGGCAGCCGTGTCCCGACAGGACAGCGGCGGGCGCCTTGGGTCGGCTGCGGAGCAGGAGAGCGCTGGTGTAGCTGTGTCCCGACACGACAGCGGCCGGCGCTGTGGGTCGGCTGCGGCCGGCGCTGGAGGGCGCTGGTGTAGCCGTGTCCCGGCACGACAGCAGCCAGCGCTGTGGGTCGGCTGCGGCCGGCGCTGGAGGGCGCTGGTGTAGCTGTGTCCCGACACGACAGCAGCCGGCGCCGTGGGTCGGCTACGGCCGGCGCTGGAGAACGCTGGTGTAGTTGTGTCCCGTCACGACAGCGGCGGGTGCCGTGGATCGGCTGCGGCGCCGGAGGGCGCTGGTGTAGCTGTGTCCCAACACGACGGCGGCCGGCGCCGTGGGTCGGCGGCGGCTGGCATCGGAGGGCACTGGTGTCCGTTCCGCCAGTCCGGCTCTCACTGCCAGCTGGAGGCTGCTAGATGGCGTCGGCGTGCTCTCTCGCGACCGACTGTCCGGCTGGGGGAGTGGCGCCGCCGTCCCTCAGTAGGGGGTGCCGCCACTCAGAGGCGCGGTGGCGGACTTGTCGTCTAGAGGTGGTGATCTCTAGCACTCTACTGGCCGAGTTTAAAGCTTTCTCCGTTGCAAGGTCGGTGGATTCACGCCACTTGTGGCCGCGACGGCCACGTGCGGTGTGCACTAAGGGGGAGGGGCAGGGTATTTGATTTAGCGCCAGTTACCACGCCACATCATTCTCTGTCTAGACGATGCGTACGGCGTAGTCAACAGCTCTGGTTAGTACATTGATGCACCCCTGCAGTGTGGACGTGCTGACGCTGTCGCCGCCGCCCTCAGATCCAGATGCTGGGCTACGACATCAGCTGGGCGAGCTTCAACATCGTGGAGGTGATGAGCTCGCCCAAGTTCACCTATAAGCGCATTGGCTACTTGGCCGCCTCGCAGTCGTTCCATCCGGACACGGAGGTGAGTGGCCGGCCGCTCCGGAGTGGTCATGGTCACGAGGTTTGCAGCTGTGCGGCCGGTGTCGCTGGTTGCGTGTCGTTCAGAGCGTTGGTGAGCACCACCGGGCGTCGACCGCCCGGTTATTGCCAGGGCGCAGCAGTAAGGGCCCGTCGTGCTCTGTGCGCCTGCGTGGGCCCTGTGAGAGCGGGATGTGCTGCAGCTTCACAGACGCCGTGCTCTTCTGGGCGCGTTCAGGCCCGTCGGGGCACGCCGCGGTGCCTGTTGTGGTGCCCGACCGGTGTGGCCGCGTCCGGGGTGAACCGGCGCCGTGCGACAGCGCCGGCTCCGGCGGCCGGCCGTCTCACGCCTCACGCGTCACGCGACGTCCGCCAGGTGCTGATGCTCACCACCAACATGATCCGTAAGGACCTGAACAGCCAGACCCAGTACGACTCGGCCGTGGCGCTCACCAGCCTCTCGTGCTTCATCTCCACCGACCTGGCGCGCGACCTCGCCAACGACGTCATGACCCTGGTCAGAGCCGCGCCGGGTCTGAGCGGGGGGGGGGGGGGGGTGAGGGGTCCTGTCGTGGGGAGGCCCGTCGGCGTCACAGGCGGACGGCGGTGGAGCCGCGAGCTCCGGCGGCGATCTGCGGTTACGCTTGTGGTCATCTCCGCGATGCTGTGGGGGTGGGGGGGAGAGGGGTGGGGGGGGGGGCGGCTGGGTGGTGCGCGGTCTGGCACCCACCTGTTGGTAATCCGTGCGTTACGGGGCGCCACTGAGCTCTGCTTCTGTTTGCTGGGAACGATTGTCAACGCATTCAGGGGCTTCCCGGCCGCCCGGCTGACGGCCACACAGGTATTGCACGACTCCCGCCTGTGTCGCGCCTTTGGTATGTGCTTGAGCCGCGGACCCGACCTGGTCTGACCTGGCTTGACCTGGCTTGACCTGGGCACCTGACTTGACCTGACGTGACCTGATCTGGCCCGTTGCTGTGCACACAGCTCTCTTCTACCAAACCGTACCTGCGGAAGAAAGCGGTGCTGCTCATGTACAAGATTTTCCTCAAGTTCCCCGAGGCGCTGCGTCCCGCCTTCCCTCGACTCAAGGACAAGCTGGATGACCCGGACCCGGGTGAGGGCGTCGCGCGATGCTGCGCCTGGCGTTTGGTCGTGCCGGAGCATCGGCGGTTCGCAGCAGTGACGATCTGCGGATGTTGAGGCTCCTTTCCTGCCGTGGGATTCAGGCGTAGTCATGTTATAAGACACGAGCGACATTATCACCATGTTGAACATGCTCGGCCGCCGCCGGGTGTCTTTAGTGTGTGTGGCATGATCCGGTTATCGGCAGATGTGTCGCCGATCAGCTTGTGCGTGCGGTGGACGCGTGCAGTGGCTGACGGCCTCGCCGCTCCGCAGGCGTCCAGAGCGCGGCCGTCAATGTCATCTGTGAGCTGGCCAGAAAGAACCCGCAGAACTACCTGGGCCTGGCTCCCGTGTTCTTCAAGCTGATGACGTCATCCACCAACAACTGGATGCTTATCAAGATCATTAAGCTGGTAAGCGCCTAAAGAAATCCGCCGGAAGAAACAGAAAGCAGCGATGAATAATCTTACGATCAGCATGTTCCAGCACATTGTGTCATGCATACAATAACGCGCGCACACACACACATATGCAAACCCAATTTCAAGTGAATGCTTCACGTTCGTATCAGGTGTGCACTGAGACAGGTGAACTGTGGCTTTGAGATGTGTGGGCTGCACCGTACTACACGAGTTGTGTCACCGCCATGTTTAGCAGATAGTTGAAACCCATTGAGAATGGAGGGATCCTTCATATTGCAGTTCTTGCCACTGCTCACGTTTTTCTAGCCCTGCCTACCCCACTTTTCTTCAGTCGATGATTACACTGACAGCGCTTCAGTTATTACACTCTGAGCAGTTCTTGTCATGTATCAGTCAAGATGCGCGAGGGATGTTTTTGATGACAAGGAAAACAATTCCGGTCGCATTTTGGCACGGTGCTGTGCGAGCAACAAAGTGGTGCCACGATGTGGCAAAATCTTATACCCATCAACAGCTTATCTGTCTGAACTACATATCTATATATAGTTGAGTATATAGTATCTATATCTAATCTATAACTATCTCATCGGAACAGTCCAGCAGCGGGAGTGAGCGAGCAGTGGCAGTGGGGCAGTGAGACACCTCGGGGGCCGACGCGGGCCTGCCGCTCACCAGCCGCCGACGGGTGGGGCCGCCGGTCTGACCCGTCCGTTTGCCCGCAGTTCGGCGCGCTGACGACGCTGGAGCCGCGGCTGGGCAAGAAGCTGATCGAGCCGCTCACCAACCTCATCCACAGGTGAGCGCGCCGCACCGAGCCTGACCACGAGCGGGCCACATGACAGCCCCGTGCGCCGGCTGGTCATGCACCAGACCTGTGCCCGGCCCAGCTGCTGCGCGTCTGGTGCGCCGTGTGTGCGGAGGGGTTGTGGATGTGCCCCAGTCTCGTACTTACCAGACTTAAACAGATCGCGTGCCAGGTGCGCCACTTCGACCGCGTGTAATAAGTCCGTTAACAGCTATGCACACGGAAATTGACCTGCGCAACAGGCTTGTGCACAGTGAACGGTCCGCCGGCATGTCATGCACGTTGGCCGGTGTTCGCCATGCACGCGGGCTGTTGCCCACCTAGCGGACGGTGCGTTCGTCAGTCGGGTGCTCTGACGGGTGTGGCGGGGCGGGAGTTTGGCTGACGGTGGCTGCCTCTGTTCGTGCGTCTTCCGGCGAGCAGAAGCAAGGCGGGGCCCTGTCAGCCACCGAGCCGGCCGGCCGGGGCGGGGCCCGGTCAGGGCGCTGGGTGGGGGCGGCGCTGCTGAGCCGGCCGGTCGGGGCGGGGCCCGGTCAGCCACCGAGCCGGCCGGCCGGGGCGGGGCCCGGTCGGGGCGCCAGGTGGGGGCGGCGCCGCCGGACCGCCCACCACCCCTCTGACCCTGCCTGCTCTGTTGCAGCACGTCGGCCATGTCGCTGCTGTACGAGTGCATCAACACCGTGATCGCAGGTGGGCCTGCTGCGTTAAGGGGAATATTTTAACTCCACATTTGAAGACATTGAAGCAAGCGTCAGATATCGTGAAACAAGCCCCCTAATAAAAATTTGTGTGCTTTTAACTGAAAAAATGCTGTATACAACATAATTACCCTGGTAAATATGTCCCTCAGTACGTCATTGTTTTATGACTTCATTGCATCTTGCACGACATTAATTGAGAGCCAGCTGACGACCATTATATCTGGAAATCATGCTCACGAACGGCAGGTATGAACGACTTGACGATTTTTTCCTTCTTGGCCCTGATCGCGGCTTGGCTAATCGGATGGCAAGATTTGAATGACATATTATGGTGTCACGGATGCCTAGGTGACCTTGAAATGGTCTCCCGAAATAGTCTGCACATCTTCGCGAGCGTGTGGCTTAGAAACTAGAAGGGTTTAGGGCTTGAGGCGGGCATGCCTGTGAAATGCACCGAATGATCTTCAAAATAGCTATTTCAGTCCGAAGCCCCATACAAATGTGGAACACCCCCTTCAAAAGGGCGCGGATCGCAGCCCTCCTACGAGCAAGGGGGCTGGGGTCTTGCCACGAACCCACTGTTTCTGCGCACGGCCTTGTTGCGACCTGGTCACGAACACTGGCCACGGCCACGAACCCAGCTCTTTGTCGAAACCCTGTCACGAACTCGGGCCGATTCCAGGTGTACCCTCACCAGCCCGGGTCCTGTCCCGGTACTGACGCGAGGTCGTTCCGGGGGCCCGTGCGCCAGGCAGGCCCCAGTGCCCGACGGCTGCTCCCCGTTGTACTGTGGGAGTTTGAGACGGGGTGTGGTCTTAACCGTGTCCCGAAGCGAGTACTTCGCATTAGGCTTAGCCTACCTTTCGGGTTAGCGTCTCATGCTGGACGTGATGTGTGGAAGGGGGCTTCCTCCACCGTGGGGCCCGTGTAAGCACGCGTCAGAGGTAGTGCTCATGCGTGTTCGTATACAAACGCTAATCCGATTTCACATTTTCCTGAGCTGTGCGCAGGTGCTCACTCTCACCTTGGCCTGATCCTGTTAACCAGAGCTAAAGTCTCCTCCCAGAAGGATTGAAACCAAAGGCTGCGACGTCGGCTCTATAGCGTGATTGGCCGTCAGTCCGCGGTCCGGCCGGGCGCCCACTGACCGCTGTCGACCTCCGCTGCCGGCAGTGCTCATCTCCATCTCGTCCGGCATGCCCAGCCACAACGCCTCGATCCAGCTGTGCGTGCAGAAGCTGCGCATCCTGATCGAGGACTCGGACCAGAACCTGAAGTACCTGGGCCTGCTGGCCATGGGCAAGATCTTGCAGAGTCACCCCAAGTCAGTAACGGTGCACAAGGACCTGATCATGCAGTGCCTGGACGACAAGGACGAGTCGATCCGACTGCGCGCGCTCGACCTCCTCTACGGCATGGTGTCCAAGAAGAACCTGATGGAGATCGTGAAGAAGCTGATGGTGCACATGGATCGCGCCGAGGGCACCACGTACCGCGATGAGCTGCTCTCCAAGCTTGTCTTCATCTGCAGTCAGAACAACTACCAGTTTGTCACCAACTTCGAGTGGTGAGTGTCGATGGCGTACTGCTAGTGCCTTTGCGTCATCGGTCACGTGTGGTATTCAAGGAGACGGTGAGAGTATTGCCGCTTCGTCGGATAGCGTGCTTGATAAGCTGTTCTGTTGAGTTATGACTATGCCCTGGAATTGGCTCTCTGGCTGGCGTTCTTGCCTCTGAAGGCTCATTTTCCACGCGTTCTTCACAGCCGTCGGCGCTGATGGCTGCGCCCCCCCCCCCCCCCCTCCTTCGGAATTTGTACCCGTTGCGTCGCGCATTGTCGTGCTCCCCAGACACCGGACACCGCCTCACCTCTTGCTCCTGTTGGCCTTCAGGTACCTGAGCGTGCTGGTGGAGCTGACCCGGATCGAGGGCTCGCAGCACGGCCCGCTGGTGGCGGCGCAGATGATGGACGTCACCGTGCGCGTGCAGGCCATCCGACACTTCGCCGTGGCCCAGATGGCGCTGCTGCTGGAGAACGCGCACGTGCTGGCCACCGCCGCGCACCGCAACACCATGCTGGAGGTGACCGTCCGCGCCGCTCTTGGGTGTGGGGGGGGGGGGGAGGGAGGAGCTAGAAGCGTGGAGACACTTGTGGGCTCGGCGGTGCTGGAGGCGATGCGTTTAGCAGTATCTGGGTGTAATTGCGCGGGGTGTATTGTATTTGGTATGCGGGTGGCAAGACAGCCGACGGTTGTCGCGATGCGTCGCCCGCGGGAGTGTTTTTGGGCATTGCGCCAGGGTGCAGCGGCTTCATTAGCGGCACACGTGACTCGCTGGTCGTCGGCGCTTCCCGCACCTCCCGCCATCAGCAGACGCCGTCCGGCCCAGCTCTGCCCGTTGGTTTGTTGTTGGACGTTCGAACTTGTACGGCTAATGGTGTCGTGACGCCGGACCCTGGCCGCCGCCTTGAGCCCGCGAAATGTTCACGCTGCTGTGGGGATGCGAACCTGGGTCCGTTGCCTTAAAGCTTGGCGCGTTGTTGGGCACGCCTCCGAGCCCGACGCCCCCTCCCTCCCCGTGGCTACCACCATCTTCCATGGCTGCTCGCAACAAGGGCCCCATCGTCCCGCACCCAGTTCTGGTCATTGCGGACCATCGACCCGGCAGCGGTAGCAGCAGTAGACCCCGCAGGCCTTGATACTGCAACAGCAGCAGACCCGAAGACCCCCGCAGGCCGTAACCCTGTGACAGCAGACGACGGCAGCCGCAGCAGCAGCCGCAGCGGCAGCGTCACCGCACCGACCGGGCACTGACCGGCGCCGCCGCCCCCGCTGCAGGTGCTGTACGCGGCCGCCTGGATCTGCGGAGAGTTCTCCGAGTACCTGCCCAACATCCGCTCCACGGTCGAGTCGATGCTGCGCACGCGCCCGGCCAGCCTGCCGCCCCACATCCTGGCCGTGTACGTGCAGAACGTGCTGAAGCTGTACGGTCGCATGCTGGGCCGCGCCGAACAGAGCGAGCAGCCGGAGGACGTGGACGGCGCCATGGTGGAGGTCAACCAGGTGGGTCACGCGGCGGGGCTCGGCACGCGGCGCCGCGGCGTGGTGCTGGACTGAGGTGGGGCGCGCCGTGGGTTGGATTGATTGTGCACGAGGGAGGGAGCAAGCAGTGTGCCGTTGCAGAGTTCTACTGAGCATTGGTGTGTCATTGTAAGTCAGTCATGTGCTGTGTGAAACAGCCAGGTGGTGGCGAGGGTCGGCCAAGTTGATTCGTTACTCGTGTCAGGGTGTTTGTGGTCTCCGTCAGACGTGCTGACATGTGTCAACCGCATGTGTATTGCGGACAACGCAGCTGCGTCACTGTGATTCAGTCACCGCATCGGTTGTGAGGCAGATGGGCCTGGACTGCTGTCCTGTGACTCGGCGTGCCTGTGACTGGGAGCGAAGCGTGCCGCCGCTGGGGAAGCTCGTGGGTGATCATGGAGGCACTGCACGACCTCGGCGTTGGTGTCGTGCACCCGCTGGGGACGCTCGTGGATGACCATGGGGGCACCACAGGACCTCGGCGCCGGCGTCGTGCACCCGTTGCCGGGGTTGAGACTGTGACTGACCGTGACTGACCACGACTGACCGTGTTTGACTGTGACTGACCGTAACTGACCTGACTGGCTGTAACCGAACGTGACTGACCATAACTGACTGTGACTGACTGTGACCGACCGTGACTGACGGTGACAGACCGTGACTGACCGTGTTTGACTGTGACTGACCATGACTGACCTGACTGGCTGTAACCGAGCGTGACTGACCATAACTGACTGTGACTGACCGTGACTGACCTTGACTGACTGTGACTAACCGTGGCTGACCGTGACCGACCGTGACTGACCGTGACTGACCGTGACGAGCTATGACTGACTGTGAATGACTGTGGCTGACCGTGACCGACCGTCACTGAATGTGACTGGCTGTGACGGTATCAGTGAGCGCGACTGGAGCCGCTTGCTGGCCGCCAGGTGGCTGAGCTGATCGTGGAGACGCTGCCGGCGTTCGCGTCGTCAGCGGACCTGGAGGTACAGGAGCGCGCCACCTCGGCGCTCCAGCTGATGAAGACGGTGCAGAAGCTGCAGCAGCGCGGCGAACGGCTCGGCCAGGAGCTGCAGGAGCTCTTCAGCGGCGAGCTGAACCCGGTGGCGCCCAAGGCGCAGCGCAAGGTGCGCCTCCCGGGGCGTGGGGCCGGGCATCGGACACCGCGCCACATTCCCAAGTGGTATGGCAGAGCCGAGCACACGCACCATGTCAAGCCGTGTTAAGGCATATTGCGTGGTGGTAGAATCAGAGATAGCGACATGGTGAGTGGCTCCGCTGGTTGTTGATGATCTATGGTGCTACCGGGGCTCATGTTCTGCATGGTAAAATGCGCCCACAGTTTCATCCTTGGCGGCCTATTTTGCTTCCATGGAGTTGTCTGCCGCCATACGCTAGCCCCAGGGCTGTTTGTCAGAGACCAGGCAGTACCCTATCCGTCCTCAAATGTGAACGGGGTCGTTTCGAGTGCCGTCTTTATTACGCCACTTCTTATCCCTCTGCAGACCGAGGAGGTAAACCAGGTCACAGATGGCCAGTGTCTCCCGTCGCTTCCCGCCGGTGTGTTGCTGTCCCCCGCCCCCTGTCGGCTGACCGCCTGTCAGACGACCTCAGCTGGCCCCTGACCTCGTCTGACGTCGTCCTCCGCCAGGTGCCGGTGCCGGAGGGCCTGCGGCTGGACGAGTGGATCAACGAGCCGTCGGACGAGTCCGGCGACGAGCCGGACGCCGGCGTCGACTACGGTGTCGAGGTGTTCGTGCGGGCCGAGAGCCGAGCGGCCGGGCCGGCGGCCGCCGAGCGGCGCTACCAGCCCACCGCCGAGGAGCTGCAGAAGGTGGGGCGGCCGGTGGACGGGCAGAGGCGCCCATCTTTGTCGAGCCGGGACCCCGGGCTTTCCCGCGGGACTGGCTCACAATGGCTGTTTAGCCAGTGTTTTTGTTTTGGACGATCGCCGTGCTATGCGATTTCAAAGGAGGTCTTTGTTTGTGCCCGTCTTCTGCAAGCAGTGTCGTCGAGGCGTGTAGTTTTTGTCAGCACGCTCCATATCGGCCACGAGGCCGGCCTGAGCTTGCCGCAAGGGCCACTCAGGAGGCGTCGTGCCGGGCGGGACGTGACTGACGCGCATACCCCGCTGACGTCGACAGAGCCGGGAGGCGCGCGTGCACGAGCAGACGCACAACCCGCACTACCTGAAGGGCACCGTCCAGTCGTCCAGCAACAACTACAGCAGCATGGCCGGCGAGCTGGCCGACACACCCGTCCAGCAGCTGGACTTGGACGTGCCCCTCCGGATAGGCGGTGGGTGGCGAACCGGGCAGGGGCTGGGGGAGAGGGGCTGGGAGACCGTGTCGGGGCTAGGAGGGAGAGTGGTGGGCGTGGGCTTGGAAACATTGGAACTCGATGTATTTGGCGGGAGATTTTTTTGAAGGCTCTCGCGTCGGACTTTCGCCTTGAAGCCTTGATAAGCCTGGGACTGCTGATGCTAGGTTATTACGTCTATTGCCAGCTGGGAAGATAGGCGCCTTAGTTGTCATGTGCAGATGAGTAGTAAGTTCACGCTGTTTTTCGGATTTCGCAGATAACGGCAGTTGGGTTTGCAGATAACGGCAGTTGGATTTTAATACATCAACCAAATAACTGAGGGTCGTGGCGATAAGTGTTATGCCTGCCACCCTGAGATAGTCCCTGATACCGCCTCGAGGACTGGGGCGTGGGTCTGTTCGCGAACAACACGACTAACGAAGTGTGGGTTGTGCTGGATCTGTACCGACGCGTGCCGGTTTGCCGCAGGGTTCGCCAATTCAGACGACTATCTGAAAATGCAGAACAGATCCTATAAAGCCAGTAAAAAGAACAAGAAGAAGCGATCCAAGAAGAAGCGTACGTATCGCCGCTGTAGCCAGCCGGTTTCATGGACCAGCTTCATGGGCGTGTTGACTGGTTGAACCGAACACAGTCAAGCTGGAGCCAATTGAACATGACGCGTCGCTGTCGCTCACACAATGTGCCATGATGTCCTGCCTTCTTGTCGGTCCGCTAACATTGGTGTTGGTCACGTGTCTCAGTTTCACGTGCACATATAACCAAGACTGTAGCACGCCTCCGTTTAGCTGGGCGGCGGCGGCGGCGCGCCGTCTGACTGTGCTCCGCGTCGGCAGACGGAGCACAGAAGTCGTCCTCGGAGGACGAGGCGCCGCCGGTGGTGCACGAGGTGAGCGTGGGCGGCGAGATGCCGGAGGGGGCGCGCTCCTCCGAGGACGAGAAGGACGCCCGGCCGGCCGACGATCCGCACCGCGCGCTCGACATCAACCTGGACGAGTGAGTGGCGTCGACCGCGGCCCGCGGCGGCTGTGATGCTGTAGTGTGTCGTGAGCAGGGCCGGTGGTCAGCAAAGCTTCCCGCGCTGCTTGAAGTCGTGATCGCTGTAATGCGAGTCCACAGAAGGTAAATCTATTGACGGTATTGGTGTTCTGCGTGACGCTGATTTGGCGCTCACATTATTGTTGGAAGGTTTTGTGATGCGAGATGTGACATCTGTTGTCTCGATATGATGAGACGGCAGGTGTCGCCTCATCAAGCCCCGGCCAACGTCACTGGCTGCAGTCGACGCCGAGCTGCCGCGCGCGGTCAGCTGTGCCACCTGTGCGCTGTCTGGCCCGCAGTCTCTGACGAGTGACGTAGCATGTGAACAGCTCGAATCTGAACCCCCTACGTGGCACGTCCGGGTTCACTACCTGGCTGAAGCGCTCGCCTCCGGTCACTAACACGACCGCGTTGATCGCCGGCGCGCCGCCGAACGGTGACGCGGTGACCGGCACTGCATACACTTCACAACAATAACACGGAATAAAAGCGCGGCCCCTGACGCGGCGGCGTCTGTCTGGGCGGCAGGCCGCTGGCTCCGGACGAGGTGCTGCCGGTGCGTGCTCACCGACAGCCGGGCCGCGCGCCGCCCGCCGCGGCCGCGCCGGCCACCACCGACGCCCGCGACCGCCACAAGAAGAAAAAGAAGAAGGACGACAAGAAGCGCAAGTCCAAGAAGGAGAAGCGCGCGCCGGAAGAGGAGCGGGCCGAGCCGGCACCGCCGGCCGCCGCCGCCGAGGAGAACGGCAGGAAGCCGGAGGTGAGGCGGCGGGCAGGCCCTCGGGGTGCGGCGGGGCCTCAGATGTGGTGGGAGCGTGGTCGGGGTGTTTCCGCGCCATCTGTGGGGCTTTCGTCGATGTTTCCGTTCCGTTGCCGCTCCGTGGCTGGGACGGAACCTGCTGCACGCAGACCTACACGGAAGGTCTACTCGGTCGTGCGTTCTCTTGCTGTAAGAAACGGAAGTTCGAGTATTCGGTATCGTTCTAGCTCGGCTGTTTAAAACGTACAGCAAAAGCCCAATGTTTGATCCACGCCGTGGTGATTTTTATGTTATTGTCCTGGATATCATCGGCCGCGCTCAACGGCTCACTGTTACGATGCGCAACAGGTCCCGTTACGCATCGTAACGGGACCTGTAGCGGCGGGATGCACCACAATCAAATCCCGCAACCGACACGACAAACCTAACAACAAAGCTGCCGGCGTAACGAACGTGGCTTCCTCCTCAGGACGACATTGAGTTTTGGCTGAGCGACATGCCGGCGACGGCGACGCCGGCGGCTGCCGCCAACCCGGTGGGCACCGCTGGCCCGGCCGACGGCGCGGGGCCGTCCGGCACCGCCGAGCCGGCGCCGCCGCCGAAGGAGAACGGCGAGCCCGTCTCCAACGGCGCCACCAAGCAGAAGAAGCACAAGTCGTCCAAGAAGAGTAAGAAGAGTAAGAAGGTGAGCGCGTGGGCCGTGGTGGGCTTGAAATGGATGAAATGTGTGGATCATGAAGTGTAAAAGTCGTAGGACAAAGTGTTCGGTTTGCTGTAGGATCGCATCGTGCTTGGAGTGTTGGCAGGTCATCTGGAGCCATTCTTGGCGGGAACTGAAGACACTGGGCTCTGCCAATGTATGTTCGCAGGGTGTGTCGTTGGGTAATGGGATAAGGTTATTGTGAACACACTTGACGCTCATGTCTTGCAAAAACTCGTTGAATTTCCGTACTTCGATGCGCTATTTCATCCTCAGGTTATTTTCATAAAAGGTGTGGCTTCTCAGTTGCTCTGTGTGTGGGGGCACCACACGTTGAAGTATGCTTTGCTTGTCAGCGCAGTGTATGAGCTGTGCCGGCGCCCAGGCCGTGCCCGTAACGCCCAGCCGAGCACCTGCTGTGACCATGTCCCCCGGCGGCAGGAGAAGTCTGGCCGTCTGCTCGGCTACGAGGAGGCCGTGGGCATATCGACTCCGAGTCACGAGGTGGTGGCGCCAGGGCTGTCCGACCTGCCCGACTCCCGTCTGCAGCCGCTGGCCGAGAACGACCGACTGAAGCTGGTGAGTGGGCCACCCCTGGCGGGTGGCCACCGCCAGTGACCGCGCTGGATGACTGGGGCTTCATGGATTTATCAGGGCGGGGTTTTGACGCAGAGATATTGATTTGTGTGACAGGACACCTCCCATGCTGCTAGCTGGATGTAGCTGAGGTGTGGCGAAAGAAAATCTTTATTTCATTATCCGAAGCGATGAGCGCGTCCTCGCGTGCCGTACCGACTTCACGGCTGTCTGTGGCGGTTACCGCAGTGAGCAGACGGAGGGGCGATGTCTGGGGTCAGTGGGTGGTGTCAGGCGCAGTGGTGACGTTGGTGACATGATGCCGTCACGGCCGCTACAGACACCAGCTCAGCTGATCCTGTGGTTGCCGATCCTGCCACGCCCCGCCCCTGCCCGCCCCGGCCCGTCTCGGCCCGCCCCGGCCCGCCTCGGTCCGCCCCGGCCCGCCCCGGCCCGCCTCGGTCCGCCCCGGCCCGCCTCGGTCCGCCCCGGCCCGCCTCGGTCCGCCCCGGCCCGCCTCGGTCCGCCCCGGCCCGCCTCGGTCCGCCCCGGCCCGCCTCGGTCCGCCCCGGCCCGCCTCGGTCCGCCCCGGCCCGCCTCAGCCTTGCCTCTCTCCGCCCTGCTCCGCTCCGCCCTGCCCTGCCCTGCCCTGCCCTGCCCTGCCCTGCCCTGCCCTGCCCTGCCCTGCCCTGCCCTGCCCTGCCCTGATCTGACCTGTCCTGTCCTGCCCTGCCCTGCCCTGCCCTGCCCTGCCCTGCCCTGCCCTGCCCTGCCCTGCCCTGCCCTGCCCTGCCCTGATCTGACCTGTCCTGCCTTGCCTTGCCCTGCCCCGCCCCGGTCATCGCCGCGCCCCGGTCGGCTGCCGTGTGTGACCGCCGCCGCCCGGCAGCTGTACGAGCCGAGGGCGAGTCCGACGGACGACGACCGGGTGACCGTGGCCGTGCTGGTCACTAACAAGAGCCCCGAGCCGCTGGCCGACATACAGCTGCAGCTGGCCGCCAGCGACGCCGCCGAGCTGCTGGAGCAGGTACGGCGCGCCGCCTGCTGCCGACGCGGACGGAGGCCGGCGCAGCCAGGCGGGAGCTGGGGGCGTGTTACACCGTGACGGCTACGGCCATGGTGATGCGGGGTGTGCTGACTTGAGAGTGGAAGGAAGGCCGTGAAGATGACAACGGAGCAAAACACGCAGTCGATGTTCACGCAGGCATGGCCTTGATGCAGTGTATCCCTCGATGAACTGACCGAAGAGTGCTCCCGTGCGACCCTGACCCGATCTGCTGCGCTGTCGTCTGGCCGCCGGCCTGCGTGACCCTGCCATATGGGGCGCGGCTGTGCGTCCGTCGACCGGCTGTCAGTAGCGCGCCGTGCCGTGTCTCCGCCAGGTGGAGCCGTTCTCGCTGGAGGCGGGCGCCAGCCGGGAGCTGCTGCTGCCGCTCCGCGTGCGCGAGGTCACGGCGCCGCTCAAGCTGGCTGCCAGTGTGACGTCACACACCGAGGTCAGCGCCCGGTCACTGGCAGGGGGAGGCTCCAGCTGTGTATCGCTGCCGGGCTTGCCGGGAGGCGTGGGCGGCGGAGGGGATGGGCGAGACGCTGCGACGTGAGCGGCTGCAGGGCTGGCTCGTCGGCCGGGTCGCGTCCGTATCGACAGGTCACCTGTTTGTGTGGATCGGACTGTGCCGCGAGTCGGGCAAATCCCGATATGTTGGGGGGGGGGGGGGAATCTTGTGCTCTGCCGGCGGTCTGTGACCCCTCCCCCTGCCGCTACCGATACGACCGTAACTCTGTCCCCGGCTAAATGCATGACTGGCCCGGACTGACCGCAACCCGGGGCTCACCTGACTGGGTGATAATAATCCGTATCTAGGCATAATGCAATGGGCATGTACCCCGACCACCGGCTGCTCCCTGCTACCAGTCCATGGGGGGGGGGGGGGGATCCGACCCCGGTTTATTTCTTAGTAATTGGCGCCTCTTTCTGACCGCAACTTGACCCTGGCCTGACCCAAGCCCGGTCTGGGTCTCGGCCCTAGCATTCGTCTTAACCATGACCGGGACCTTAAACCTGACCCAGCCTCGGAGTCCTACCCAGATCTTGACCTCAACCCGGACCCTGACTTGACCTAATCCTGCCCCTGGCCTTGGCCCTGATCCCGGTCCTGGCTCTGGCTTTGGCCCTAGCCCTAGCTATGGCTCTGGCTCTGGCCCTGGCTCTGGCTCTGGCTCTGGCTCTGTCTGTGCTCCTGCCCCTGCTCATGCCCCTGATTCTGCCCCTGCCCCTTCCCGCGCCCCTGGCCCTGCCTCTGCCCCTGGCTCTGACCCTAACCCTGGCCCTTCCCTGCTTCTGGCCCTTTCCCTGTCCCTGGCTCTTCCACTGACCCTGGCCCTTGCCTAGATCCTGTCTTGATCTGGCCCTGGCCCTGACCCTGACCCTGACCCTGACCCTGACCCTGACCCTGACCCTGACCTGACCCTGACCTCACCCGTGACCGCTGCCTACCGCCTCGTCAGTCGGGCGGCGACACGCTGTCGTTCAAGCTGCGGCTTCCCTGCACCGCCCTGCTGGTGGGTCAGCTGGACGACAAGCAGCTGTTCTCAGACCTACTGGCCGGCGACCGGCTGACGGCCCGCGCCACCTGCCTCGTCTCCGAGGTCACCGACGACTTCAACCAGGTCAGGCAGGGGCGGAGACGAGTCACAGGGAGCAGGTGCTAGAGCAGGAAAGGCTATGGGCGGGGAGAAGGGGACAGGTCAGGGGTGGAGATATGACAGCGAACAGCAGAGGTCGATCAGGAATCACGTGCGATGGAGACAACTCTAGGGAGGTGCGTGACAGGTCGGGGTCAACTAGTGACTGCTCAGGGACCTGTGAGTAAGAGGTAACGCCTTCGACCACATCAGGAACTTCGCAAAGCACAATTCAGGTATGACTGAAAGAAGGTCGACGACGATTTAACCTTATCGCCAGCCCAATGCCAGATGAAGCGGGGCGGAACTCCGTTTCCATAATGTTTTGTTGCATGACTGGCGGGCCGACATTCAGTCGCGCCACCATCCCGCGCGTCAGTCGGCGCCGGCGCTAGTTTCACGTGTTACTGCTACACCGCCAGCCATTGCCTTGACTGTGCGTCTGTCTGTGCGTGCCCCTGCCGGGCGTGGTGCGCCGCAGCACCGCGCCGCGCCGCGCCCCGCCGCGCCGCTCCCGTCCCCGGCTGACTGTTGACAGCCGCGCCGCGTCTCGCCCGCCAGGTGCTGCGGCGGGTGGCCTTCTGGGGCCGACACACAGTCGTCGAGCAGATCGACACGACGGCCAGCCTCTACAGCCGCTCCATCTGCGGCGACCACGTCTGCGTGCTCGTCAAGCAGCTGGTCAGTGCGTCGGCCGCGGTGTGGGGGCTCGCTGCCGGCCCTGTGTGGTGTTCGGCCGCGGTGGGGGTGGGGGGGGGGGGGGCTCCCTGCCGGCTCTGTGTGGTGTTCGGCCTTGGTGTGGTGTTTGGTTGTCTGTGCCGCGCGGACCTTCCCTCGCTGCGCCAGCCGGCGTGAGGTGCGGTGCTTGTTCGCCGGCGGTAGTGCGGACCGCCGTCCCTTTTCACGTTGTTGCGGCGCTCGGTCTTCCCGTCGCCACCCATCGGCCGTTCTCACTCGTGCTGCAACCGTCCGCGGGACGGCACGCGCCCTGTCGGGAGGCGGGGAGTGGTGACCCGTGCCGCACGTGCGGCTCGCGCGCCGGCGTCGCCGACCGGCACGTGGCGCCGGCGACTTCCCTGCCGCCTGCTGGGCTTTACGCTGCCGCCGGCCGACGTAAAGTCCGCCCTCGGCCGGACGGTGCGTCCATGGCGCCCCGCCGCTCTGTGCGGAGCCGGTGCACTCGGTGCTGGTCCAGCGTAGCAAGGGTAGGGCCGGGGTCTCGGGAGCCAGCGCAGGGCCGCGGGCGCACCTCAGCTGTGCGTGCGTCGCCGACGGTGCCCCGCGGAACCGCGCACTGCCCGGACTGGGTTCGCTGCGGCCGGGCCGGGAGAACAGGGATGCGGTGAAAACTGGGCCAGGGGCGGCGGCGGCGGGCGGGACGACCGCTGATGGGAGAGCCGATAGTTGTGGTCGGGTGGGTGGGAGACCGTTGCTTTGCGCGGAATAGAACGGTAGTCTCATGCAGTGGATGAAAAGGTTGAATGCGGTCTGGTTGCGTCACAGCCGCTGCAAATGCCTGTCACGGATCCATGTTGATCACGTTACCGGCTGCTCCTCGGTGTGAGCCGTCCGTGCTGACCTGACGTGACCTGACGTGACGTGACCTGACCTGACCTGACCTGACCTGACCTGACCTGACCTGGTGTGACCTGATCCTGTCTGTACAGGCGGCCGGCCGGCTCGGCATCGACGGCAAGGGCACCAACCAACAGCTGCTCTCCAACGTAGTGGACGAACTGCGCGCCATCGTCGCCTCCTAACTGGGCCGTGTGACGTCACACACCCGAGTCCGATGACGTCACGGGCGTCCGAGGCGGCGCCGCGGGGCGAGGACGCCGTCCGTGCCAGGCGGCGGGCGTCGCCGCACGGCACGTCGCCGGGCGTGGTGCGCGCGCGCGCGCGCCCGGGGCTGAGCGACGCCGCGACAGATCTGCCGCGGGCCGAGTGTGCTTCGGGAGGGCCGGGTGTGACCCGCCGCCCGTTCTCCTCTCTCTATCTCTGTGTGTGCGCGTGCGGTGGGGCGGGCGCGGCGGGCGGCCCGGGCCGCCGTCCGGCCGAGACTCACGGCGTCGCGGACCGCCGGCGGGCGGGTCACGTGGCCCGGCTCGGCGGCGGCCGCCACGCGCGCCCGCATTCCAATCTTGTTATCGGCCGACTGACTGTACATAGGGGAGCTTTTATATTTAGCCGTGCGCTGGCATGGAATGGTTGTGGGACCGCGCCGTGGGTGAGGTGCCCCCGCGGCCGCCGTGGCGCGCTGTCGTCCGGTGACGCTGTTTATTTGTGCTGTTGCGAAGGCGTGTGCGGACCGCTATTTTTCGGGAGGGGACGGTTAGAGCATAGCGAATGATCTATTTTGTTCCCGCCTTTGTAAAGTCTATTGTGTACCAGGTATATCATTAATCGGAAATAAACTATTCTCACTAGTGGGACGGCTTTGGGTGGAGGCGTGGTGCGGCACCGGATGAGAATGGTGTCGCCCCAGCCGAGGTGACGCTGGTTCTCGGACAATCGGCAGCCGGCACAGGGCACTTCTCAGTCGGACGTCCAGAGAAAGCTCGCCGCAGTCCGGGTTGACACTTATTTCGTGTCGGCACGCTGGCTGACGTAGAGTGGGGGCAGAGTGCGGGATGAAGACTGGCTGTGTACCGGCGTGACCTCGAGAGTTCTGCGCAGATGTCGCCACGGACGCCGGGCGCGCGCCTAGCGAGCACGAGTGCCGCCGTGATGGTACGGTCTTATTTGACACGCACTTTTAAACGAAAAGCCTGGTATTGTCTGCCCTGAGGGGCATCCGACTGCTTCTCTTGTGCGCAGGTGTTTCTGCTCAATAAAATACAGGGCCCAAAAGGTATCGAAACTGAAAGCACGAAAGCATTACCGCTTAAATGTGTCACGCGCCAGCTAAACACGCCCTTAAATCCGCTCCAGCATGCTGAGCGCCTTTTCACACCCGACAAGTCCGATATTCGCTGGCGGCCGTGTTTGCGGCGGCGCGCACGGGCTGCCGGCCACGCGCGCTGCCGTCACACGCGAAACGAGAACCGCGCTGGCCGTGGGAACGAGGCCGATGGCACACACCCTGCGCAAAAACTGATCAGCGCGCTTACGCACTGGCGCGTACAATACCAGCGCCGTGCGCCACCCGTTCGGCCAAATGGGCGCGCACCTAGTGTGCGGCCGGTGGCGGCAGAGAACAATGCCGCCGCTATGCGTCACGCAGATCGGGCAGCGATAGTGATGCTGCTGTTCACGATCCGGGTCCGTTCGTCCCTGGTTTGACGAGTCAGTTGCCCGCCGGGTGCCCGTTGGTTACATGTGGGCACTGGCCCCCGCTGGTCTTAACCAGGGCCGTGACTTCAAAAAAATGGCGGGAGGAAAGAAAAAAATGGCGGGAGGAAAGCTCCCAGTTCGTTCCCAGGTGCTTGCAGCTGGTTGGAAGACATTGGCGGTGCAAAAGCGATCTTCTAGCCAGGGGTGCGCGCGCATACGTACGTGCTCAGGCCAGAACTGATTGCGCAGCGCTGGTTTTCCTCGCGCGTCATGGTATATTTACTTTTCAGCTGGTATGAGAGATTTGCATTCAGATTTTCCTCAATCCTTGGATTTGCCATTAGTGTTGAGAAGTTTGAGAATAGACATTTTATAGGAGCTATAGGCATTTCGCACAGACAAATATCTCGGATATACGTGATACATATACACTAGAAATTTCAATAAGTATTTCACGCATACACATATAATGCCTGGACACATCACCAAACTTTCCAAAAGCATTTGAGACACGTGCTGCAATCCGATCAACCTCAAATCAGTCTTCAAATCAACACACGCATTCCTGTCATTCTGCCCTGGATTCTCCACAAATAACTCAGCTCACAAGACCATGAGAACGTGCTGACCTCACATGGCGCGCGTAATCCGTCGGCAAAAGAATCCACGCATGGCGCCGCGCACGTGAAGGCTGTGCACGTGGCGCCGCGCACGTGGCGTGCGGCGGCGACGCCACGGCCGCTGGCATTCCAGCCGCCTCGCCCCCCACAATGGAGGGCGGAAGCGGTGGACCCATCCTGGCAGCGGCGTCGCGCCGGCCGCCGCCACCGCCGGACCAGCGTCACGCGACACGCGGCGCCGGCTTTGTACCGCGGCGCGGCCTTTGTGCTCTGCGTGGCCGACCGGCGCGGCGGGAGGCGTCGCCGTCGTCGCGGCGTCCACCGCCGACGCCGCCACCTGCCGCGGACGTGCGACCGTTCCGCTGGCGGCCGAGCGGTTTTTTGGCACCGGGGTCAGCGCCGCAGACCGGCTAAAACATGCATGCTTTCGCCGCTGTGAGGATGTGTTTTCTGCGTAATGCGAGAGGTCAATAGACGACAGGAACGTAATGTGAGAGGCCAAAAGACGACAGGAACGCGGGCGCCTTGGTATGATGCCTATTTACTGCCTGTCGCGCTGGCCTGCTTGTTAAAGCATAGTAAGGCTATGACAAAGACAAACACGTGACGATCAAGTAAGGCAAGCTCGGCTTCGCGCTGAGTTCTGTTTGCCGTATAATTGTTCGTCCACGAGGGTGCGGACTGCACTGCGAGCATGACAGGGCATGCATGCGAGCGAGCATGCGAGCATGATAGGGATAGAAAATGAGCATGCCAAGAGTAGAATGACAGGGGACAGCGACGGGAAAAGCCACTTTGTAAAGCATGACAAGGGCAGAAAATGAATCACAAAGATCAACAACGTAAGAGAATGCATTGAACATAACGAAGCCGGAGCCGGGAGGCAGTGGAGGCATCTCGTCCTCCCCCATTTGAAAGCTGGGGAGGGGGCGGCACCCCCAACCAGGACGACCTGTGGAGGGTTCATTCTGGCATGTTAAAGGGAATGTTCCGCAATGGAAGATACCAAAGTAAGTATCACGTGTGATGAAATAAGCTCGGTTATAAATATTGGTGTACTTTTAAGTGGGAAAGACTGCTCTAGACGACAAAATTTCTCTGCTTAGCAAATGTGCTCCTCAATGTGTTATTGATTACATCATCGTACCTTGAACAACATTGACTGAGTTAATTGACAACCGTGATATCTGGAAATCGTGCCCACGAACGCCAGATATGAACGACTCGACCACTATATTTGTATCGGCCGTGATCGCCGCTTGGCTGATGGAATAACAAGATTTTAATGTCATTATTATGACATCATGAGGATCAGGACGGCCTTGAAATAGTCTCCCCAAAATAGTGTGCATATCTTCGGGGGGGGGGGGGGGTAGCTCCGAAACTAGAGCGGTTGAGGTATTAAGAAAGGCAGGGCTGAGAACTGCACCAAATGGTCTTCAAGACGGCTGTTTCGGTTCAAAACCCTATATAGACATGAAATACTCCCCTTAAGGACCTATTCTGAACGGTGAAGAGATAACGTAAGCCTGCAAAAGTGAAGTCTGATTTGTCGAGAGTCCATTTTGGGCCCTATCTTAGCTCATTCTTTTGATCCATTCTGACCAAAAGAGGGCAATTTTGAATATGCAGGGTGTCCATTCTGACCTGAAGAAGACCCATTATTGACTGCGGAGGGCCTATTCCAGACTGAAGGGGCCCATTATAATCTCTAGGTGGCCCATTTTTAACTTTGAAGAGAAAACTATGGCCTGTGGAGGGCCCATTCTAGCCTATAGAGGTCCCGGTATAACATACAGAGGGCCCATTATAGCCCGCAGAGGATGTAATGTTAACTGAGAAGCCGGTCAATTTTGGCCTGCAGAGGACCAATTCCGGCCCGCTGGCGGCTCATTCTGACCTGCAGAAGACTGTGAAGGGTCCATTTTGGAATGCACAGGAGCCCATTCACGCTTGTAGAGCGCTTATTCTGACCTGTGGAGGAGCCATTATTGGCTGTGGAGGGCCCATTCCGGCACGTAGAGGGCTCATTTTGACCTGCAGGGGATGAACTATGGCCTGTGTAGGGCCCATTCGTAGCTGTATAAGACCCATCCTTGCTTGTGGAAGGCCCACTATTTAATCTAAAAAACCCATTCAGGAATTTTGGAGTTCGTCTTCCCCAGCTTGATCATAGTTTCGGCGGCCCTGATCGGTCATCGGTGTCGGTAACACCTTCCTTTATCTTTCACCAGTTTTCCCACAAGGAAAGAAGAGACCAGCTTCTACCGCCTGGGTGGACTGGAGGGCGGCACTGCCCGTCCCTGTCACCAGCCAATCTGGCTCAAACCAGCACCGTCCACACCGTACGGGCTAATTACGCCCGCACCACCCCATCCGCTCTCTCCGCTGTCTCGGCGGCGCTCGAGCGGGGCGACACCTCCTCCTGACACCGCCCCAGAGGCTCCTCCCCCTGACCTGGCGACCTTCGCCGCTGCCGCCGCCGCCGCCGCCGACGTTTATTAAAGCGGCCCAATCTCATTACCGGCCATTATCAGTCTCACAGCGCTTCGGCCAGTTTGACGAAGGCAGGCCGCTTGGTGGGGTTGTGCTGTCTGCTGGGAGTTCTCGTGCAGACGAAGGAGCCGCCGGCGGTCGCGGGGCGCGGCCATGATGCACCACGCGCTCCTGCCGGCCGCGCTGCTGACCCTGACCCTAGGTCACCTGACGGGCGGCGCGGGCCGCGACCGGTATTGCCGCGACTCGCTCGGCTACATCTACCACTGCGACGACGACAGCTGGGGCTCCGGCAGCACGTGGGCAAGTACCGTGGCCGGTGCCGCCGCACCCTCCATGGGTGGGCACGCGTGGTACACACCTGTATAAGGTGCATGTGTTGAGCTGCCATGAACCCTGGCGGTGAACAGCTCAAAAATTTGTGTGACGAATGTGGTGGAATGAGCGTCTTTCAATACATAAGTGCCATAACTAGTCCAGATTTGGCAAAAGCCGGTGTGGACACTACCATGCGTGCCTCACCGCGTTCTCCACCCATCGATATGTGAGCTAAATAGTGTCTGTGCGCGTGCAGAAATTTAACTAGAGTGTTTGCATTAATGTTTATTTCTGCTATAAAATCGGTAACATCCGCTCCAAACTCACTATTCGCTCTTCAAAAAAGTCACTGAAGCCGCTGTGTTGTTGTTGTTGTTGCGTCGTGTTGTTGAACCCTAGCGCGCGGCTGTTGCCGGATCTAACAAAGCCGATACGTTGCACCACGGCGCACGCCGACAGATCGGTCCCATCAACCCGCCGTCGAACGTTACAATCGGCCCCCTCGGTCCGCTACGACCTGACACGCTGCCCCCTGTCTGCGTCTGCAGAACAGCATGTACGGCACGGGCGGCTACATGGACACTGCACGGAGCGTGGGTCAGGGGCGGGTCACGCCCTGGATGGCCGGAGGCGCTCAGCTCAGCTGCGACTTCGGTCGCGACAGTCGCCTCGGCCCTGGCCAGGTGGTCACGGTGAGAGGCGCCGGCGTCTGCGACTCGCCGGCAGGCGCTGGGCTGATGTGCAGCGGACGAGTCAGGCCCGGCAGGAGAATCCCAGGGGCTGCGGAACACTTAAGCGTAGGGACGCTGTCCAGCGCTCTCTGCTGTTTGAGTCTCCGAACATGCTGGTCGGCTTGGCTGGGATAGACCCCGGCTGGCCTAGTTATAATCGTCAAAGCTGGTCACTCAAGTTGATCAAAGCTTCGGACATTAACAAGTATCATTAAACCCCAGGTGACACATTAGGCGATGTTACCTTCAACGGTGTCATGATTTACACCACAGAGAGGGATGCAAAAGATGGTTGATCGCTGCGACAACCAGATTTAGGAACTGATCTTTATGTTGGAGAGTTAATTGTTGATGCTTTATGCATTTATCTTTGACTACATTTAGTTAGTCAAAATATACCTGTCCTAAATATACTGTCCCTTATTTGTCACGGTCGAGACACCGCGGCATGCGTTGTCTTCCGCAGGACATCATTTGGAGGAAGGTGGATGCGGACTTTGGCGGTGGCTACGGAGGAGGAGCCTTCTACGACAGACGTTACGACAACAACGGCTACAATGGCTACAACGGCGGTTTCTCCAGCGTCGGCAACTCTAACAACGGCTTTGCCGGGGGCTACGACAGCTGGTACAACGGAGGCGGTTTTAACGGAGGCGGCTACGGCAACGGGTTCACCAATCTCGGGAGCTCCAGTGTCGGGCTTGGAGGCGGCTACGGCGGCGGCTACATCGGAGGAGGCTACAACGGAGGCTCCTACAGCAGTGGTAGCGGCTGGAGCAGCTCCGGCGGTAACTACGACACTGACTACTATGGCGACAGCGGGCGCGGCAGCTTCAGCGGCGGCTACCCCTCCAGCGTGTACAACCGCGACGACTACATCGGCCCCAGCGGCAACGGCGGACTGGGCGCGGCTGTATCCACGAGCTTCGACCCCGGCCCAAGCTTCAGCTCCGGCCCGGGATACAGCTCCAGTCCCGGCTTCAGCTCGGGCCCCGGCTTCAGCTCCGGTCCTGGTTTCAGCTCCGGTCCAGGCTTCAGCTCTGGCCCCGGCTTCAGCTCGGGCCCCGGCTTCAGCTCCGGCTTCGGCCC
>NW_023596225.1:32897130-32899630 GCF_011947565.3 Pollicipes pollicipes | reverse complement strand
GGATGTCATCGGGTTGTTCATGTAGGCGGGCTGGCCCACCTTTTGCCAGACCACGTCCTGCCGACGGCCACGCGGCCAACATGGTCAGCCTGCAGTGTCACGATTGTCATCGCGGCACAACACGAGCCGGGCCTGCCCAACTGATGCATCCCTGTGCTGCGCTGGTGGAGGGAGATGACGCAGCCATGAGCACTGTCCAAACTCTTCATCCTGCGTCTGATGTTCAGGCCTCATAACTTTAAAATAATTTCCGCTGATGTTTTAGTGACATTAATGGTATCACCGTTTGGGCGACTATATGAATCCAGATGAAAATTACAGAAGCATCAGGCTATTCCTTTCAAATTTTGATAACAGACACATGATCTCTGACGGCAGCACTGGTCAATGCACGAGCTAACGATACGCCCCCCCCCCCCCTCCCGTCCTGGCTTCTCCAAGCGCGCACGGTCAGGACGTCTACCCCCTCCCCTCCTGGCTTCTCCAAGCGCACACCGTTAGGACGACCCTCCCTCCCCTGGCTTCTCCAAACGTGCACCATCAGACGTCTACCCCCTCCTCTCCTGGCTTCTCCAATCGCGCACCATCAGGACATCACCCCCTACTCCTGGCTTCTTCAAGCGCACCCCGTTAGGACGTCACCCCTCCCCTGGCTTTTCCAAGCGCGCACCGTCAGGACATCTGCGCCGGGCGTAACACCACCGAGGGCGAAGTCGCAGACGAACTCGACGTTTTTCCTGCCGTCCGTGCTGACCCGGCCGTGGCCCAGCATGCTGGCCGCGTTGTAGAAGGAGCGGATGTCCGGGTGCGGCATGAGTCTGCGGAAGCGGTGGGGGTCGTCAGGGGGCCGGACTGTGCCGTCCGCGACCCGGCCCGGCTAGGGCCAGCCGGCTGAGCGGCCGAGTGCGCTGCACCATTTGGCTGGATTTTATCTCCGAGTGAACCCCGTCACGGAGGCCACGGAGGCAAGGGCTTGACCGATGCGGCGGGCAGGGATTTGGTGCTCACGACGGCTTCGGTCGGCCGCAGAGCCGTCAGTTAAAAATCCTTCCCGACGGTTCGAATCCATATAATTACAAAACCTGCACATTGGCTGATCAGGTGCACCCATTAAATAAGAAATAACGGAAAATGTGAGCTCCTGTATCGCAGTTGATGGATAACTCTTTGGCCTTCATTACTCCAACGGCAGCAAGGTGTCATAATCAGTTCGTTCATGGTAAGCCCTGCCATATTTTTGGCAGCCCTATTTATTTGATTCCATGCATCAGGTACATTGCTATGGCACACAGACCCGTGCTTCTACTCGGGCGCGTTACAGCCAAGTTCACTGCCCCTTACTCGCAGCTCGCGCCACCCGAGCGTCTACGATCATCCATCAGCGGGTCAGCCAAGGCTCGCAGCACGACTGCACGGCTCCTGACCTGCCCAGCGGCACTTACTGAGGTCCGCCGACGTACGGACGGACGTAGAACGGCCCCGGCTGGTGCGCCGGCGGCACGACCGAGAACGGCCGGGGCGCGACCGGGAACGGCCGGGGCGCGACCGGGTACGGCTGGGGCGCGACCGGGTACGGCCGGGGCGCCACCGGGTACGGCTGCTGCACCACCGGGTACGGTTGCTGCGGCTGGAGCACGACTGGGAGCTGCGGCAGGAAGCCAGGCCGGCCCTGCGGGGCGTAGCCGGACCGGCCGTATCGCGGGGGGCTTATAGGCGGGCCGTATCGGGGCGGCGGCCCGTAGCTGGGGCGACCCTGGAAGACGTAGCCGAACGCGGAGGGCGACGGCAACATTCCGGGCCGCGGCTGGGAGACGTAGCCGTAGCGGTAGCCGTAGCCGGGCGACGGGGGTGGCGACGGCGGCGCCGGTGCGGGCGCCGGCACGAACACGCCAGGCGGTCGGGCGGCGCCGTAGCGGTGCCGGAAGTACTCGGGGCCGTAGAGACCGCCGTGGTCGTAGCGGCGCGGCTGGCTGGGCGGCAGCGGAAGTCGCGCCGGCCCACCCGAGAAGCCGCCGCTGGTGTCGATGCAGAGAGTGAGGCGGCCGCCGCCGCCGACGCAGCGCGTCGGGCGGCGCGCGGCGGCGGTCAAGCCGGCCAGCGTCAGCAGAGCCAGGACGGAGCGCATGGTGGCCCGGCAGCGCGCACGAGGAGATGGCGTCGGTCCCCCCGGGACAGGCCTATATGTACCTGATGGTGCGCGTGCGTGGGTGGCGGCGTCTGACCGACAAACAGGCGCACGTGCCGCCCGGCGCGCCGGATTGTCGCTGAGCGTCATTTTTGGCGTTGGCCGCCATTTTTGCCGCCGAGAGAGCTGTGATGGAATTTAACCGCGTTTGCGCTCCGTTCACGTACCCACATGACCCCGGCTGCCCCCCCCCCCCCACCCTGGCTGTCGCCGTCATGGGGAAACTCACCAACGCGGCTACCGTGCTTTGCGATTCTTGAAGGAACTGAGCATGTGTCGTGGGTGTATGCACATGCATAATATGGACGTTGTCAT
>NW_023596225.1:32888171-32896130 GCF_011947565.3 Pollicipes pollicipes | reverse complement strand
CCGAGAAGAGAGAAGAAGAGAGAGGAGAGAGAGAGAGATCAGCGAGAGATGAGAGAGAGATGGAGAGATATATATATATATATATATACACATATAGAGAGAGAGAGGGGAGATGAGAGAGAGAGAGATATATATATATAATATATATATATATATATATATATATATATATATAGTATGCAAAATGTGTGTTGACGTGCGTAGACGGTCACGCGCTCTCGTGCGATGCACTTGTTGTGGGGTGCTTATGTGAGGTCTCAAGTTTCTCACCTCTCCCAAAACTGATCCCAAATGCAAAATGCTTTTACGTAAGCCCGAGAGAGGTTGGCCCACGCGAGCTACGCACAGACGGACGTCGGCCATTTTGACTAATATCCATTTAAAATGTTCGCATTTGTTGCAGTACTTTAGTCGCGATGACCTAATCCGTAAATCGCTGCGAAAAGCTGCCAAACCTGGCCATGCGCGCATTCCTTCAAATATAAATTTGTCTAGAAACATGCCTTTGTTCCGGTAAAAAACATTGGTGAACTGAAGATGTTAAGCAATGAATGAACTAGCTTATGAGAATACTTTCACATTTACAAATACGCTTTCAGCACCTCTCATACAGAAAGATGAACAGCGCAAAACACGATCTTATGATTCAAGAACTTGAGACCCATGAATAACCGAAAATGTCTCCGAAATGAATGAAATAAATGAGAATGAAAACACAAGAACTTGCCATTCAAGAGCTTGCGACAAGTGAATGACAGAAAATGTCTCCGAGGTTGTGTGGATTCTGACCACAAATATAAATATAAATCTAACTCATCAATGACTCAGGCTTCCTTATCCTAGCACCCGCACACAGTGCTTTGCTAGAGGCTGCTCAAAACACAGACGGTAAAGCCGAAAGGTCTCAATGACTGTAACTAGTAGCAGATTAGGCTTGAGTTACCATTTGCTTGAAGTTCGTGACCCGGTGTACGCGTTTATTCGCAGCCATTTCCGAAAGTGCATTGTTCCATATGTTTTTGGCTTCCGCTGGATGTACATCAGTGTCACGTCGCCGGAAAATTTCACTGAATACGTTACTTGATATATCAAACCGAAAACGTCAAAAATATGTCCCTCGCTCCCGTCCTCACCATCCCGCTACAGGAAGGCCGTCCCATCGCTTTTCCCGCTTTTCCGGCCTTCGTCCTGAGTTTTGGCACAAACTCCGCCGTCAAACTACGCGCCGACAGCCGGCAGCACCGACTATAGCGGGGCCGCGGCGTGTCGGCCCCGCCCCGCAGCTCCACCGCGTGCCCCGGCTGACGCTCCAGCTGGGACAGGAAACCCGAGTCGGACCACTGCGCAGCAACGGTGGTTATTCAAATGTGTGTCGACCCATTCAGAGCCTGCTGGCGACATGAGCCGTCCGTCCTGCCGCCACCATAATTACCCCGGTGGTGGCGGGGTCGCAATGTGCCGGACAACAAAGCGCGCCTTGAACGCCGAGCGGTTCCCGGCGGGCGACTGCAGCGCCACCTATTCGGCGAGCGTCCGCCTCGTCCTCCAACTGTCGTGACCGCTCACGGGGACGTCGTGCGCCGCGCCGATCACCGGAGTGCAAGGGCGGTCACGGCAGAGGTCCGGCTCCGGGAGCGCACACGCCGCCACCCGGGGCCTGCCGGCAGCCGGGGGCGGGCCGGGTGGGCGATGGGCGCGGCATGCCTCGCTGTTCCCACATCGGCAGCGGGCGGACCAGCGGACCGGCGCGGCCGCTGCACATCCCGCCGCGCCGGCCGCGAGATAGCATCGCCACACCCGGCGCGACCGGCTGGCCTGGTTCGCCTGGCGCTGATTGACACGGTGTTCTGCCTGCGGTTGGCAGTTGGAGTGCGAGTCCTCGCCGAGGTCGGGTGGCCATTGGGAGCTCGGGCATCGCCGCACCCACTCATCTCCCGCCGCCAGCGTCCTGGGCAAACATTATCTACGCCTCCTGTCATTTGCATCCTTTGAAAGCCCACTTTAGCGACTCTTACGTCTCGGCCAGATATTCAACTGGCCGGTCAAAACCTCCTGCCAAAGCCAGCTCACCAGTCCCACCTCCTCCACCGCCAGCCACCGTCGCCTCCAGTCGGCGATGGCCAGCCGCCTTCTCCTGCTGGCCCTGGCCACGGCTGCCGTCTCTTCTGATGACGTCTACTTCGAGTCGCACCTCGGCGACCGCAGCTTCTTCTGCCGCGATCGCTACGGCTTCATCGGCGACTGCGGTGGCGGCAGGTACAACGGCAGGCCCGACTTCGACTATGGCTACCCCTGAGGCTGGAGGCGGCGGCGGCCGGAAGGTCGGCATGGGCCACTTCAACTTCGTCGGCAACCGACACGGCGAGCTGGTCTGCGACTTCCTGCGCGACGGCGGCGTCAGCGACGACCTGTCGGTGAGCTAAGGAATTTGTCGGCGAGAAAGGGACCCTGTCGGTGAGCTAAGGGATTTGTTGGCGAGTAAGGGACCCCGTCAATGAGCTAAGGGATTTATTGGCGAGTAAGGGACTCTGTCGGTGTGTTCAGACAGAGTGTCGTTCAGACAGACATGTCGTCTAGCTAGAGATCAGAGGATAGCTCAGCTCTGTTTGGTTGACAGGGGACCTGTTAGCGTCAGCCAGAGGTGAACTGGATTAACGGTGGCTTTCCAGTTGATTTCGGGTCGAACCAACTTTGTGTTGAGTCAAGCTGAACTTTGCTCATTGGCTTTTTTGTGAGCCTGAGTCCGGGTTGAGTAAAATAAATCACTAGCTGGCTGACTCAGATAGACGCGAGGGGATCAAACGCTCTTGGAGCATAACAGATTTGGGCGGTTTAACGCATGATCGATATTGCGAAAGCTGTGCTATCACTTCCAGCCTGGCTTCTTTTCGCCTTCTGATGCTAAAACATGTTGAACTGCGGCATCTCAAAGGCAACATTTGGCGGCTATGGACGGCACATCCAATCTTGAAAGGAGAGAGATGGTAAAATTTCAGACGAAGGA
The DNA here is from genome assembly GCF_011947565.3 of Pollicipes pollicipes. NCBI lineage: Eukaryota > Metazoa > Arthropoda > Thecostraca > Pollicipedomorpha > Pollicipedidae > Pollicipes > Pollicipes pollicipes. The sequence goes on along the minus strand of NW_023596225.1, from coordinate 32,893,126 downwards.
AGGCCAACGTGCTAAGGAAACTCATCTGTCTGGTAAATGTATATATTGGGACTGCCCTATTGTTGTTATCTCCACGGTAGGTCAATGTTACGTCGATACTGTGCGATGCCGTGGTTCGCTTGAAGATGGTCTTCAGTCAGGGAGATACTCTCAGGCCAAAACGTTCGAACTAATCGGTGCTGTGGAAGAACTACTCTCGAAAGATAGCCGGACGAAGATCAGAACAATTGCGAACGAGCTTCGTATATCTTCGGTATGGTTTGGACCATTCTCCAGAATGATCTTCATGCGAATCAGTTGTCGGCAAAACGCGTGCCTTGACAGTTGAGCCCACAAGATCGGAATCAAAGGGCCGCATTGAGTAATAGACTTCCCGGTTGGCCCTTCCTTCCTTCCTTCTTTCCTTCCTTCCTTCCTTCCTTCCTTCCTTCCTTCCTTTCGCGTCTAGTAACAGGGTATACGACATTGATTTGCCAGTATTCCATTGCCCTGGCTTCACCACTAAGAACTAGACGTAAAGCGGAAAGGTGTCAACATTGCCTGGGATGCGTATGGTACCGGTATGATCGACTGCATTCCAAACAAAAACTCGCAGCTGGGGCTTCGAAGAGCTGCAGCACTCGGCTTGCAGCCCGGACTTAGCGTCAAGACATTCGATCTTTTTAAGTCAAATCTCCTCGGCTGGAGGTGCGCTGACCATGAACCTGTGTGCACAGCTGCGGGAAAGGGCCTGGAGAGTCATCCAGTAGAGTTCTCCAGAGGCATTGAGAGTACCAAGTGGAAATGGTAGAAGAACAAAGGAATGAAAAATGGGAGAAGCACGTTGCTGCATGAAAAACAGTGGAAGAGTATTCAAGCAGTGGTGGAGCATGTGTGGTGTAAATCTTAGCTATTTGGTCTTAAGACAGACGATGTTTTTTAACTACGTGAAGCATATATATATGCCATAGAGCCTTTCTTACAATCTCATCTACATGTGCCGGTTAAGACATATTGCTGAATTTTGCCACTCATAAAAGTTGAGTATTGCTAACAATTGGTAAGCAGATCCAATTTATCACCATGTCCGGTAGTACCAGGGGATTTTTGGCAGCAAAAGCATGAATGATCTGACACTTCTAAGCATCAAACACCACCTTATTTGCAGCTACTTGTCCACATATTTCATCAGCCTTGTCTTGCAGCTGGTTGTGCTCCTCCACTCAGCCAACTGGACATGCGTTGTATTTTGTGAGATCGTTCAGATATTTCAAACGATGTTCTGTATGAGAAGCGGCGCCGTTGATCATGACTAAGAATATAGCAGGTCCAACCAGGGTAGCCGACGTGAGCCGCATGCTATTGATTCCCAACCACTAATTATTCCATCTGACATCTTTAAAATGGTCAAAAGGCTTGTTGGTCAAAGGGTCAATGTTCAACGGGCTTGTCGGTTAGCCATGGACCTGGGGAACTGTCGGTATATCACTGTTCAGAGGGCCGTTCAGAGCTGGGACAATTTGTTAGCGCCAATTGGCAGCTGTGTCTCACGACTATTGAATATTTTAAGGTGGTTTAGGTGTTTCCAGATCATCATTTTTGGCACTAACTAAAAGAACATGACAGCTGTGTCTCACGACTATTGAATATTTTAAAGTGGTTTAGGTGTTTCCAGATCATCATTTTTTTCACTGACTGCCTAACCTTGCCAAGTAAGTTGAAGGCAAAAAAGTAAACAGAATGTTAACACTAAGAACACAGATATTCAACGTCCATACAGGATTTTTTGAAACATTTTGAAACACCTGATTGCACTATGCGCAGCACCCATCCTCCCTGGAAACAGGTCTGGCTTACCGATCCACCTTTTTAAAGACACATCTAACTGATGTGCCTAAAAAAATCGCATCGCTGTCTCACGCCTATCATATTGGTGGCGAGTCGATGCATTCAGCCGATCATGGAGCCTCGCGTTGCCGGATGTGAGAAGGTGGTGGGAAAGGAAAGAACGACATATCGGCACAAGTCACAGAAAGCTGAAGCCTGAAGATCGAGCAAACTGTATGTGAGATATGGAAGCCGTTGTCTGTATGTGTAATTGTGAAGGTTTAATTGTTGCCTTTCAATCGTTCATTCACTAAGCATTGTGCTTACGATGTTATATTGCGTGGCATCATGCAAACTTCGCATAAGTGGAAACGCCCGAAAACCTGGGATGTCCTCTTAATTTCTGTCCGGTATCAGGATTGCTGGTCTGAGATATGTATATGATTGGTGTCATGACCTGACCTGGTCCGGGGACCAGCAGTGATGATCGGAACTTCGAAGTCGTGAGTTCAGTATCAAACGTCACCTTTCCGCCTAGGCATCCCTTTGCTTTTAACCCGGCACGTTTCGTTACGAATAAATCCAGCAAGCACCAGTGGCGTGACTCATTTCATTCATTCAGCACGAAATATTCATTCTGGCTGCATACGGGCCAGACTCGCATAGCGGGATTGTCCGCTGGCCACTGCGGCACGACGTCCGCTCGGTTTCAGGCGGTGCAGCACGGGATGGGCTCTCGTCATGGTTATCCCGCTGGAATGCACCACACTGCTCTCAAAAAGTCACATTCACATGCAGTTTCCGCTGTCGCGCGGCGGCAGGCTCGTGTCAAGGCCATCGAAGCGCTGGAATATCGATGTCACGTCGTGATTATGGCGCTTCACGCCACTTATCGCCGGGTTTTAGCCACTGCTGATTGCAGTGAGGCTGTTTACATCTTCGTTCCAACGTGCTATTCTTACGTGGCCTTAATCTGACCCGACAATTATAAACGCGTTGTGACAGTTTTATCAGGTTCAGGTTTATATGCGTACAAATTGACGCAATAGCGACTACATGAACATGAAAATAGCTGTGGTGCTCACCACACTGTGGCCTGCTGCGTTACGAAGTCAGGCTCAGAGGATACGCACTACATCCATGTTTTCCGCAGAACATCGTGTGGAGGAAGATATACAGCGACCCTGGCGGCTGGCAGTACAACTACCGTCGAGGCCGCGGCGCCGACCTCCGCGGACGGCCTCGCTACCACGGCGGCTACAACCGCCGCAGCCGCTTCCACGACTTCTTCGGCGGTCGGGGCCGCTACAGCGACGGCCGCGGCAGCTGGCACGGCCACCACGGACAGGGCTTCCGGCGGAGTTTCGACGACGACTGGAGCGGAGACCACAGCGGCGAAGACTTTGGCCACCACAACTGGCGGCGGTACGACCACCTGAGGTCGGGTGACTTCTACGGAAGGCCCAGGCACATCAGCGGATACACAGACTGGTACACCAACGACGATTTCTACTCCAGCACTCGGGTCTACACGCAGGGATCCCGGTAAGCAGCGCCCCTGGTGGCAAAGTTTTGCGCTATTAATTAATAGGCCATCCACTCGGTGTCCGGAGTGTCGTGGCATCACCTCAGTTTACAAAGGAATCAGTTTTTCGTTCAATAGCTCGACGTAACTTTCTCAGAGAATTTAAGTTAAAAATGGCACTTTCTGATGTTCTGCAGGTGTGGATGGATAACGAACAACCAGTCACATAGTTATGTTTGCAAAACCATGCTAGCGTTACTCGACCTCTCAGCCTGGCTGACGCTAGCGGCGGCCGCGGTCGAAAAAAAAACGGCGCGTACCTGAAACTACGCTGTGCCGTGCCACCTACTTCCAGGTCGACGCTGTACATCCGGGACTTCCGGCCGGCGGACTTCGGCCGGTACCGGTGCTACGCCACGCGTCGTGGCTCGTTCCCATACAGAGAGGAGACCGTCTACATGGACGTCGACTTCAGACCTCGTCAGCGCTTCGTCTGAAAGGGCAGCCTCGCGCGGAGCTGCCGGCGCAGCAGGGGAAGCCGCCACCACCCATACACCAGCGGGCGTCACTTCTGCACACGCTCGCCGCACGCCGGAAGCCGGCTGCTGGTGACGAGACTGACGACGCGGAACTCGCGGCGTGTGGCTGCCCTGTGCAGAGTCTGCTTTCTCTTGAAGAGTAGTGGTCGCATGCAGAAAAGTGCATGGTTTGACGAGCTCTTGTTGGCTAACGGCTAGGTCTACAACCGCATCCCGCCTTCCGACCTGGCTCGAGATAATGGGCTCTTGCTTTTCCCTGATCGCTACTCGCACTTATCAGTGATGGTCACGAATGAAAACGAATGGTAGTGCAGCAGGGTATGCACAAAAGTGATGAATTTCATTCACGCTCCTGATTAACATGATTAAGCACGCGTATTCGCTTAAGGGGCAAAAGGGTTGAATTTAGACATTGGAAAGATTGGAGGGATATTACAGAAAAACCGTCAGAAAAACCGTCAAAACCGTCAAACGAGATCAGCAGTTTTATAATCGCCCCAGTGAAAATTGTGCCTGCAAGCGGACTCGACGCTTTGAACAGAATCACTTACATGCCTGCTACCAAATGTACATTAGTGTATCTATTCACTGCCTTGATGCTACAAACTAAAGAGGCTCACCTGCATGCAGTAGTTGCACCAGTAGGGTTAGCTAAGCTTGCGTGGCAGAGCTGCTTATTGCGTTAAGTTGCCTATAAACCTTGAGTCGCCCGGCCCGGAGCAGGGCTCGTTCGGTGCTTGGTGCCTTATACTAGTGCTGGAGGGGGGGGGGGGGGCGTGCTTAGTTATAATCGGAAGGAGTGGTATGGAGAGATGATGTTCTGGAAGGGGGGGGGGGCGTCAAAGCGTTGCAATGAGTGTCCCCGACAGTGACTGCAGGCTGATCTAAAGTAACGTTGGAGCTGCGTGCTTGCCATGACGTGCTGTGTCAGTTGCTTGTTGTTTTTCAGTTCATATTCAGCAGCAGCAGGGGCAAACAAATGGAAACAGATCAAACTGACTAGCTGGCGGCTCTTGCAGTAAGAGTTTACCAAACAGTACATGCGGCTTCCTTTGCAGCAAATTCCGCACTTCGTCGCGTACTCA
>NW_023596225.1:32830671-32885671 GCF_011947565.3 Pollicipes pollicipes | reverse complement strand
CGGTCCCAGCTGGGGACGGGCTCCGCCGCTCAGAGACGGTCCCAGCTGGGGACGGGCTCCGCAGCTCAGAGACGGTCCCAGCTGGGGACGGGCGCCGCCGCTCAGAGACGGTCCCAGCTGGGGACGGGCACCGCCGCTCAGAGACGGTCCCAGCTGGGGACGGGCGCCACCGCTCAGGGTCGGTCCCAGCTGGGGACGAGCGCCGTGGCTCAGAGTCGGCCCCAGCTGGGGACGGGCGCCGCCGTTAAGAGACGGTCGCAGCTGGGGACGGGCGCCACAGATCAGAGACGGTCGCAGCTGGTGACGGGTACCTTGGGTCAGAGACGGTTGCAGCTGGGGACAGGCGCCGTGGCTCAGAGCCGGCCCCAGCTGGGGACGAGCGCGGGGCTCAGAGTCGGCCCCAGCTGGGGCACGGGAGCATGGGGCAAGGCCGGTGAAACACAGACTAGGGGAAGTATGCCGTTCAGAGCAACCGCCACACCATGCAGCCTCGGGCAGTCGAACGTGGACCCCATGACCTCAGCTGGGATACAGAGAGTAGGGCAGAGCAGCGCTGTTGTGGTGCAATTCCACCTGAACCCACCTGGACATTGCCAGGGACTCGAAAGCGCACATGACACATCCTAAGCAGAGATACATCAGGAAGCGCAAAGCTGACACCGTTTACTTGTCCAGACCTTGGAGTGTCGTGTTTTGTATTTAAAGCTGTAATGTCATGCGACGTTTTTAAATGCACCTTTCGAACTTTGAAAGGAAATTTGAATATGCGCAACGAAATAACGTCGAGTTAATTTCTGATTGTACCAGTTTTTTCGTATCCAGCCAAAGCTCACATTCATGGGTGTAACTTTGTCCTCAATCGGGGATGCAACAATATTTCCGGCATTTCAGAAAGTTAGCGTCCGCTCCGTGGTGTTACTTGAAGGCTGTGCACATGCCCAAGCAATGACTGACACCTTGATCATTGTGAGCCGGGCGTGTGGGTGAACGTACCAAACATCACGCTTGTCTAGCCTGTCTTTAACTGTCTGCTAACGATGGGTGACTGGCCGAGAGAGCCGGCTGAGGCAGGGAGCGGCCATGTCACAGCGTCGCGGGGCATGACCAAATCTCCCGGGAACGAACTGCCCGTTGATTGGGATTTTCGGTATCAATGACAATACCGCAGACGTCTTATGGTAATGAGTGACTTTTTATGGGCTAAGTGATACTTACAACCGGAGAAGACATAGGCAAAGTGGATATCAAACATACTTGACGTCCCGATCACAAAACTTCCAGAGCTCTGCTCCGCGCACCTGATCTCTGCGCCGTCCGCAAAATGTTACATCGACGGCATTTTGCCGATCGCTGGCGGTGCTTTAGCAGTTGAATTGTACGCATATCTAATAAGAGAACCTTGCACATGCAATCTGCCCCGGTGCGCCTAACAACGTTCGCCACTGTGATCGCGGCCGACGCGTGTTTTGACTCAGATGTTGACCGGCTAATTCTGTTTAAGCTGTTTCACCGCGTCGTTTATCCTGAGCCCAGCCGCCAGCCCAAGGGTAAACAGCGGCCGACGCTAATGCCTCTCCTGTTTTCTAATTTCTCTCCCCATTATCCTGCAGTGTAAATATCAGGGTCTCGAGTCCTTTGGCAAACAGCACTTAATTATTGGCGTTGTTTAAGGGCGGTCGGGAGCCGGCCGTGGCGGACCGGCCGGCGCAGCGGCTGTTTGAATAGCGCTGTATGGGCGGCTCTATTGGATATTATCATCACAATGGCTAGCTGGCGCCGGCCTGCAAGCCCGGCATAGACGACCGATTTGTACCGGTCGGCGATTTGCATTTGAGCTAGCGCCGGTCGCTTGATATGCGCGCCGGTAATGAGATCGGCGCGCGCCACGGCCGCGTAGGGGGATTAATTTGCGCCGCTCTAGAGGAGCCCGAAGGAGCCGCGGGTGGAAGCGACGCGGCCGCCGATGATAAACCAATCAGAGAGCGGGCATGCGGCGGCCGGTTATCCGATGGCACTGTTGTGATGGAAAGTAAACGACCCGGCGGGCGATAATACGCTTTGTGTGTGGGCTATGATTGTGACGTGGATTGTTCCTATTTGGCGATTTCGGCTTTGCGATACGAGGTGCAACAGGTGCGGGATTAACTGCTGTCCACATTTATGAGCTTCTCACTGTGATTACTGCAGTTATGATTGTTTGGTAAGACGTAAGCTTAGTTAATGTTGCTGCCATTACCAGCTGTAAGGATTGCTTTGCGTCTGCCAGATACATGGAAGCTGTGGCCGGTGCCGGGCTTTCACGCATGAACGAACGTTGGTGTTGTTTGTAGACAACTGCATTAATGCACAGTGAACACTGTCGGACCTCAGAGGTTTTAAAAAACACGCGGCCAGCGCTCCGAAATAAGCCACGAGTGAGCCTCAAGTTGATAAAAACGCCACGGCTGGCTTGGTAAATGTTAAGTTGTAGCGCTTCTCTCACTTGTATGCATGCTTCTTAGTCAATCGCGCATTTTCCACGACATCGTAAGATCATCTTAAGATATTTTTACGAGGAGCACATACTTCCCAATTGCTGAAACCTGAACGACGCAGCTCAAACTCGGTCCAGAGCCGGACGGCCTAGTGACGCGGCGATGCCAGATTAACCTATTCTGGCGGACGAAAGGGCGCACAATCGTGCTGACAGACTCGTGATCGATGTACGCAGGCGACCACGTCTTCCCGAGCGTAGACTGCATATATTGGCGTTTGGGCTTTTTTAAGGATTGATATAATATCTCAGAAGCCAGAGCTGGCGAAAACCTGAGAGCGACTGCACAGGTCAACAGACCTACAAACCGCTAAGTGATGTAAAAATTATCCGGCCCGTACCAAGTGCGCTTATAACAGGCTGGTCAACGACCACAGGTAACTTTTCCGAAAAATACATGACACCATGGCCCGAACCGAGAGCGTTTGGGTCGTACAATTAATAAATACGTTTAGCCCGGTTCACTGTGCCTATCATTCAGCCAAAATGTGTTTGTTTTCGTAATTGTGTGACTACAAACTAATGACGCATGGCATTCCATATTCCTGCATTTCGTCGATTAAGATTGCCGAGGAGCCAGCCAATCTTCCAGCGATCCATTGTATACGGGAGTGTGCACTCTTGGTGCCAGTGCATCTCCGTCCACTGATCTTATAAAACACGGATATTGTAAGCATAGAAAGATAGCTGCATCATCTTCCAAAAGTGACAGTTGCATTTGCTTACGTTTTAGTGACTTTTTCGTGATGATGCGACTGAGGTATGCTATCCCCCACCCGATGCAGGGCTGCGAAGGCACCTCTCTGGCCAATTGTTTATAGCTGACGTTCATGATCATGTGTAACATTGTTATTCTCTGTTCTGTTTCTGCGTGTGATTCAAAATCAGGCATAGCTCTAAAAGTTGAAATAATTCAAAGACCTGATCACTATGGCGCGGATACTGGAGGTTGATAACTGCTAACCGACGTAACGACGCTTGCGATGTGGCACCTCTGAATTATTGCTCCGCCCTAAATTTCACATACCAGTATGTATCTTTCTCAAATTCACCTCATTCATATTTCTTTTTTGTTTCCGTAGATGGTTACGTGCATATGTAAGTGCTACGATATCCAGACTTCTCAAAATGCTTTGGAATCAGGCACAGCATCATACGTCAAATAGGGGTTTTTCTGGTGTGTGGCAGTGGAACATTTTTTGCGGAACATACATTTGCCTTTTCCACTTACGAAAAACAAATGGCCTTGAACAATGTATGTCTACAGTGACCCAAGAGGCGGGCTTGCATTTCTTGGTTGGCATTATCGTTCGGCCACATCAAAAGAAGATGGAGCGGAAAGTCGAAATATGGCGGTCAAACACATCATACAAATTTCATTCCTGGAATTGGATGCATTCATATGCATTCATTTCGCTCAGGTTAAGCTAGAGGAGCATTCGATCTACGCCACCTCCCATCAAATCCATGACCTGGTCCTCTATTGGCATCGGCACGTGGACGGGTTCCAGTATTTGTCAAAAAATTTAAAAAAAAAACACTGAATATAACCAACGCTACAAAACAAGTCGCTGGACTTCACCATGAGATTGAGAAAAACTCGTGTTGTACGTGCCCAACTGTTAGTTAAGTGCTGCACCAGTGTATCCTACCCCTACGATAGTAAAACACCTTGTCGCTTGTGTTGACGTCCTAAAGGTGAAAAGCCGTGCGCCGGCTGACTCTGCAGGGAGCAGGCGGTGACGTCGCCGTGCAGTTCGGAAGCTTGTTTCGTGCGGACGAAGCCATTTCCAGAATTGTTCTACCCTAATTCATAAGTGCTCCTATCATGCTGCTGAGCTGCGACCCCTTTGAATTACCTGATTCTGAAATTAACCCAGTTTTTGTGAACAAAAAACGTACGCCTACTGTATGTCTACCAATGTGCTTGGCGCAATATCGTTATACCGCACTGGCGGATGAAAGTGTATTGACTGCGCGCAGGAAGCTGATGCATAGTTCGAGCAGAACGAGGAAGAACTATTTCTCTCCAAAAAAGTTCCCCCCAAAGAAATTCACCATTCGACACTTGGCACCATTAGGATGACGCAGTGACGGGTGACACATGAGCTCGCGCGTTATGCTTTCTGCGGCGATCGTAGATCAAATCACGCGGCCACCTTCCTCTCATCTGCGTCGTTTGTGAAGGGTTGAGCGTATCTTAAAGCATATGCTACTTACTCTTTGCAAATAGGCATCACTTAAAATTTCACACCACACACCAGCTCATTTACTCACAGGCTGAGGTTCCTCATCGCATCGGTCCCGGACCACAAAGCCCATCCTTTCCCACCACCGGGACCGGAGCCCCCTCTCCCACGGCCGCGAGTATCCCACCACCGACCACCCTAATCAGGCCGATTAATGAGCCCCAACTTAGCACGGCAGCACGGGCGGCAGGGCGGAGCGAGCGGCGGCGGCGCTGGCGCAGGGGGCGCGACGCGACATGGATACATCTGTTATCTATTAATCGGCGGTAATCAGTCTTTTCAGATCGATTAGGGAGCGGACGGCCGGTGCCCGGGGGAGCGTGCTCCACCAGAGCTATTAGGCGGCGGCACAATGGACGACCGACGCCGAATGAGGCCCACGCGATTAGAATGGCGATGAGACGCGGCGCGGACAAAGCGCGCCATCTGTGCGCCACTTTCATGGTCGGCGGCGCCGGCAGCGACGCGACGGAGTCGACGGCCGGGTCGCCGAGCCACACGCTCTGGTGCCGGCCCTGTGCAGGCGCCCGCTCTGGTACCGGCCCTGCACGACTACCCGCTCTGGTGCCGGCCGTGCGTAGCGTAGCTCATCTCTGGTGGCGGGCTTGCGTAGTTACCCGCTCTGGTGTCAGCCCTATGTAGGCACCCGCTCTGGTGCCGGCCGTGCGTAGCTGCCCCTTCTGGTGCCGGCCCTGTGTAGCTATCCTCTCTGGTGGCGGGCTTGCGTAGTTACCCGCTCTGGTGTCAGCCCTATGTAGGCACCCGCTCTGGTACCGGCCATACGTAGCTACCCGCTCTGGTGGCGGCCCTGCGCAGCCGCCCCCTCTGGTGCCGGCCCTGTGTAGCTATCCTCTCTGGTGGCGGGCTTGCGTAGTTACCCGCTCTGGTGTCAGCCCTATGTAGGCACCCGCTCTGGTGGCGGCCCTGCGCAGCCGCCCCCTCTGGTGCCGGCCCTGCGTAGCTACTCCGTCCAGTGCCAACCCTGCGTAGCTTTTCGTTCTGGTGCCAGCGCGGCGTAGCCACCCGCACTGGTGACAGCCCTGCTGAACCACCTGCTCTGATATACAAATGCTGCGATCTTGATTCCTATGTTTTTCGAGCTAGGAATCAAGGAATGTAATTTAGTGAAAAGTACTTGCTAGGTCCTCGTGAGCTAGATTGTAGACACTGCGATCTACGTCTCTGCTTTTGCAGAACGAGCAGTCGGCACAGGGAAAACTACGTTAATAGAGTGGACGTGGTGTTCGAGGGGCTCTGGTAACGTCCACAAGTGAGGCACCATTGCTTTGACTAGGATTAATGGCAAGCTAAGGTACGGGCAGTGGATAAACAAATCCTGTCCAATGTGAGATAATACTTTCAAACAGGATGACTTTCTGCGGAGCTTGTTAAAACGTGCATGTTGCATTTGCGAGTCAAAATTTTACATTTTAGATGCAGCAACAAAATGTTTTGCAACAGACAACATGGTATGCAGATTGTAGCTGAAAGAAATATCACGCATCAAAAGCAGACAATAAAGAAATCCTATTCGGCTCAAAATTACGTAAGTCGTTCAGTGCGTAGCGAGGAACATCATTCACATAGATAAGACAGTAGTATTGGCTTTATCTCTCGGAGAAAAAAAACAGGACAATGGATATATAGTTGGTTGATTTCTCGGCAACATGCCTTTATCGAAATTATAGCAGAAGTGAATTCATAAATATTCACTTCTGCTATGGTTTCGAGAAATGCATGTTGCCGAAATATCGACTCAATTATATCTCCATTGTCCTGGTTTTCTCCGAGGAATAAGACTAATACTACTGTCATATCTAAATAAAGAGCTCTATTAGTGATCCTCGTTGATGGTCAAAATTGAGTTCACCCACAATATAGGTTATGAAAATGGTGCCTTCTGTCCGAAACAAAACAAAACAAAAACGTTACACGCCTGAGTTAAATCGGTCGGAACGCAGCGAGAGGCCCCCTTCGTTCTCCCCCATCATCGTGACAATCCGCGTCACAAACGGACAGATGCCGGTCCAGAGCCCGTGCGCATCACCCAATGACCATCCTCTGCGTCAGACTCAAAGGCCTCACCGCCATCGAACAAAGTGTATTGACCAGACGGTGCGGGCGGCGCGAGCGGGCGAGGCTGGCGGACAGGCGGACGGGACGCGAACCAGGACGGACCTCATCTGCGGGACGCGGCTGGGCGGCGCCCTCAGCCGCTGGGGAAGAGCCGCGGCACCAGGCCGTACAGGGCCGAGAGCCCCGGCGCCGAGAGCGGCCGCGGCGGCGGCGGCGGCTCCAGGCGAGGCCGAACGCGCGGGGGCCCGACCGCCTCCGGCGCGCCGGCCAGCTCCGGCGAGCGGCTGGCCAGCCGCTGGCTGCGCCGCTGGTTGTACTGGTCCCAGCGGTGCACGGCCGACACTAGGTGCCGCCGCTGGCTGCTCCAGCGCGCCGCCATGAAGCGCTGCACGGGCGGGCCGGGCGGCGGGCGCGGGCAGGCTCCGGCCGACTCCGGCGCCGCCGGCGTGACCGAGTACCGCCCCTGCAGCGTACGCTGGATCCGCCCCTGGCGCTTCAGGTCACGCAGCGCCCAGCGCACCAGCCGGTTCACCTGAGCGCACGGCGCCCACACGTCAGTTACGTCCGATCGCAAGGCGGTTTACAAACCAAACCGCGACGAAAACATGGATCTCAACGTATGCACATGTAGTCAAGCCAGCAGAGGTGATTAATTTCGATAAAAACAGACACCGATGAGATCACAGATATAATGCATCACAACGGGCGCAGTAACAGCCACCGGAGTGAGTGGGCGCGCACGTACTATGCAAATACAAACACAGCTTTTTAATCACATCTTATCGACATATAACATAAAAGCTGTTTGATTTCACCGACACGTCCCACCCACCAGTGACTTCAAAATCACCAGCGACATCCAGCATCAAAATGTCCAGTAAATTTAGCCCGTTTTCCTCATTAACAAGAACACGAAACGATCAGCATCGTGTGTTTCAGCTTCGCTGCCTGCAACGGGAAGCATGTGGTGTAAAATGTGATCCGTCCCAAGAGCACCTGCCTCCCGGTCCATCCACTAAAGGCGGAAAATATCTAGATGTTCAAGATCGTAGCGTCCAGTGCTCATGCCTTTCAAAATCGCAACAACCAGGGTCTATAACAATCAAAATGCATCTTATTTCGTGTCCATTGGCGTAGTTCATAGCATCCAAGCTCGCAACGTCCAAAGTCGTGGCATCCAATATTCCTAACATCCAGCGATCACGACGGTGAAATGACTAGCTTTTGATTGACACTATCCTCCAACCTTTAGACGCTATCAACGCTGTATGTTAAAAATTAGACGTTGCCATTTTGGATACTTCGAGCTTGGATGTTGTGATTTTCCCTTGTCTAGGGACATTATACGATTTTTAGGGGCTATGAACGCTGAATGGCCCGTTGGCCGGTATTTTACTTTAACAATTATACGGCATGCACTTTTACAACTACTTGGTATTTTGGAAGTCTTGATCACTGAACGTCATGAATTTTGTATGTTTCAATACACGTCCCTCGTGGCGGGGTGGACTCAAGCCACATTAGGCGCTCGCTATTTGCTCTTCACAGGAGTTGCCTGCGGCCAGAAGCAGCGGCCGCGCTAAAGGTCAGTTGACGTCGAAGGGCCACGAAGGACCGCGCCGAGGATTGCGACACGTCAAACTTTCGCCATCAAATTCTACAATTTACCTAGAATGTCACGATCGAATGGTCGGGGTCAGGGCACACAAAATAAGCCCTGCTTAGCGTGAGCTCTAATTCCAGAAATACATCCCATGAAAAGGTTCGGACCAGATCTTATTTCTTCATCAGGGGACGAACTCCGGGGTACATGCAATTAGTCATGTGATGTGTTGTTCGCTGCGCGCCGATGTGACAATTAAGTGCTGAGACTTGCTGATCTGCTTGCTTGTAGCATGGCTGCCACCACAAGGCCTAATGGTTAGTGGGCGCATATCAGATCTTAACATAACCTTAAGCTAAGACTGCACCTCACCTCTGCGCTCGTGTGAAAGGCCTGGAACATGCCAAAACTCTCCCAAGCGGTTTTGAAAAGTCTGGAAAAGTCCATGCCAGGCCCATTCGGTCGTTGCCGTTTGTCGGCCAGAAGAACTCCTTCGATGAAAGTCTGCAAAGGCAAGAGCGCCGTTGGGTGCTTATAGCGTCTCACAAGTATAATGCCCATATATTTTTGCTTCTCAGCAGACCTCAAATCCATCTGTGCGCCCAGGATTCCTTGAAAGAGGGCGGGGTTATGCTTTCGGCTAGGGAACCCGGCTTCCGGGATCCGACAAACTGAAACTGTTCTTTTTTCTTGGTACCGCACCTCTGCGAGGTTGAGTCTGGATGTCCCGGATATTGCATTTTCTGTGACAAGATCATGAGGACTCTCAGGTCGCTTATGTCTCTCTCTCTCTCTCTCTCTCTCTCTCTCTCTCTCTCTCTCTCTCTCTCTCTCTCTCTCTCTCTCTCTCTCTCTCTCTCTCTCTCTCTCTCTCTCTCTCTCTCTCTCTCTCTCTCTCTCTCTCTCTCTCTCTCTCTCTCTCTCTCTCTCTCTCTCCTCTCTCTCTCTCTCCTCTCTCTCTCTCCTCTCTCTCTCTCTCTCTCTCTCTCTCTCTCTCTCTCTCTCTCTCTCTCTCTCTCTCTCTCTCTCTCTCACTCTATATGAATACCGTTAGACCCCTTGGACGTATTGCAGTGCACATCCAGAGCGGCGACCCAAAAACACAGACAGAATCCTACCATGCCCAACAACACACCAGACAACAAATAGAATATAAAACCATTATCGGAGCCAGATGCCACAGCGTGGACAGCTATATGTGCTCGAGGCTGTGCACATACGCGACATAGATCCATCTATCGGCTGACAAGTCAACGAGCGAGGAATCCTAGCCCTTAACATTGGCCCACGGACAAGACCTAATATGTCAAGAAAGTGTAATTGCAAGATCCGCGGCGGAACAACTGCGCGGAGATCGGTGACTAGAAGCCTGCAATACAACATATATGTGCATACGACACTCTTAGAGCAAGGGAAGAACGAAACAACGAGGAACGTGTTGAAGGAAATGTCTGTGGTACCAGGCATTGAGAAAAACTTTGAGGTTGCAGGTTATTGACGCATGTTTGCTTACCTGGTAAAGGTTGATGATGTTGTTATCAGGCAGCTTTGTGAAGGTGCCTTCCGAAAGAAACGTAAAAATCCCTTTCCGCTGAGCTATGGTTGCCTGAGGTCGACTTCGCATGGGGCGTCTCTGAGGCCAAAACTCTTGAACGTGTTCCATTGTGAAGAAGGAAACAAAACGTTCCTAGGTTTTCAACTGATATCTGGAAGCCAACTGAAAGCAACGTATGTATATAACATGAACGCTCTGTAACTAAGAAGGCCTTTGCGCCCACCTAAATTAACACAATTTATAGTGCAGAGGCAAAAACAAATACGTGTTTTGGCATGATGAAATGATTTCCTGCTACAAGCAGATAAAAAATCGATTTCGCACTCGACTATAATCTCGAGACCGCTTATCGATGAGATCTTTCACTTGACCAACTGACATGTTGTGAACATCACGTCTCCTCGCCTTCCGAGAATCGCAAAAGATGTACCGGTATAAAGCATGTCATTCTGTTTTCATTCGGACAAATCCCGCCCTGTATGACGAAATAAATGTCGGTAAGCGTGATACGTTTTTTTGCGATGTTGCACATGGTGATGGGAAAATTTAATGATTGAATAAATGTAGACTTGCTATTGCGTTGTGTTACGTGTGTAATCAGCCCGCAAAATAGTCAACCGTTATATAATTAAGCGGAAAAACTGGCAGCGTAGTGTTTTACGATTGGCAAATCCGTGTCATCGGAATTTGTTCATGGATTGAAATGGATTAAACCGGAAAATCGGAAAAACACCGCTAAGAAAAAGGCGAAAAGTTGGTCGGCAGATATCGATTTCGACGCATGTAAGAGGCGAAGTTCATCTAGGAGGGAACTGAATATCTCCTTAACGCATTTTTATTTTTTGTCTCATGCATGCATGCATGCAGCTAATGTCCCATATATTTGACATTGTATGAGTAAATCTTTACGCATCATGTGTGATGTATGCTCATTCTTTCCGTTTGGATATAATTGGCTTAGGTGTTTGTGAGAAGTTTGTTCGTAGGCGGACCAGATTTGAAATTTTAGGAGTAGTCTAGACTGGACCCTGAATGTTCAACCCATGAAGAGCTTTGATAGGTGCAAACTTGTTGTCTACATTTTCAAAAACAAAGTAGCAATGAATTAACGTCATACTTTCACGCTTTTCGGACAAGATCCCATACATTTTTAATGTCTCTGTTAGATCGGTAGCACTTTATTGCTTTAATGGACGACTTATTCACTCAGACGTATTTATAAATTTGGCCAGAAACGTAGCATATAAAACCATCGGTGTTTAATGAAATGAGTTTGATTGGTCTGTTATACATTTATAAACATCGGATTGTCAACGTGCTGTGTGTTAAAGTAAGGGAGCAATTTAGGGATAATAGCAATAATCTACCCTTATGCCTGTGTGCGGGTGTTCCAGTGCGCCATCTCGATAATCACCTGACATTTCGGATTACATCAGCTGATATCACCGCCGCTCAAATGCCAAGGGCGGCCATATTCGGCACCATCGCGGGGGAACTTGCGATACACGCCTTTGTGAAAATTACCAAGAGCTTCTCACATCTCGGCCCAGTGGTAAAAGTTGCACCAGACATCTCCACGTAACGGAGCCAATCTCGCGGAAGAGGCCGCAGTCCTGCCATTTAACCTCGCGCCGCTCCCCCGGCCCGTTCAGGCAGCCATTTCAGCTGAATGCCACGCTTTCCTCCACACCCATCACACTTGGCGGCTGGGCCGGCCTCGTTTGGGCCCGCTTTCTCATATCACCCCAATAAATATTTATGCCCGCTATGATACACTGTTAACGCAGCTGCGAAATCTCGCCGTTTGAAGATTTCCCAAGGTTTTTAAATTATTGCGAGTAATGGCGTCTGCGCGAGGCTCGACATCATCTCGATTTGCCGCCATATTAGATTGGGCGCCGGTCGTTGGCCGAAGCACTCCCAGGCGAACGATCGGGCGCGCTCGAGGCTCGGCAACCCCATGCATTTCTGATTACCTGCCTTACAATCCATTTAGTTTAAACGAACTCGGAGTTGTCAATTAAATATTAACGCTATTTGTCCGCCACCGCGGGCAGGAAATTAGATTGGGCAAACAGCTTGAGGGAATTAAGACTAATTGAGCGCGCTGGAAAAAGGCAAGGTCTTAATCATGAGTTAGCCGCTTCTTGGCACTTCGCGGGGTGCTTAAGTTTGAGATTTAATGAGAGTGCTAGATATGCTGGAGAGTTTACACGGAATCTGGGACAGGCGCGGCTTATCGTTGGTCTCCAACAGCACAAATTATTGTGGCAGTTTTTACCGGCATGTAGAAGAAACCTTTCCCGCTCGCGTGTGATACGACAGGACATTGTGGAATTCCATCTTGTCAACAATCAGTTGAAAGTATCATTTTGAGCAAAACTCTTTCGAACGTTATAGACCGCTTTGTTGTCGAAGTTTCAAACTCTTTGAAACCGTTGTGAACAAAAAGTGACCAACAATGGCAACGAATATTGGTCCCAGATCGCTGTTAACAAAATCGTTCAGCTTTTGGAGGAAGCCTTTCATTTCCATTTTCCTGACGCTCCAGCAAAACGTGCTAATAGAACATGTTTGTTAATGCTCAACAAGGCATGATGTGCAAAACAAACACCTGCGGTGTTTACAACATACCCCAGGATGGTCTGGTGGATTGTACCTAACTTTTAGTTGACTTTTAATCCTTTGAGGACATAACCTGAATCTTTCAACCCCTACCCCGTCCGGTTAGTGACCCATTTGGTACCTTGTGCGCCAAGGTCTGGCTCCGTTTGATCAAATTCTATCCACTAATGGACTTTCAAAAAGCCGAGCATGCAAGTTAAGCCCCTTTATTTTTGCACCGTGTTTTGCACCGTATTTTCGTGTTCCGCGCCGTATGCGTGTGGGCCATGAATGAACTGGTCTACCGACTCTTTCCGTTCATCAATGACTGAAAATACGAATTTTGCGCAAAATCAAAGGGGAAAGACTCTTGAAACACGGTGAGAGCGTAAAGTTTTTAATTCTTCTTCATGTACTTACCGAGAACGATGAAATACTATTACTAATTATAAGTAATTATTAATTATTTGGCTGATGCTATTCTTGCTCGTGTTCTGAGCTGAAGAGACAATCGCTATGTTTTACTAAAGCTGGGAACACTGACCTCCTGTGCCGCCCCCTCCCCACCCTCGGTTTCTTGAGCCTTCTGGTAAAACGGGCCTGTTCCGTCCCACATGCTCACACAATGCGCCCTAAAAAAGGGAGTATGTATACAAGCTGAAGCACGTCTCAGAAAAAAAGCATTACAGAGTGCGACAAACCTTCCAGTGGTATCCACATCAATCGCTAAATAACAACGCAGCACTCACCAACAAGCAAACAGTGATGAATACCTGCGCATGTTATTCGTAGGTCGTTATTGGGGCGTTACAATCCATTCACCTGCTGAGGCTATGTAGTGTCACCTGCCTCCCACACTGGCAGGAAGGGACACCGTGGGACATCACACCCCGTGCCTCCGGTTTCCCAGACACGCAACTTGACCACAAAACTACCGGTACCCCGTGCATTCGCAGGGCAGACAAGAATAGGTGGATACATGATGCATGGCGAATAGATGGATACATGACGCAATGCCTTTCAGTGTCAAATGACGAAAAGACAAGCAGTGAAAGATCCCTCCTTCAGTACAACTACATTGTGCAGCAGGGGCCGCCCATAGCTAACGTTTCACGTCGGGCGAGGGAGGGGGGGGGGGGGGGGCTGATGGAGCGTGACAGAGGCGTAACAACGAAAGGAAGGGGAGGTTTTGCAGATCCTAACGTTACACTCAGGTGTGGAGGCAAATTATTCTTAAGTCTTTAAAAGACGAACAAAAGGTTGAAGTCGCATACCGTTGGCTTTCTTTCATAACAAGCATGCTGTCATTTAATTTATATCTTTGGCTGAACCAAAGCATTGTTCCACCTTTCAAACATATTCCAAAACCAGGATCGGGTGATCTCTCAGGATCTGCCACTGGCAGATAGTGCTAGGGAAGGGAATTGCAGCACCAACAGGATGTTGTGCACAAATCAACTTAATCTGATATCGAGTCCAAATTATGCCGTCACTATTTCAGGCCAGCGCTGGACTGTGTTTCTAAGGTCTTGGACGATTTTAGCGCATATGAGGCTGGATTTACCACTGTAAAGCTCATGGTCCGTTTGGATGATTGTTGAATTTTGCATGCTATGTGCAAATTACGAGTGAAGACTTTCGGTATGTTTGAAACAAGCCCATTCAACATGTGATGGTTTGCTTTCTCAAAATATTGCTGAACAGTTATGACAAAATGACATGACAGTTCGGGTCGGTGCGTCTGACCAAGGACAACAATCAGAAGCTCTGATTGCTCATGAATATACGCATTGGAGGCCTGTGAATAGCGAAGAAATAAAATATATTGGTTTGGACTCGTTATGTCTCAATGGCTCCGATAACATATCCAATGCTTATTTGCACGCCGTGTTTGTTTAAGCCTGCATTTGTGGAGCTGGCGAGGTTTAGCTGAAGTGATGAAGAGCTAAGATTGTAAACCGTGAGTGCATGATTTTAAAGGTCATAATAGTAAGCTCTTGCTATCAGAGGAACCTAAAAAAATAGTGTGCTGGATGGAGTTCTGCGCAATAATGTTATTATTCATCTATTTTTGTGAGCTCAGATGCGTATGAATAAATGCACCACAAAATTGTGGGTTGTGCCTAGCAGTCATTCAGGATTAATTTACGGGACACATCATCACGTTGCATCCTGGCTACACTCGCAGCAGTGGCACACACACACACACACACACACGCACACACACACACACACACACACACCACACACACACACACACACACACGCACGCACGCGCGCGCGCGCGCAGCAGAGCAGTGCGCCGCTGCAAAGAAAGCGAAATATTCAGACGCGTTCTTTTGTGTGGATTTCATAGATCTCTTCCAGTTCGACCGTTTTCGTGCGCTGCGCGAATTTTCATAATTTCTTCGCCACCAGAGCATTGGACCAGATGAACTACATTCACTCGCGCATTCCGATGAATGCTCCACATCCCCGGCCGCAGCAGATGATGACGCTCCGCGCGCCGCGGGCTGTTGTCTTTCAATCTCGGCCTGATTACATTAATCTGGCGAATCATCATAAACACCCGGCACCGGTTACAAATCACGTCCGGGCGCGAGGCGGCATAAATCAGCCTCCGCGCTCGGAGAGGAGCAACGTGTCCTCTTCCCGCCGGACCACTGTCTTGGCGTCACGGATCTGCCTCGCTGGTGGTCCAGCCGGGCCGGGCTCCAGGCCATCGGCGGGAGGCCCGCGCTTTATGGCGCCACCAGAGGTCACACAGACCCCTCGCTGGTCTCAGTCCTGCCTCGCCGCTTCAGCGCCGTCCGAGGTCACACAAACCTGTGTGTGACCCCGGTCCTGTGACCTGAGCGCCCAGTCATGGGAGTGCCACCGTTGCGGGGCACTCCACCTTTCTCTCTGGCGTCCATCCGGTCGCCCCGTGTTCCGCTCCGGAGGCCCCTCTGACCTCCCCTGACCTCCATCCGGTCGTCCCTGTGTTCCGCCCCGGAGACCCCTCTGACCTCCCCTGACCCCCATCCCGTCGTTCCTGTGTTCCGCTCATGAGGCCCCCTGACCTCCATCCTGTCGTCCCTGTGCCTCGCCCGGAGGTCCCGACACCTCCGCTCGCGGGCGGGGCTCGGGCGCGCACGAGGGCGGAGCCTAGCCCAGCCGGTAATGCAATTACGTTTTTGCGGCGGCGGGGTTTACAGAGCAAACAGCGCGCGTGCTGGCTTTCCGCCTGATAGATCCATCATTTCGCTAATTATACCCGGCCTTTAGTAATTACGTGCCGCGCGCAAAACGCGCCCGTCCGGCGGGAGCCATCGACACATTACGGCTCCTTTCTGGGCCGGTCGGGCGCGCCGCGTGCGCCGCTCGTGAATCTGTCGTCCGCACGCAATGAGCCGGCCTCTCTGTTTGCGCAGTCGAACGCGAGAAAACAGAGGAATCCCCCCGGGGGAGCGTTCGTGGACTACTTAGGTACGTCCGGTGAGCTCGCGCTGAAAGACTGCCCCGCCAAAACACGTGGCCTGGGTCATGAAGGGGGAGCAGCGTCTGGTGAAGTCGGCACGGATGCGGTGGACGCGTGGCACCACGTCAGGGGAGTGAGAATGGGATGGGGGGGGGGGGGGGGCAGCTGAGAGCAGTTCATCCTTCGACAGGTGCTGAATAACCGCGCGCCTGCTCGCCCACACCGCTGACCCGCGGAGGTGACGTGAACTGATGCCCTGGGTATCAGCGCCTCGGACGCTGCTGAGTGATTGCTAATAGCGTGCAGCTTTCATTCAACTGCATTGCCTTCTCTGGTCGTCATAGGTGGCCACAGGTCACAGCGAGCTTCGATCTCTGTTCTCGATGCCAGAAGGAACGATGCCAGGCTGCCATGCCTGGCAACTACGTGGTAGAAAACTTCCATTGCCAGCTTTATCTTCGATGTTTTTTAGCCGCGACAGCCCAGTTTCAGTGCATGGTCGCTGAGCGGTCAGACACAACCGTCGCTCAATAAATGAACTTCAAAGCTTCTTTCACTTGGGAAAGTATCGGCATGTGCCAAAGCACATGCGCGCCAATGGACATAATAAACATAATGCTTACCACTGGATCCCTCGTGCCATTGCAAAATGAAACATGCATCGCGTCCTTTCGTTCAACGTGAACGGAATGAAGGGTCTAAACACACGCCAAGCGGTCAAGACGTTGTGACCAAAACGATCTACCTATTATTTAGGGAAATTCCCGTGAGCTTGTTCGACCTTTTCTAGGTGTGTTGTTCGCCCTAACATTTCCGGCTGTGCTCTTCTCAGCCCCGAATTTTGAGGCCGCACACTCGCGCAACGGTAAGTGGTGGCCTTCTTCATAGATCAGAACTGGTCTTGAACTAAATGTTTCACATCTTAAGATGTTGAGACAATCATCAGATATGATGGAATAAGCTCACTTGTAACTACTGGTGTGCAATATATTATTTTAGGTAACACTATTTCATTACTTAGCGAATATGCTTCTCAAGCACTATCGTTTGATTGCGCCATGAAACACTCGCATGATAACAGAGTAGCCGTCAACTGGATTTTTAGTGTCAATCGGATACAATACTTTTCTCAGGGAACAACAGGTAAAATCCGACCAATCTGCGTGCGTGTAAATGACTGGCTGCGCGGCGCTGGTGTAAATCAACGCCAAAGTCAGACCCGCTGTAGCTCATCTCCGGAGGTGTCGCAAACCGCCCGACCCATATGTGATATACCACTTCCTAAGTGTCAGAATTGTGCCACACACCCTGTCGAGCTAAAAAAAAGATGCCCAGAGGCTTATTTTTACAAGGTATATAGACGTCCTACGAATTTCTACACTGACAACCTAAAAACGGCATGCGGTACAGGATGCGCATACGTGTCGTCTCGAGGCAGTGAACCGATATCACTGCCCTCTTCTTCAGCCTCCGTTTTTACCGCTGAGCTGCTCGCTATTTCACGCCGCCTTGACTGCGTTTCACAGCTTCAACTTTCGTCCTCCACAATCTTCAATGATTCCCGCAGCTTCGTTGTGGCGATTGAGAACGCCCATACCTCCGACACTTATTTAGTACTTCTGATAACAAGAAAACTCACTTCGCTGAGAGAACGTGTAAGGCGCTTAGCGTTGGTCTGGATCCCGAGCCACGTGGGACTATCTGGTAAAGAGTCAGTAGATCAGGCGGCCACGTCTGCAACGCTGCTTACTCCTGACAGTACACTGCGAATCCCTGTAAACGACATGTACTTAAAAGGGAATGAGTACATGCTTGCCAAATGGCAAGCCAGGTGTAGCAAAGAACATCGTTCAAAGAAGTTGAAAGCCATCAAACCATTCATAGGACCCTAGGCGCCACCGTTTTTGAAATCACGTAAAAGGGGGCAACACTTACACGCCTACGCATTGGCCATACAAACAGTACGCGCATATTTCGATTAAACAACACCCAAGAATCTCCCTCATGCGGCAGATGCGACGAGATGTTGATTGTCATCCATGTCTCGGTCGACCGTCCACAGCTGTCTGCCGAGAGGCAGGAATCCTCCAATGGCCCTGGGCCACTGGCGTCATTAGTCGGAAAACATCCTCATATCGAACCTCAATCAGTTGCTGCACTTCCTGGGCACTACCGGTCTGCAGGTCATATAATATGTTTTTAGCAGTATGACGCTCTGCAAGTGGTAGATTCGAGCGCGAATTGGCCTCAGTAGCCGATGCACTTACAAAACACCCAAACATCATCAAAATGGCCACAAGGATTTGCCACTGTAGAGGACGGCTTGACTCACTTGTAGTACTTTCAGCTTGTCATAGATGTTGTAAGCTAATCGGTGCGTGTTTGCAAAACCCAAATAGCGCCATGTGCGCCTGTTTTGGCCCTTTCTCGCAGTGTTCTTACCTATTTTTCCATAATTTTGTTATGTACTTGCATTCTTGTAGTCATGTATGGCGCTATTCCTGAGTTACTCGATTCCCGATCTTGTTCCGCCATAACTCGCACCGCTGTCCAGCTTCCTGTATGATAAAGCACAAAATGTGATTCGTGTTCGGAACTTGCACTGCACGCATAACATTGGTTGAGGGACAACTTAAGTCTGATGATGTTCGAAATCTTGCTAACGTACGCCAGACGCGAATAACTCGATGATAATAAACTGGATGGCCTCGGGTACTACATGACCGATGAAATGGCAGCATTCGCGTAACGTTTCTATGGCGTCATGCATGGCTGGGTGACCTTGAGATAGCCTACACGAAGTAGTCTGCACAATTTCGCGAGCGTCCAGATCAGATACCAAGGCTATTTAGCGCATCGAATGGTCTTCAAAATAGCTATCTTAGTCCAAACTCCCATACAAATGCGGAAAATTCCTGCTGGGAAAAAGGCGTAAGACCAAAATCGCTTGCGTTAGGTCATCTGTGAGCGACGCTGCTTTTTATTATATGTGAGGTATCCCACTATCTGTGTCATAGGACTGCATGGCCCAGGTGCTAGAGTACTTTACGGCTTAAATTGTCGGGATCCTGTCCGGTTCAATACGGCTGGCCCAGATTCAATCCGGCTACTAATCCGCTTGTCCCCCGCTTCCACATTGAGGGCTTTTAAAGTTTTTGACAGTAAACTTGATTGGTTTGTGTATCTATGATTTTAGTCAGTAGTAAATTTTCATTGGAAGGAAGAATGTGCAACAGGCTGCCATAAACCAGTATGTGTTAAAATACTTGGCACAGTATCGTCTCGTGGGAATTAATTTTGCATAAACATCAAAACGAATAAGGCTGATCGTATCAGCATTATATCGTACTCATCTTGGCCAATGATATGTGCCCCCACATCGCAGAGACTGCAATCGCTTCTGACGGCAATAACCTAAGGGCATGAATACAATATCTGACATCTTCAGACTACAGGTTAGATACAAAACATCTACACATGCCACTCGGCAGTTTCAGCGGTACCCAGTTTACAGGCGCAGGACGATGCCATCTAGTGAGCCTTCTGAATAAAAAAACGACTATTTACACCTCATATGTGGTACTCCAGGCGTGGTTCCGTTCTAGGACACACCAACTGGTGAAACAGCCCGAGCTGCACCCATTATTTCCTGCTAGATTACAGGCTGCGTCGAAATTTTAATTCATGCGCGCGAATGCTCACTGGTAAATGCCTATGAGGCCTGCTCCTTCATCCAGTATAATAAAACTGTTGCGACATTTTAAAAAAATCCCATGACATAAATGGCAGCTGCTACCAGATCTCACTTTTTCGCTTGCACTGAGAAACTACGGTTTGTATTTTATTTGTAGCCGTGCGTCGCACACTTGCATGAAGTCACATTTATGCTGCTGAAAGACTTATTTGTGCGGATATATTGACAATGGTACGCTATTTCGTCCGCAGGTTTTGTGTTCAGGGCACACAGAAAGGTAACTTGAGGGCTTAGAATGGCGTTGTGTTTGAGCTACACCGCGCAACATCTCGCGCCGTGGCTCCCTCACGCAAAAACATAGAATTTCCGCATATTCACAAAACATGGCGCGAGAGCCAAGTACATGTCGCCCGTCATCCGCCACCTATCATGACCGCTAGTGCTTTGACATCTCATAGAAATACCTAGCCGCTTGCCAAGGACTCTGGTGATCGCGCAAGCTGTGTGACTCGTGGCCGAGCTCCTGCAGTCTGACCCGTGGCCGAGCTCCTGCAGTCGACCTCGAGCAAGGGCGAGCGACACCTCTAGACACACCGCACAGCTATTTTGGTTTCTTCTGGTATCATTGTCTACGCTTGTTAAGACCGAGGAACCTAATACATACTTGCATAATAAACATTCGCTGGACTTCCAGGAAGCGCAACGCTGCACGTTATGCAAGGCAAAATGTGTGGAACAGAAATTGTTACTGAGCACGACGTGCTCCGTAAACCGTCCGTCCTTGGAACCCTGTTTAAGCGCGTGTATTCTAGCAGCTCCGAGAAATACATTCCCGAGCTTGGTTTACAAGGAATCCCGCACTCACCACGCGTCCAAGGGCTTCTTATTTGAGCTAAGTTGAGCGTAAAACTGAAAGATGATTTAAGGATCTCATTTGTTGCCGCGCCTGTCACCTCGCAAAATAGTCTCCTCAGATTCGCTGCGGCCTGGTCGACTTAATTAGCTCGTAAACCGGACCTCGTCTTCAAAGCGCAGCCGGGACGCCCTGTGCGGCTCCACAGAGCCGTTTTGTTCCAGCTAAGCGCGGCGTGGCGGGCGACAGATTATTCACACCCGCCGTTCGTCGTCCGCCGAGGCAGTCCCGCGAAACGACCTGCAACCGCACTGGGCCGCTGCCACCCACCCACCGCGCGCTTAGCCTCAAATTAGTACACCATCTGAAGCTTAGCCTCATTGTCGCCAGAATTAATGATAATTAACATTCTCGGAGTGACGCGGCGACAAATGAGGCCGGTAATGACAAACGAGGCGCCTATTGCGCTGCGGTGACACCGCCCGCTTTGTTTTTTCAGGCGCTTCCCGCGTGGTGCTCGTTAAGCTCTCTCACGTGCTCTCTCTCTCTCCTCTCCTCTCTCTCTCTCTCCCTCTCTCTCCCTCTCTCGCTCTCCCTCACTCTTTCTCTCACTTCCTCTCCCTCACACACACACACACACACACTCTCCCTCCCTCCCTCCCTCTCTCTCTCTCACTCGTTCTCTCTCTCTCTCAGTCGTTCTCTCTCTCTCACTCTCACTCACCCTCTCTCTCTCTCTCCCTCTCTCTCTATCTCTCTCTCTCTCTCTCTCTCTCTCCCCAACCCTCTTCACCTGTGCCGCGTTCCACCATCAATGCCGCGGAGTTCGACGGTGAATGGTTCCGGCATAAGACACAATTTTTTGAAAGGCGCAAATGAGGGCGAATACCTCGCGGACGCTCCGCGCCGCGCCGTGAGTGCCGCCACGGACAAAATGGCGACGGTCGCCGGCGTGCGGTGAGTCGCGTGCAGCATTTCAGTGCGCGAAGCCGGCACTGGCTCCTGGATCCCGCTGACGGGTATTGCGCTGGTTGTTGTTTTCGCCGTGGGCCACGCTGGCATGACTCGACAGCGACCAAAATCGACAGCCCGACGAAACCTCATCATGCGCTTTCTCCGCTAATTTGGCCAGATTTGTCTCTCTTCTTATCGCGGCGCGGCGCGGTGGGCCCTAACGAGGTCATCCATTACGACCGACACCTCTGTTCTTTCCGCCAAATCTCGCCATTTTTCCGGGCTCGACAGCCGCTGGGCGGCTGCCATCTGCGGCCGAGCTGGCAACGTGAGAGTCGACCGCGATCATCCGTCATGTTTTCGCGCCGAGTTAACAAACACGCGACGCGCTCCGCGCCGAGATCAGCGCGATTGCGCCGCGTAACGAGCGGCGCACCAGCTGTGGCGGCAGGCAGTCTGCAGGGTGCCGGCGGTGAGCGCCAGCCCAGCCGACCGGGCGCCCGGCCTGCGACGAGACACGACGCCGCAACGATCTCCGCTGCGAACGGCGGCGGCGGTCTGCAAGCTCCGCCGCGCGCCCGCCGGTCATCGCGTCTTATTCGCCGCCGATGTTGGACGCGTTGGGTCTTCGCAGCGCTGCTCGGAGAGGGCAGTGGCGAGAGCCGCGCGGCGAGAGGACGAGAGACGAGAGGACGAGAGACGATACGAGAGGCACGCGGCGAGAGGACCGCTACCCTCGTTTGGGCCACGCGGACCTCGCCTTCCGGAGAGGACCGCGGCCCGCGTCCAGGCCACCGCGGCGCGGGTTTTACGGAGCCGCCGGCTGTCGGGGCCTGTTTACGGCCGCGCCGCTCGGGTCGGCGCTGTTGTGACAGGCAACGGCCGTGACTTGGCCGGGTCTTCGGTGTTGACACGGCCATGCGCGGCGCCCCGCTCAGTGGCGCGCCTTCCGGACGTTAAGCGGAACGCCGCGCCACGACCGCCGCCGGATGTGCCCACCTGCGGGCCACGTGACCGGCACGTGACCACCTGCCGGCGGCGGGCGTGGCGCGGCTGCGGCGCTGCGGTTGAGCCCTGTCTGCTGTGGCGGTGACCGCCCAACCGGACCGGTGGATCAGAGTCGTGGACATTGCCGTGTCCACGAGTGGGGCTGTTTTGTGTGTGGGCGGGTTTGGGTTGGGTGTGGCAGCCAGCCAGCCACCCCGTGAAAGGTTCGCTGACGCTCGCTCGTGAAAACGAGGCTGGGACTTCGCATGAGTTGGTGCCTATGCTATTGCAATTTGGAAGTTCCCGAATATTTTAAGTACTGTTCTCAAAAGAAAAAAAACAGCGCGAGCTGCGTGAAGATGTCCACGCTTCAGAAGAGGGGCTTGAACTCACGGGATACGCGCGGATTGTTCACCTCTGCCCTCAGTCTGTTCATGCCTCTCTAGACGGATGCAATGTCCTCAGCAGCCTTCACTTAAAACTCTTGCATACTGAGGCTGCTCGAACAGTAGGTAATACTCCGAATGCCTGGTTTATATCACACCATTTTTAGGTGGAGCTTCATCGCTCATTGTTTTCTGTATCACCCAAGAGGTATTTATTTGTTTACTCAACGTTCCTAAGCCTCCGCATAGTGGGTCTTACATTACGTCGTCAGTACGCCACGCCCGATTCCCCACTTCATCATCCCAGAAATCATCATACCTAAAAACCGCAGACGTCATGACCCTAGCGTCATCTGATATAGAACACGAATAAGCGGGACCGCGTTCTACGCAACAAGCGGCAACAGTTCCTGGCTCATTTACGAGATCAACAGCCAAGTTCCACACCACCGCGTCTTTGCAGGACAGCACCGGCTGTGCTCGACGCGAGCGCAGCCGGTGCTGCACAGACCCAGCAGAGGTCTCTACAGCACCGGCTGTGCTCGACGCGAGCGCAGCCGGTGCTGCACAGACCCAGCAGAGGTCTCCACAGCACCGGCTGCAGAGACCCAGATTCCGAAGGCGCTGATGCGGCGAGCCGACACCTGACTACAGTACGTCAGCATCTGCTTCCTGTTGACAGGTGATTGACACAGGTATATGAGTTTATGCAGGGAGCTCCCGCTCCGATGCCCGGTATTGCATTCTCTGCTATTTGAGTCGGGCCAGCAGGGGCATTACATGCACCATGCTGTGAGGTGCCGGAGACAACCTGTACGCCTTGCGTGAGGTGCCAGAGACAACCTGCACGCCTTGCGTGAGGTGCCGGAGATAATCTGTGCGCCTTGCGTGAGGCGCCGGAGACAACCTGTACGCCTTGCGTGAGGTGCCGGAGACAATCTGTACGCCTTGCGTGAGCCGCCGGAGACAACCTGTGCACCCTGCGTGAGGTGCCGGAGACAACCCGTACGCCCTGCGTGAGGTGCCGGAGACAACCTGCGCGCCCTGCGTGAGGTGCCAGAAACAACCTGTGCACCCTGCGTGAGGTGCGGGAGACAACCCGTACGCCCTGCGTGAGGTGCCGGAGACAACCTGCGCGCCCTGCGTGAGGTGCCAGAGACAACCCGTGCACCCTGCGTGAGGTGCCGGAGACAACCTGTGCGCCTCATGGCTCAGCAGTTCCAGACTTCGACCTGTCTGCGCTTCATAGCAACCGTTGCTCGCTGTTAGTACAGAGAGGTAACAGCACTTGAGGGAAACACAAGACCATGAGATCTTGCACCGAACCAGGCAGTGGGCGGGGCAGTTTTGAGAGGTCGCCGGGCGTGCCGCGGTGGCGCCGTGCCACTGGGGACTCGTGGTCCTCCCACCGCAGACATAGCCCGCCACTCAGATCCGACCCCTACGCGAATGAACATGCGAACAGCACAGTTTGCTTCCGAATCTTCCTTCGGTGTCACCTCCAAGAGCAGTCCCAACACACCGCATTAAATGGCTTAGGCAACTCGAAAAAAATAACTCTGGGTGGACCTAGTATAGACACATGGCCTCTTGCCACCTGTGACGTCAAGTGTTCTCGCGGCTGCTCCTTCTAGCAAAGGCATGCATGAACATTCCGAATGTTTGCATCATAATATTAAACTGACCTCGAAGCCCCACAAGTGCCGGCTAGAGGCGCAAAATATGTTGCAATTCCGCATATCCGACTCAAAGTTACATCCTGAACAAAATGAATATGGGACGTTATTGCGCATCAAATTGCGCATCAAATCATCAAATTGCGCATCAATATTGCCCATCAAATCTGCAAATAGGAGACGCATGAAAGTATGACACAGGTGAATGGGGGCGACACTTCTATTCTTTCATCGCCGCAGGCTGGGACGATTATGCATCGCAGTGAGACAAACTCGACCCCCTCCGCAGCCCGGCCGGGGCGGCGGCTAACGAGCACTGCGCCGCCTGTGACCGGGGGAGGGAAAGGAGGGGGGGGGGGGGGGAGTGAGCGGCGGCCGCCAATCAGGCGGACAAGGATGGCGCTGTGACGGCGCTGAGGGCCGCCCTGTGCCGCCGCCGCGCCCGGCCGCGCCCAGATCGCCGACGGCATTCCACGGCGTCACCGGGTGGCGGCGCCGCCAAACGCCGGGTCATGCTCCCCGCCCCCGCCCTCCCCCCCCCCGCGCAGCGTCGACAAATAGCCGGGTCACGCCGCGTGCCCCCCAGCCACGGGCGTCTCTGCAGCGGCGGCCCGCTGGCACGCGAGGAACATCCTGCTGTCACCCGGGACTGGAAGAAAGGCAATGCTCAGGGCCGAGATAATCCGGCCATCTTGCGAGCAAACAGTGCTGACGGAGGCATTGGGAAATGTCAAACTTGTTTTATTTCAAGTGCAATAGGGTACATCCTGCAAAATGGTCTGCAAAGGATGAGAATAGTGTCACCCTGCAAAGGATGAAAATACAATGCAGGAATGGCCTCTAACGATGCGCGGCGTTCTTAACATGGCTGATTGATTGGCCAAACAAAAACAGGCGCAATGTTGAACGCATAACGTGTGCTTAAAAAGCCTGGGCGTCTTTTCATAGGCTAAGCAGGTAAAGCTGCAGCCTTGTACGAGATCACGCAGCTCGAATTCCGCGAGCTTGTCGCGTTGATCGTCCTAGAACCACTGGCTCCGTCACAGGGAATGGGAGAGGCACCAGGGTACATGCAAACTTCCCACCTTTTGTGATACAGGTTCACATAAGCCAGTGAACAAACCGTCAAGGTTACCCATACCGCTCCAATGTGTTGTACGCAGTAAAACCACCGCCGAGAACTATTTAAAATTGTAAACCCATGTTTCTAGAAACCAAGACTGAAGTCTAAATTCGCCAGTGATGCTGAGATAGCATAGAGATCAAATCAAGGCATTAATTGCCACACAAAGTGTTGAAATAACCATAGAATGCAAAGGTGCTCCAATAATGTGACACATTTCTTGCTTAAAATTTCGATATCCCTCGAGCTCCATAACGGAGCCAGTTTGTCGCCGAGCATCAGCTTCATGTATCGGGCTGTCACTCTCTTTTTCCAATGCTAAAGAAAACCTCCCTGGATAAGAAACGTCTGCCTTATCGAAATTGTTCGGCTTTGCCTTAAAAATCACATAAGAAATGCACCAGACGCCTGAAATCATGACACACTCGATGCTAGCGTGACTATCCGGACCCGACGAGCGGCTGTGCGCCGCCATCTTGCGCTGGCCTCTCCAGCGACCCTCCAGAACACAAGCGCCGTGTTTATCATCGGCGACTCTCCCATTACAAAGTGTCCGGAAAGCGCGGTGCGCATTCCGCGCGCGCCACAATAATCACCAGACAGCGCGTCGGCCGCGACGCGGTATGTGCGCTGCTCCCCGGTTAAAGGGCCGCCACCGACGCCGCTAATCAGTCCGCTTCACAAACAGCGCGCTCCGAGCTGGCCGTGGCGGTCCCTCGCGCGCGGGACCGCTCCATCACACCCACCGATCCGTCTCCGACAGTAAAATCTGACCGCGACGGAAGTGCTCCATTTCCGGTCTCCCGTGGAGCGCTGCAGGTGGGGGATAGGGGAGGGGTCTGCGGTGGGCGCAACATGTGTCGCCCTCCGCCCTCCCCACTGACAGGGCGTATCTGTTCCTGGAGCGAGGGCGCGCGCTCGTGTAACTGCACGGTCCTGCGGCGAGACCCCTCCCAACTTGTTTAGAATGGGATGCCTCAGCTGGTTCTCTAATAAGCAGCCACGCCCATAAAGCCCGAGATGTGCCGTGGTGATGTGCCCTGGTTGCCATGGCCGACCCGGGAGTGGGTTTGGTCAATCAGCTGGGGGGGGGGGGGGGGGGGGCATGCGTGGGCCATATGGTGAGCCCACCCCTGGCGGGGACTAGTTAACTCTGATCTGCTTCTTGCCCAACGTTGAGCTGTCGAGTCGAATTGGACTGAGGTTAGCTGAACAAACTGTGGGGAAGGGATCAACTGACTCCGGTTCCGGCCGTGAACTGAACGACAAACAGCATACGTCCATATTGGCTCCTTATACCATTACGGAGGCACGCATAGCAAACGCATCCCACTTTGGACGTGTGGGAGACACAGCACACAAGAACCCCTGCTTTCTCCGTGCTGTTCCCGAGTGGCCTGATGAGCCCGCCCAGTGCGGCAGGGCGGTCTTCTTCCCAAACCTCGCCGCTGTGTGCGGCTCTGTTCGTCCGTCCCGCCTCCACCGCTAATTACCCCGTGCCCCCCCCCCCCCCCCCCAGGGAGTGGCGCGGCACATGTGCCGGCCGGGCGTGCCCTTCAAAGGCGGCCCTGTCCCGGCCGGGCCGAGCGCCGACACGCGACGGCTGAGCGCGCCTCTGATGAGCCGGCCGTCGAGTTCAGCACCCGGTAATGGCCGCTTCAGATGTCGAGTTCAGCACCCGGTAATGGCCGCCCGAGCCGTCGACTTCAGCACCCGGTAATGGCCGCTTCAGATGTCGAGCTCAGCACCCGGTAATGGCCGCTTGAGATGTCGAGCTCAGCACCCGGTAATGGTCGCTTCAGATATCGAGAGATGTCGAGTTTAGCACCCGGTAATGGCCACTTGAGATGTCATGAGAGATGAGATGAGATGAGAATTCAGCACCCGGTAATGGCCGCCCGAGCCGTCGAGTTCGGCGCCCGGTAATGGCCGCTCCAGATGTCGAGTTCAGCACCCGGTAATGGTCGCTTCAGATGTCGAGAGATGTCGAGTTTAGCACCCGGTAATGGCCACTTGTGATGTCGAGTTCAGCACCCGGTAATGGTCGCTTCAGATGTCGAGAGATGTCGAGTTTTAGCACCCGGTAATGGCCACTTGTGATGTCGAGTTCAGCCCCCGGTAATGGCCGCTTGAGATGTCGAGCGCAGCACCCCTGTAAAGGCGCCCGAGCTGTCGAGTTCAGCACCCGGAAATGGTCGCTTGTGATGTCGAGTTCAGCATGCATAGTCACCGCCCTGACTGTCGAGTTCAGCACCCGGTAAGGAGCTGCTGCGTTCAGCGCCCATAATGGCCGGCCGAGTCGTCGAGTTCAGCGCCCGGTAAGGAGCTGCTGCGTTCAGCATCCGTAATGGCTGACCGAGCTGTTCAGCCCCACGCCCGGCACCGGCCATATGGCGAGCCGAATTACTAGACCTGGGAGTGGAGGGCAAGGGTGGATCTATGGGGCCAACCGGACCATGCCCCATCCCAAGGTGGCCAAGCTCGGCCGAGGCATGTCACATTTCTGGACTTCAAAGACAACCGAAGGAGCTCGTAATCAAAAGTATTTTCTTAAAGAATGCTTCGAGCTAACAAAAGAGAGCGATATAAGAAAGAAAGACATCCACCTCTTAGGTTACCGCATTATGAGTTGAAAGTTTTTGTATTGTGGTGACGGCTTTAAATACACCTGGAGATACTGGTCAAACGGCGTTGTAATGCTAAATAACGATTACATTGCCCCCCGTCAATATAATCGCTACGTGGCATTTCAACATCGTGTAACCGTTGCCTCCTGGGATACTGAAAGCCGTCAAATCAACATCGCAACTTTTAACTAAAAAAGTAAGCGATATCCGATAATGTTCTAGAATTTTGGACTCTTGCCTTGATTTCCCTCAATGTAGTGTACCCCCCCCACTCAAGGAGGCATCCTGGATCATCCTTAAGGCGGTAGATTCCACCGTTCAAACCCTATGTGAGTTCATCACGCAAGCATCCAATAAAGTCCGCGCACGAACCACCAGCGCGCGACATACGATACCCCGCCGTTCAGTACAGAGAACTCAGCTATCAAACCCACATGGGAGGTGTATGCTACCCGTGCACCGATCGCGTTACAATCGTCCAAATTGGTTCCGCCCAGCTGCACCGCAGACCAGCGCGCGCCCAGAGCGTCCCATGCCGCATGGTCGCGGTATCCCGCTGCTGGCGGTTCCGCTGCCGTTTCTGTCGACCGGGCGCTCCGCGGTGGGGCAAGACACGCCGCCGGCCCCGTCGGACGGCGGCGAACTTTAGGGTCGAGGACTCGCCGTCGGCAGGGTCGGACGGCGCCGGGCCTCGGGAGCGAGGACTCGCCGTCGACCCGCGTCGGACGGACCGGGCCTCGGGCGCGAGGGCTCGCTGTCGGCCATGGTCGGACGGCGTCGGGCCTCGGGGGCGAGGACTCGCCGTCGACCGCGTCGGACGGAACAGGGCCTCGGGGCAAGGACTCGCCGTCGGCCATGTTGGACGGCGCCGGGCCTCGGGGGCGAGGAGTCGTCGTCGGCCCCGTCGGACGGCGGCGAACCTCGGGGCGAGGACTCGCCGTCGACCGCGTCGGACGGAACCGGGCCTCGACGCAAGGACTCGTCGTCGGCCGCGTCGGATGGCGTCGAGCCACGCCGCCAGGTGGGGCGACGGCCGGCGTGTTTGGAGGACCTCCCCGGAGCTGATCCCTCTTCCTTATCGCATCCCGGCTGATTGCGGGTGTCGCGGCCGCCTAACTAGCTGGGTAAATTGTTGTAGGCCCCATTTCAGGCCGCAGATACGGCGCCGACGTCGTGCGACTTGTTAAAATTGCTGGGATGCCCAGCAATCAGACGGCTAATAGGGCTGGCTCGCAGAAAGGCGCCGGAACGGCTTCATTGACGGCCGCCTTCGGTCTGCGGCTGGACTGTCACAGTGGCGGCCGCGACGCCTGAGCGCAGGCGGCAGGCTGCGGTGACGGGTGGCACCCAGCCAGACCGCTTTTGACGCTGATTAATCAGGAACCACACCCGAGTTGAGACAAACGACACACAAATCAGCGGCACGGCCGTTCAGAGCAGAAAACAGCCCTTGCAGGCAGCAGAAGCCATGATTGAAACAGCTTACTGAGGCGGAAACGGCCTCGGCGCCGCGGAGCCGACTCAGGGGCAGACAACGCCAGACCAGCGGAGAAAAGTCGCCGCTAAAATCCACAGCGCCGAGGCAAATGGTGCGCCTGAAACTGCGGCGGAGAACGACCGCACAGATTGCGGCGGAAATTGCAGCCCGAATGAGCGCCGGGACCGCCGCGGCGCCGGCGTCGCCGGCTGGATTATCGCCGCCACTCTGCCTGACAGCAGTCACTGCCGCCAGCCGACGACGATAATTAAGGAGAAATTACCGTGGTCTAACTAACTAATTAGTTAAGCCGGTCATTAAAGTGGTCTTTAATGATGAGCCTAAAATGGTGCTGGGATATTTTCCGCGGCGGGAAGTGTCCGGGGAATTATCTGCTTGGAGCTGAAAGCCTCAGGGACGTGTTGAGAAGTTTGCGGATCGGGAGTTTTCGGGGAAACTTATTTGAAAAATAGCGACTATGATGATCGCATGGGCATAAACACGTGCCCATAAAGCCAGTTAGAATAAGATGCTCGGAAACGGAACTGACTTCAAAGCTAAAAATCAGCTGGACACTTCTTCATTTCCGGGCCTTCGCCATTCAAAAAAAACGTCAATAAATAAATTTAGCTTTGCCAAGTTTAATGTCGCTGTCGACTGGCTTTTGCCGTTCCAGGGATGTTGCTTGAGAGGTGGCATTCCCGGCCTCACCCTCTGGCGAAGATCAAAAGTCTATTATAAGGTAAATATAACGTTGCGCCTGAAGTAAGCAGCATACTTCTATGCGCCTGGATATGGGATGTTTCTGGACCTGTCGTGTCCCTTAACAGCGATGCCTTTTCTCCCGCATAGCTGTACAGCAACAGAGCGCTTACTTATCATACATGTCATATCATTCTGTCAGAACTGGCTGTTCATTGAACTAGGTAATGTACATAATTATATCAGCTAAGCGGAACGTCACCGACCCGTCACCGCAAAAAGCGTCGGCATAAGCTGCGTTCGGATCGCGCAAGCCATTCGCAGCATCCATGTAAAATTACTTCGAACGTTTGGGGCAGTTCGGTACCCTTGTAAAAATCCACCTTGAGTGTAATCTTTACGTCACCAATTTGCTCGCTGTCGTTGATAACTATGACACACTGATGGATTGGCTGGCCGTTGTCCGATGACAGAGCATTTATTGGTGCTGCAAATAGCACATTTGGATGGCCTAAGGTTGGGTCTAAAGGGGCTCCAAAACGCAATCTTACCTGCTATTTCCACACAGTGGTTTCGGGCCAATGCTGTTTTCTTAGAGATGGTATGGCTTCCCCCCGCTGCCCCCCCCCCCCCCCCCCCACCCAACTCCCCTCTATTTACATGGCTTCTGTTTGATACAGAATGCTGTTGAGTGAATCGTAGAATGCTGTACCGAAGGCCGCGGGCGGCTGTGGACCGTAGAATGCTGTGCCGTAGGCTGCGGGCGGCTGTGGACCGTATAATGCTGTGGGGATGTGTTGGAAACTATTCAAGGAAATTATATCCGCTCATAGGCATAGGAAAGTTCCAAGGATTGTGTGTGTGGGGGGGGGGGGCAGACTCAGGGTGCATTTAACAATTTTGTGCTGAAGGGCAAGTCCGTCGACCGGGGAGGGGTAGGCTGAATTTGTCTGTTCTTAGTCTCTACAATATTTGCAAAGCAAATGAATATTCTGGCTGCCAATTGCCACTATACGATATAACTAATGCTGCTTTCCCTTTGTAAACAATTTTACTTACTCGAGCCATTCACAAATTTAGGCTATTTCAGCAAGCGGACTGTTCATCCTCTAAAAGTTAATAATGAATATAAGTATTATGTCCAGCGGTGAGGCAAGACTCCACGGGAAGAGACATTTGGAGTCATTGGGGAGGCCTCTTCCTTCTCACTAAACGTGCTCAGAGACCTCGGTCCAGGCTGGCAAGAATTTCGAAATGGAATCCATGACACCTTATTCCGCCCCAAAATATCCAAAAATCCATGAAATGGTTTGTTTTGCGATGCCAACAAATAGCCACCGCGCAAAAGTCCTTTTTTCGTATGTTTCCCTTCCTAGCCCTGTTCCTGCCGCCGGCAGAGGTCACCGCCCTGTCCTGGCTGCTGTCGGTCGGCCGGCGGCCGCCACCCGCTCGACTGACTGCGAGCTGATCATCCGACTGTCTGGGCACATGCCTGTGGCTCGGATTCACTTTCACTGGTGTGCGAAACAGGTGGAGTAACTGCTGGAGTACCTACCACCAAAGTAACTGCTGGAGTACCGACCAAACGCCTGCTGGAGTACCTACCACCGAATGTTCTACCCTGCCTTTCCACGGCAACACAAAACAACATTGCGGGGAACTGCCTGACTGAGGTGTCAGTTGGTCCACCGGGCATTCGGTTCTCACCGAATTTAACCGGGTTGATCTGCTTTTGTGTCAAGGACAAAGGAACGGGCCTTCCTTGCACAAGTTGCGTATATTTGTCGTAAGCGTTCAGCACAACACAACATTTTGGGAAGAATTGGGCGTTTCATGTAATGCCGAGATTTCATGTAACCTTCTTAAAGCTACCACACCGCCATCTTGCTAAAAATTTTACCCGTTTGTTCAAATGCTCTCGAGTTTGCGTTTATTTTTGGTAGTCACCGCTATTAAGTCATTTGCCTAACATATACTCGTCAGCTTTAGGCACGAACGCAATAAGGGCATTGCGCGTTTCAAGAAAGGCTGAATAAACCGGGCATGTGGTGTTCTTTACAGTCGTTTCATGTTTGATTTTTAGTTTTAGTGATCAATATTGTTCATTGAGCTTTCGCCTCACTGGATGGAACCGCAGTTCGGCGCCCAGAGAGCGCTGGCACCCTCTGCATTCCACTCACTCCTCATGCGTCAACCGTGCAGTTCTCAGCCGTTTCGAGTTTGCGATTCGGTACTTCATCACTGGGGAGTATATGAACCCATATATGTATATCCATCCGAGTTACTACAGCCGTGGCCGAGCGATTCAGATGCCCGACTCCAGCACGCTGCCGGCACCTGGGTTCGAGTCCCCGAGGCGGCTGATTGTTTGACCCAGCATG
Source organism: Pollicipes pollicipes (assembly GCF_011947565.3). NCBI lineage: Eukaryota > Metazoa > Arthropoda > Thecostraca > Pollicipedomorpha > Pollicipedidae > Pollicipes > Pollicipes pollicipes. Next base: position 32,852,731 of record NW_023596225.1, on the reverse strand, counting down.
TCCCAATTGGTGGGGACGAGAGGATAGCCACAGGTGTACCGCGAGACCATGACAAAGCAATGGATGAAGCGTATAAGGCTCCTAGACCGGTACAGGTAAAATTATGTGTCGAACTGGGCGAAACGGCGGTTTCAAGCAGTTATTCCAACAAACCGCTCGGACAAAACGAGAAAAAGGACAGAACTGATAAATAATGAGCCATCAAACTGAGAAAAATACGATCTATTTCTGGCTTTTAGAATAAACTTGAATATACCTGATAAAACAGATATATGGGTATAATAACATAAATTATTAAAGTAAACTTTTAGCAAATAATTTTATTCATTTCGTGGCTAAACACAGGCACTACTGAAAACGAACTTCTTAAGAAAAAAAAACGCTTTTAGTGTATGGCCAACAAACCTCGCCGTTTGTCTTCGTCTGCTTGCTGACACAGGGCGCGAAATCGTGGCGTTCAGACGAGCACCTTTTCACGCGCTGCGCGGCACCTGTACCGCATGATACTGCGCTGTTTGGTCCCCGCGTCAAACACCCACCGAATGAAAACACACGTCCCTAAAACTGAGACTTTCCATGAAATGCGTCCCGTAAACTCGAGGATTTCTGATGGCTGTGATTGACCATGACGGATGCCAATACATGCTCAGCCATGCTGGCCTTCCCCTGAAGACTTACTCTGAGCGCACTCTAGACTTAAAACTGCTGAGGACCACATGACCGGCGCACAAAGAGCTAGTGAAGTGAATTCTGCACTGTCAGGTGAAAGCATAATGAACATTAGTTCCATTAGGTATGCATATTATTCCATCGAATATCAGGCACAACCAAATGGTATGTTCGGACCAGCCATGCTTGGCCTTCAAACGTCCGATGCTCCCTCGACTTTCAGTTCCGGTTCTCGACTTTTTGAAGTGGCTGGAGTGGATCAGGTATATTATTATAATCATTAATTGCAAGCATTATATCAAGCTGGCTTTTATTTTGGCCATGGTGTTAAATTGCAGACTACATCAAGCGACTACGACATATCCATTTCAAACATCACAAATTTATCCTCAAGACACCGTAAGCGCCCGGGCAGATGAGCCCCGGCTATCAAGAGACAGAAGGTAGTTTTAGATGCTTGAGCGTTCTGGCGTGTATACCAGAACATCTCCATTTCCCCGCAGTGCATGGCAACAAATGATGCTGCCATTTAGAATATTAACCAATGTTTCCCAATGCGTATTGAGGAAGATGGATGGTGGACTGGGTAAATCGGCATGCATGTTTTAGGTGGCTCAAAGCAAGTAAGCGCAGGCAGATCACTTCGGAAAGGTGAGGAAGGGAGGGGGGGGGGGGGCGTTAACATCGCTGGTTCATCTGTCTTCAAAAAGATGTGGGGGCTTTGACCCCTTACCCCTCCCCCTATTCTTACATCCATATATACGATTCCTGAAAGGATGTTTTATGCGCAGAGCCCAGCTAGACCCGGTCGGTCGAGCGGGGAAAAACTAAAGTGAGTATATCCCACCTTTCTCTACACTTCACTCATTGCTACATCAGGCGCGTACGGTTTGATCAGTCATGCCGGTTTTGTCGAAGTTCTTCCGAAAACTTCAGAATTTTGATTTGAAGTGGCCGACTCTGCGGGAGAATCCCATACGACTCTTTGCTCTCGACTATACAAGTAATACATTCCAATTGCATCGCTCTTTCCACTTTGTGTGTTCTGTAATGCTTGAAACACACCTATGTGTCAAAATTGTTGTGGCATGCATGCTACGAAATGCAATGTAATGTGCAAACATGAATCTATTACTCCTCGAATTCAACGGAAACATTATGCTGTTGGCCTTGGTTTCTCCCCTCTTTCTCGGACATTAACCATAGTGGCTGTTTTCGAGGCGCACTTTGGCTTTGGGAATCGGAACATCACATGATCCACATGGCACGCTGGATCAAACTTCAACCAAACAACTCGGAAACAGGCTCTTGCCCGCAGGTCCAATCACAAACGTTCTTTTTTCATGCGCACCAGTAGAGGTGCGCATGATCGTTGTCATGACGACGGTCGCGACTAAAGGGAAGAAGTATGGCGGTGTTACAAGACGGTCGGCAGCGCAATTTAGACCCGAAAATAATTGAAATTGATATCCTCATTTGGTCTTGACGGCGCTGCAGTGGCACAAGCCAGCGCTATCATTAGTCGGGGCTAGTCCTGGGGTTTCACTATAGTATGTTTTTGAAATACCCCAAAGTTGTGACACTTCCTTCAAAGGAAATTTTCCACATTTGGAGATATCAAGCAAACATCAGATATGATGAAATAAGCGCAACTACAACTGTTTCTCTGCTTAGTAAATGTGCTCCCCAATATGTCATTGTTTGATTACGTCTTCGTGCCTCACACAATATTGGTTGAGAGCCTATTGACAGCTTCTATATTTGGAAATCGTGCTCACGAACACCAAACATGAATAAGCCAACTGCTATATTTTCTTGGTCTTGTTCGTGGCATGGCTATTGGAATGGCAGAATTTGAATGACGTTATTATGGCGTCATGGATGTCTGGGTGAGCTTGAAATAGTCCCCCCGAAATATTCTGCACATCTCGGGTGTATCACTCAGACACTGTAGGGGTTTAGGTCTAAAAAAATGGCAGGGCTGTGAACTGCACCGAACGATCTTCAAGATGGCCATTTCAGCTCAAATACCAATGTGGAACATTCCATTTAACAGGGAGAAGGGAGTGTTATATTCCCAGAAGTTATATTCCCAGAAGGATCATCTGCAGCGCGCGAGAACTTCGGATCTTGCGGGCATTTCCAGTTAAAAACCGAACATTCGTCATGAGAAGGGCTGCAGGCACCGATGCCGCCGGACATTGAATGAGAAATGGGTAGATAAAATAATAAGCGATATCGTGCTTAATTGCATGCACTCCTCCCTCGTGACTGTCGTTGATAGAAGCCTGAATTTTTAGCCTTGCATTGACGAAATGACTGCGAAGTGTACCAACGCTTATCGTCCTCATTCACGTCAGACATCTATTTCCGCGCTGTGCGCTGCGGCAAAAAAAGATGAGGGCAGTGATTGTTCATCCATTGATAGAATATGGTGCATACAACGTGACCAAGAACAAAACTGGTCAAATGTGTACCTATCTCATTTCAGGCGAAAAGAAGAACCGTATGATTTCAGAGAAAGCAGCACGTTTAGGCATTTTTTTCGGCTCAACACTTACCGCACCAACTATCTCTCCCAAGCTTATACTCTACACGGGGCAGCCGACAAATTTGCGATAATTGCTCCAGTCTGTCCAGAACAACAGCACCACTCGGAGGACAAGACAACCCCGTGACACAAATCAGAACCAACACCGGTAAGCGTAGACTCGGCCACGAGGCTGCCAAATTATTTGACCGCCTTCCAACCGTCATGCAGAACACTTGGCACGTGGCGCGGTTCAAGGCAGGTATTATTCGTCATCTGCTTCAAGATGATCAGCGAAGCTAAATTGGTGGTTACTGTGCTGGTTTTTTAATTGCGAGTTGTTGTTTTTTGTCTTCAGCATCCAGTGTTTCTTATTCATGCCGACTTCAGCCCATGTGTAGTCTAAAAGAATTTCATGATGCCACTGCGATAAGCCAGACTGAGTTAAGATCCCAGTGTAACGTAATCTGTGGTGAGATTTGGAAAGGGTGACCACAATTTTTGCCTCGGTTCTTCCGCGCAGCGCCGTAGAGTTGATGCTTATTTTTCCAAAGATTGTGATAGCTGCTGTCTCTAGAATAATCCCCTTCAGTCGTCCATGACTTCTCGTCGTGCGGTATCAATAATATTGTATGCCTAGGCAACACCTGTACGACTGTCTCAGTCACTGGTTGGATGCTTCACTGGGGGAAAAAGCATCCTCCACATCGCATCGCGGAACTTGGACCGCGACAAATGTATCGGGAGCAGCGTCAAACGTGATGAGATATACTTCACATGCCATTCTCGGACGTCTTTCTTTGGTGCATCCCTCAGAGTATGCGATTGACAGCATAGGCTAGAGGACCATGCCTTCCGACTTCCTGTGAAATCTTCACACCTGCACTGCTGAAATCTCACACTTGCACCTGCACATTGTGCATTAGCAATGCAAAGATTCGCTCTCAAAGGCTACTTCACCTCGCCCACTTATTCGGGCGTACCTACACCCTGAGCTGCAAGGACAGGAGACAGACGGCAGGAGGCAGGCCATCGGCAGGAGGCGGAAGGCAGAAGTGCAGCTGAATCACTGGAGCTGCTCATGCCAACACATTAGGTCAATAACGTCCCTGCAGCTCCTAAACCCCAAGGGTGTATTTCAGACACTTTCCACTGGATGGTATCTGTCGATGGATGCTACCTGTAACCAATGTCCATAAACGTTTGCAATCATCCTTAACCATGTGAATGCTCTTAAACAAATCCGGTGAGCGCGCCATGTTTTTGTGCTTTTATATTTTTTCTAGGCTCTGACCATATCAAAAGATGAAAGAATATACGCTTCGTTACGGATGAAACTGGTTGTGTATGGTGTGGACCATATTTAGACAGCATCAGGGGTCTACATTCTAGGAGGTCACCGCGATAGATACACGGAAAAGATACTGCAGTATCGGTATCACATAACGGTGCAGGTCAGTTGTGGCCGCAGAGTGGTCGCATTTATTATCCATTAATTTGTTTCATTAGGTCGCATGCACCTACTTGTCACAAACAGTTTTAAACTACCATCGCCACTACGCTGTCGGTTTGTGGTTTAACATACTATGTGCTGCGGATGACAGCAATTTCATTATGCACATGAGTTTCTGAATGCCATAGCATCTCATGACGCTGTACTGGAGTGGGCCTTTGTCATTGTGGGCACAAAATGGCCTCAATGGTGATGTGCCTTCAAAAACAAGCCACCACCACCACCAGAGGTAGTTGCCATCGAAATTTTCTCGGTGATTATCGGCTTTTGGCATTTGGTCGATAACTAGCTTCCCATCAGTAATGCTTGAAAGATATTGGCGTCTAAACTTGACTTGAGGTGGTTGCGGAAAGCTGTCATGCAATTAGTGGGTTTGACCGGCCTATGGGAGGTAAGAAATGGTCATCATCTTAAAAGACATCCTGCATGCATGAATGTGCACGATATTGTTGTGCGTTATAATGCAAAATCAGGCACGCTTCTGTAATGAGTGAAGAAATATGCCTTAAACAAAGTTATTGCAAAATAGGGCATGAACATTTCGTCTCTCAAGCTTGTGATGAAGGCAGTTCGGGCCCAGCACTAACGGGATCTGATCCGAACGGCAAGATATGCAACAGCTTAGTCTTACATTCGTAGGTGCAAATACAGAAACGCAGCATATCGCGGGCTAGGCAGCAGCAAAATAATTACCATCTTACGCCGGTACCAGGCTATGTCGTTTCACTGAAACTTTGGTCACATCTCACCCAATATTTGTTATAACCTTGATTCACTTGTGGACATAAAAAGAAAGCAGAAGGGATATTTGAACCTCAATAAGTGTCGACATCTTCCTCAATCAAACAGCAAAAAAAAGAAGCAAACACAGCCCTGAGTACCGTAACGCCCGGACCTCAGTCTCCTACGCCGATCTGGTGCATTTCATCACCATATTTTACAAAACGTCTAAAAGCGAAGCCTGGGTTGACATTGAGCCGCCCTGCAGCCCCCTCCAACGCTGGCCAGCGCGGTGGCCGCGCCTTCACCGCACACCTGATCGCCGACTCCCCGGCCGACGCCCGTCGCCGCCGACGGGCGCTCGTATTTTGGCGGCGGCGGCCGCCGGCAGCGCGCGCCTTTTATCCGCTCGACAGCCCCCTGTTACGGAGCGCGCCGAACGCGCCCCCGGTGCGTCATTTGGATGCTCAAGAAATCGAAAATTCAATTAGGACAAACTCTGTATAACAAGCTCCTGGGTAACAAATCGCTCCCGGGGGATCGCGGGGGATTACTCGGGTGTTAGATGTAATTGACATTCAATAGTGGCGCGGCTCGGTCGGGCGCAAGGCCATTATTGGGGGAGATTTGATGGCGGGCCGCCATCTGGGCGCCGGCCGACGCCATTTTTTCTGATAATTAGACGGCGTTTTTCTGGGCGATGAAAATAATTAGTCTTGGCCGGGTGACAGAGCCGCGCGGAACGAGCTCATCAGCGGGCGCATGTGCCTCCGGCAGCCATACATCATCGAGGCAGGAAGAGGAGGACAGTCTACAAATTGGCCGACATCAATGCGCCGCGCCGCCCGGCCGCCGCGCGCGCTCTGCCGCGCTGCCGCTTCATTAGAGCGCCGACCTGGCGACGGGGTCAGAGGTCCAACGGCCGCCGGCGAGAGCGCGCCCGGGGCCAGGTGTTGAGGCCGCGGCGGCGGAGTGGCCACGGCTGCGGGGCGTCGCAAGACATCCAGGGCACATGAGTTGGGAGCCGGGCACGCCACCGGCCTCTGAGCGGGGTCTTTGTCGTCCGCATCGTAGACGCACGGGGCCGGCCAGAAACTCGAGTCCTTTCAAATTAAGTTCACGGATGGCTAAAATGGGTACTGTGCGATTTTTCGCATGCCGCCATCAGCCTCTGGCAGCTTTGGCTCGCTGTCCACTCTATTAATTATATCAATGATTTATTGGCTGACGTGAGATGCCGATGATTACATTTAGATTCCAGCTGATTGCGCTACATATTTTAGACTAGACTTTTCAACCCAAAGTATGTCAATCTCATAAAGGCTTACCACGGTTTTGTAGGACCTACTGCCACGTAAAATAAAGGTCAGACACATCACCTGAAAGCTGAGCGCTCAATGACTCGAGGCATACAAGCCAATTGAAAACACGTCAGTACGGTTTCTTAAATTGCGTTTGTTTGTCAGTTCGGAACGCATTTTGTTTTTCAGTCTTTGTTGCACTGGAACTGGTAATTTCGTCGCTTCATTTTCGACCCCACTATATTCTTTTGAAATCCTGCGCAATACTATCCGTTATCTAATTGCGTCACCCTGTTGCCAAGAGTGCAGAGTGATGTTAACTCATTCCGTTCCTAATTTTCTTCACTGAGATTCTGTCGCTGATGTATGCAGCTCTTACGACCTGTCAGGAACACGTTCACCGCATTTTCCCAGACGAGGAGCGTCAGAATTCTTGGGATAACCACCGAATCCCAACACATAAATGATAATGAATTGCCTGGAGTCTTGGCCTTCTTATGGATAGGTATATAAAACCGAGTTTTCACAGTTACCTACACCACAGTCTTACCGGGTCTAAAATGGGCGCCATGTTCTATTCCTTTAGCATCGTCTAAAAATATACAGGTGGACGCTGACTCTTCACGAGCTTGAAAACAGCACCTATTAAAACTTCAAACGGCGATGAAGTTTGTATGTGGGAGAAGAATGTAATATCGTTTCTGTGCAACTTGACACATCTCTTTTATTATTGGACGCTCAACGGCAGACCATGTAAGTGGATTTATTTTGGACTCGGCGGATTTGTTGACAGAATACAATGACAGAAGGCTTTACACTGAGACAGGAAATATCAACTAACATCATGCCTAACTTACGCTTAACTAGCATTTGCTTAGGCATGCCGGCCCTTGCTTGATTAAGCGGTGGCATGCGACAAAACACCGCTCCGAATATATCGGTGCTTCGGCCGTGCAGCGGAGCCATGTAATTGAGTCATGCCATCAGTTAGTCGTGTGGTAGATCCTGCTAGCTTAGGAGACGATAGACGGATGCATTGTATGCCAAAGGCTTCTGGAAATATTTCGTGCACACTGTTCAGCTACTTCGCTCATTCACTAAGTATCATTTCGCTTGCTACAAGTTTCCGAAAGTGCTGCAGATAAGAGCGCACTTGCTATTAGCATCCGATTCCAAAGCACCACTCGATTCTAGACACAGCTGATATTTCGAAAACAGTGCGGAAAGTTAACGTTCCACGCCTGTAGGCTACCTGACATAGTGGCTGTGAGTTGGAGCGCATTAGTTCCGCAATTGCCGAGGCCGGAGATGGGACTCTGATAGAATTATTTGGGGCACCTTACGATTTGTATGGACCGTCCCTATGCCCTGCGGAAAGCCCAGACACATGGAGAGGGACTAGTCTTCCATACGTATGGGAAGCTCCACCAATGCCCAAGGCTTATCATCATCATCATTTATTCAACTTCCTACCGGACAATATATAATGGAAGAACAAGCAGCCACGTACGTGCACACTACATACATGTAATATACGTGGTCGCCTCACCAATCCCTACATAATAATTGCACCAGCCCTCTGGTCTCTGGGTCGGTTCTCGTCAAGAGCCATCTGAGAGACTCAGTCACACCACACTGGGGCCGCACTGTAGAGAGGAGGCAGTTGTCCATCCTCCCGCAAGCCAGGTTGACTAGCCTCCCCCAACCTCATCCGCAGAACGAAAAGCGTGGATCCAGCAGTTACCAGCACGCTCACCCGTGCGGAAGGCAAGCAAGGCGAGAGTTATTGTATATGGCCACCATGGCCGAGACCATTATCATACATCACGATGTTTTGATCAGAGACGCAGGATTTTGCTCGGTTGGAGGGGTCAGGGTCCCACACTTGTGTCTGAGCCGAGCGCTCCAAACTCACGCTAAGCGCTGGGGTTCCGAAACAGCGAGGGTGCCTGAACTAAGACGCAATCCTCACGAAAAATTCCAAGAATTCATTTGGCTCGTCACGACACAAGTGTTTGGAGAGGGGCATTGCGGTGGTTTAGATGTGTTTTTTATACAACACCATAGGCGTTATGCCGAAATCTGCAAATATTGGGGGTAAAAATACCAACCATCGCTGGCTCTTGAATCCAAGCAGTCTATGTTTCACATCTTGACAAGCTTTCTTGACTATACCTGATTTACTCTGAGGGTTTGTGGTGTTTTGCTTGCTTTGTAGTTGCGTATAAGTTCCGTGTTTTTTTCCTGGAATGTGCATGTAATATGACTCGAACAGCTCAACAACCCATGCACATGTAATGATTCGTTCATACATGGACACAAATGAACATATCTCACGTCTGTCTGCGGTTCAGGTTACGCAAAACATATAAGCGAGAACGGAGCCAATGCGAAGAATTGGGACACTAGAAATAGGCTATTCCCCGTTTTCTTTTTACTTAGACTCCCCACAAACCTCAACTAAAACATCTAATATAAAACAAAAATGGGATAGAGCCCCACTTTTCTCAAAATCCAGGGAAATCGGCGTGTGGTTCCATCCTTGTCTCTGGTGCGACACACAGACATTCTCCTTCAGTGGACGTGGGCATGTGTGTGCAGGACTGATCGCCATTCAACTAGAGACGCAGGCTAATCGCTTCATTAAGACACGTCTTCCCACGGCCGATAGTGGCGCTCATCGCACCGACGTCTTCGGCACTGCTGTCACCTCAGCGCCTTTTTCCCGTCATTATCACCCCCAAAACAGTGGGTGTTTCTTGCTCAGGGCCGCCGAAGTCTTCGCCGCCTTCTGTGAACGGCGTTTTTGCAGGCCTCAGGGCACGCCACGCCGTACGAACGGTCTACCAGACGAAGTCTGTTGCTGGCAGCCGGCTCTGTGCAGCATGACCACCTCGGTCGGGGCCCTGAATGGCGCCATTTCAGGGAGCCAAGCTGCACCTGGTGACCGAGCGAGACCGGTCGAGGTGAAGCTCACGAAAGCTACAAGGAGGAAAAATGATCGCCCACGTCGTCCTTGGCCGATGTTCCTGCATATATATATATATATATATATATATATATATATATATATATATATATATATACGCACGTGCGTGCGTATATATGTTCCTGCATATATATATATATATATATATATATATATATATATATATACGCACGTGCGTGCGTGCGCGTGATGAGGTGGCAACGCGTTCCGGGTGCTTTGCCCCGTGGGTGTTGGCCAGCTACCAGCGATCCCTTCCTGGAGCTCTGCTGATGGCTGCCGTCAAACTACAGAATGGTTAGTTTCTGAAAGCCGTGTGCTTTTGGAACAGTGATTACAACTTGTTATGCCTCCCCTGTTAGGTTCTGCTTTCATTTTTTCATTCAGACTGGCATTGACTGTGCTATCTGCTAACGTCATTTGCTGCGTAAAGCTAGTAAAAATAATGTTACTTCAGTGATGCAACAGCCCGTTACAGCTTCCGCCCTCGCCGGAGATCAAGGTGATGGACAATGGCGTTCAAACGGTGCAGACCCTCCACGACTCAATTCTGCGAGGCAAGGGTTCCAGTTTTGCCTCACTGATTGCAGCACTGGAAAATATCTTCTTCAATGCTGCGTGGAAAGCAGCAAAGGTCACAATGCACTTTTTTAAGTGAAATGCTTTGTCACTACCTGTGGTTAAGCACGAAGCCCGCCCACACCAGCTGCTAGGTTACGCATTCCGTCAGACGCGCTATATGTGAACAACACCGTGATTCATTTATTTTTACACGATACATCATGCAAACAATGTAACAACAGATATAAAATTTAACACTCATCATTTAGTCCTATATGATGTCTTAGGTATGCACATAAAATGGACAACTAGACTAACTATATGTGGCGCACCCAGGCCTCATCCATATCACTCACTGTCTCAGCAGGGGTCGCACGTGACAGCAAACGTGACGTGACGCCTTCCTCTAACTGTCGAAATGGCCGGAGGATCTGATCCGGATTGGAGCCATAGACAGGGCCAAGTTCGGCGCCACGCTCTAGTGCGCAGCTATTGCACTCTCAAAACAGCAAAAGAGCCACGGAGGCGTCAGTTCCCCAAATCACAAAAAACAGCGGACCGAGGACCGAACCCTGGCGTACACGCGAGCGCACTGCGGAGCGGCATGACGAAGAAGCCAGTGCAAACGCTGATATAGACGCCGCGGAACGATCGCAAACAGACGCGTGGACTGCCTGCCTCGCGAATCCACCCTCCCCCGAATCCCGGCGCCACGCAAGGCCCCCGGAGCCGCATCTGCATTGTCATACGGCGCGCCTGAGTCGACGCGTCAGCGGTTGATGTGCGAGTAGAAGGGGTGGGAAGCGAGCCCGTGCGGCAGCACGCAGGGCAGACCGAGCCCGGGGAAGCTGTGCAGCTGCGCGCCGGTCGGGTACAGCAGCGACGGTGACGAGAACGGCGGGAACGGCGGCGACGGACCCACCGTCGGGCTGTTGACGTCCACGCCCGGGTTCTGCTTCTTCCACTTGGTGCGCCGGTTCTGGAACCAGATCTTCACCTGCGTCTCGGTCAGGTTGAGGGAGAGCGCCAGGTTGAGCCGCTCGCACACGGAGAGGTAGCGCGTCTGCTTGAACTTGTTCTCCAGCGACACCAGCTGCTCGTACGTGAAGGCGGTACGCGCGCGTCGCGGCTTTCCGCCCTTGGAGTCGGACGCGCACTTCTTCTTCGATGGTCGCGCCTCGCTGTCTGCGTCCGCGTCGTCGCCGTCGCCGTCGCCGTCACCGTCGCCGTCGGCCGGCGAGACGTCGCAAAGCGTGTCTGGAAAGGTGAGCTACGGTGAGCAAGTGGGTCAAAGGAGTGGTAACGGCATGAGCGCAGTCGCCTCTACGCAGTGCCTGAATCATGAGCCATATCGGCCTCGCAGAAACGCTTCTCCTCTTTGCTTACAGCCTTCAGAACTGCATCTCCGCTTTGCTTACAGCCTTGAAAACTGCATCTTACATATCGATTAAAAACTTGTTTAGAAAAGGCCAAAAAAGCAAGGCTCGAATGCATCAGGTCTTATAGCGAGAGCCAAATACTTCCCTCTCTCTATTGAGACGCTAGTGGTGCTGGATTCATCGGTACCAGTTTGATGCATGGTTAAATGAAATTTGCGTTGTGTACAAAAGGACGAAGGCCGGATGGGACATATGCTACAGGAAAAAAGCCATGACACCGAATAGCGCCCTTTTACGTTTGAGCTATGAAACAGAGGCGGATCCAGCCATGGTCTTTTTAGAGAAGCGGTCTGTACGCGTGAGAAGGAAACAAAGAACCTCTGCTTTAAAACCTTCTTTTTTACGCCATTGCAAGCCCGGGCGATCGGGCTGAGGGCATGACCTGTTCGTCCCCCCTGCATCCGGCGCCAGCATGAGCCTCGAGACGAGTCTACGTGGTCTCAATATATTCCGAAGTTCATTTAGCATCCCGATATAAAGTTAGCGTGTGATTTTTGCCTCAGTCCTCCTATCCGTTCTTAAGTGTAACGTGATCGTAATGAATTAATTGTAGACGGATGGATGTGAGGGCGACAGTGGACCACTGTGCCAAACAGTTTTCCGAAAGCGCCCAAAACATGCTTTCTGAAACCCAGACATCCTTGGGCGTTACATGCTTATGTTTTCTCATGATGCGGCTTGAGGCATCCGTTTGTTGAAATTGCTCACGTGGTACATAGCTTAAGCAATTTTACAATGCTAGAAGTCAAAGATACATGGCTGACCCAACGGAAGCTGAAAAACAGCATTGAAACATGAGTTACCGCTGCTGTGCTGCATGAGTTACCTAGCTGACAAAGCACCGAACGAGCAGTATTATACCACCACAATTCGAATCATCTTATACTCAAGGGGAATAACGCTTTTAGACATCGAAATAAACCGTCTGGATAATCTCCGTACTGCGTATACATCTCTAAAGCTCTGAAGACGTGTGCCAAAAACTGATCAACCGCGGCGAAACCATAAAAATTTGCACATATGCACGGTTGGCATTCTATGTACGCGCTGGGGTCTTCAGAGCAAAAATGGAGGCAGCTGTACTTTTCAGGATCACAAGAACATTCCTCCTTAAAATAACCCTCAGCTTTAAACTGTTTGCACCCGGCTGGCAAGTCTCTGAGCCAAAGGAAAACGTGATGCAAGACGCGATCACTACGCTCAATTGATTGATTCAGACGTTAACAAGCGGACAAGGCCATAGGCTGCCCAGCACAGATAACTGGCTCCAACACGAAAACAATTCTCGCTCGGCGAATACTCCATGCTGAGCGTGTGCGCATGTGTTCGCGGACCGTACGTGTGTATGCGAGTGCGTGTGCTCTTATCGCAGACCATTCAGTATTCGGCGATACCGGCCCGGCTGCTCGGGCAACGATCCTGTCCATTACAAAGGCCAAACTTTGGTCAGTGAGCTTGTTGAGCCACTGACTCGTATGTCATCAGCCCTGGTCTCATAGCGTACCATTACGCCCGTCTGGGTATTCGCTGCGTTTTATGACCCAGCGCATCTCACACATCACATCTCACATCTCATATCTCACATCTCACATCTCACATGGAAAACGGATCGGCGCCGCTCGCATGGGAGGGACGCCCGTCGGGCGCGTAAAATGCCTGCCGCCAAGTGCAAAATCGCGTGCGATCGCCGCGTTCAGCTGGCGGCATGGGCGCGTTGTCGCGTGCATGGCACCTGCTCGTCTGTTAAGCGGCGTAAGCGACGGAAAGTGACTGTGACGAAATCGCTCGCTGCTACGAACTCCGGCGACGCTGCGGGTATTTGTAATTTTACTTGAGGTCTACCGATGGTTGGAGCGAACATTTGCACTGAGGACTGCTCTATACCAAGAACTCGACTTGTTCTGGCAGGACTTTGCAGAGGATTGGCGCGCACTGTGGACAGGTTTAACATGAAACTGCGGGATTGCCAGTGTGCACAATCTAATCTGCAGGACTGCGGACAGCGCCCAGAGGACATGACTGTTCTAGACTGAGAGCAATATCTGTAGACTGAGGACAGTAGACTGAGAACGGAATCTGAAGACTGAGAACATAGCCTGTAGACTGAGAACAGTAGACTAAGGACAGAATATGTAGACTGAGAACACAATCTGTTGTAGACCGAGGACAGAGTCTGTAGACTGAGGACAGAGCCTATACACTGAGAGCGGACAGATACATGTGAAAACGCTCATTCGTGCCCACCTCGGCTTGGGCAATGCAAACCTGTACACTGCGAACAAAATCAGCCCACATTTGTTGCACACGCTTATAAGCACTCTCGCACGTTGGCAGAAACGGTGTAGACAAGCCGAAACGCCTGGGTCTCCACTGTGAACAAGGTCTGCCTGGGCGCGCTTAGTCGTGTGGACTCGCATGATGCGGAGTGTGGACCAGCGCCAGCTCACCTGTGGACTGAGTGTCGCTCAGTTCCGGGCTGCTCGTGTCCAGGAACTCCCGCCGGCCGGTGAACTTGCGGCCGTCCAGAATGTCGCGGATGTAGAAGGATGTCTTGCTGTTGTTGTTGTGCAGCGGCGAGACAGCGAGGCCGAGGAACGGGTCGGCCGGCGCGCCGGCCAGCCGTCGGCTCTGCTCCAGGAGGCGCGCCTCCAGCAGCCGCTGCGCCTCGGGCGGGGTCGGCCCGCGCTCGGTCGGCTCTGGCAGGCGGCTCAGGTCGATCGGCGAGCCGGCCGCCGCCCGCTCCGGCTCGGCATCGCCGCCGGCCGCCGCCGCCGCCGCTGGCGGGGTCGGTGGCTCGGGCTCGCCGCTCATGGTGACTCGCCGACGCGAGGAGTGGCTGGGCGCGGCAGGGACGGTCCTCGCGTGCGGTCGCCTGCGCCTGCGGCTGTACTTCGGGTGCGGTGTCGCACGCGCAGCACCTGCTCACCGCCTAATCGGCGTAAACGACGGACAATTACTGCGATAAAATCTCCCGCGGCGCCGCTACAGACCCAGCCGACGCTCCATCTTCGGGGGGCGGAGCCTGACGCCGGCCGCCGCGCTGATTGGCCCGTCGGCGAGCGGCTCGTCTGCCATTGGCTGGCGGGCGGCGAGCATGTGTGGTGAGGAGAGTGGGCAGAAAATTGCCCAATTACATGTAACGCGGATCTGGCACAGTTGCTGCGGCCGGCGACAAATGCAGGCATCAGTAACTGTGAAAAGATACACTCCAATCTCGGATTAAATTGGCTGAAGAGAGGTTTGGCCCGAGGCACTGAATAAAATATCATCCGGGAAATTGCGAAGGGCTGGTTTTCCGAGATATCTCCCCGGCAAACGTTTGCCCTCCGCTCATTTGCTTGTGAGTGGTGACATGATGGTGTCGGATATGGCTCCGAGCCAGAAACAAGCTCGCTTCGAGAGTTCTGAAACGCCAGAAACAGTGGCGTGGGGACAAAGGAAGGCAGGGTCAGTCTCGCGCGTCGGGAAAGATGAGAGTTAGCATTATGACATCAGTTGACAAAAAAGGGATACCAAATTATTCCACACACACGGCCTTTTTAAACTGTCTTGTGGTTTCCTGGTCGGAAGATGAGAACACATCAACAGCAGCATCAGCATTAGGGGCATTGCCAAGAGACTGGTGTATTCAGGGTGATGTAACACCCGTGACACATACTCAGATACGCAGATGCCAGTTTTGCGTCATAAATTCTTTCGAAAATTTATGCCTTTTATTGCAGGTTAAGCCAGTGCAGAAATGGGCGGGTTGGCAACATTGGTATTTGCCTCAAGTATTTGCATGTTTGCCTTAAGGTTCGCTGCTTCGTATATTATACTGAAGTGCTACAGGTTATTGGCCAAGGGCTATATCTCTTCAAAAGTATTTTTTTGCTGTTCTGAGCATTTTTTAGGGAGTGCTATGGTGATTTAAACCTCAAATTTTCTCGGAGCTAGAACAAATGCCTTATTGTATGTTTTGTATTTATGTTAGTAGATTTCATCCCAAGAATCATCTTTTCTTTCTATCAAAGAAAGAGGCAAGAGCCATCACCTGTACCCACATTAATGGATCGCATGCAGCAACTTCTATCCGCACTTTGCAAATTATAGTCAAGCGCAGCATTGCACGCAAACGTGGAAGTGCAAAAGAGGGCTTTCGTGATTGATTTGCACGAGGTAAATCGCGACGTACAAGTGAGCGCGTAACTGTGAAACACATGACGTGGTGAACCGTATGACGGCACCGACGTTCGACGTGCAGGCGCCAGCTCGACTGCCACCCGCAGCTGTGGCTGCTTGGCGCCAGCACGCTGTGCCGCAGAGAGGCTGCATGATGGCGTGTAAATACCGGGAAAACCTGTAAAACTCCCTCCGTTTGCAGGAGCAAAAGGAGTCAAATCTCGGTGGTTAGTATCGGCACGCAGCATCCCTGGTGTGTAAGCTGTGAATCCTGCTCAGCTGTACGGTGTGGTGACTCGCAGTGTCTACGCTAGACAGCCGGTGCACGGGACGTGGGAAATAACCTCTTTTGAGGATGGGGAGGAGGATATCTCACGATTGCTTGGGACGAAAAGGGTGGGTGTCTGAGCTTTGAGTCCAGGCGCGACCGATTTTTTAAGTACCAGTAACCGAAGGCCGTGGATGAGCACTAAAGTTTGAAAGACGAATGCGATCATGAAACGAGTAAGCATAAACTAAAAACGAGATCGATGGGAAGCAATAGTTACTATCAGGAAACAAAATATCATTATATCAAGATATCACAGCAGAAGTAAACACATTCACATTCGGAGCGGCCCTGCCTCTGGTATAGACCCTATGTGTGTTGGGTAAATAGTGCAATGAAGTGACCAGAGCAGAAACCAGACATTGGGGCATCCTATCGCAAAACCTTGCATACTTCACCACGGATGGGAAAACTGAAGAGAGGCCATGCAAACAGGATGTTTGTCAGAATCCAGAACCATTAGCATTAAATCATGAAACTGAAACTCTGCCAAAGACCTTCGCATTCTTTAAGAATATCTTCAAGCCACGACCTGATGCAAATTTTAGCTTTTTACAAAACAGTGCATTTTTCACTGTGCTATTTTCAAGCTCTTTCCGAATTTTGACGCACTCATTTCCGCCATGTGCATGTGCGTTGTTTGATAACTTGCTTTACTTTATTTTCGGCGCAGCGTGGGGAGTGGCATGAAAGAGGTGATGGTCTGGTTAGGATAAATATTCTGTGAGAGTTATTGGTGAAATTGTGGTTGCGTTGCAGTAGCAAGCATTAGAAGATTTGCATTAGATTCTTGACCAATGCTTCAAAATATTATTAAACGTGCTTACAATGGCAAAACTCTTAAGTCCACTTGCAAACCTTTCGTACGTGTTCTCCAATTCATTACTGAAAATAATGGAAGGAGTTAAGTGGGTGGATAGCTGAAGGCTAAGATTTTGTCTAAGAAAAAATGACCAATAGTTACACGAAAGGTCACGAGGTTGGCGGGAAAGCCAATGGATCTGAAATTTTCCTCGGTGGGCGGACGAGGAAACGGTTTTAAATTTTCTCGCAGCTTCTGCGATTTTTGACAGAATTTTTAGCAGTTCGCTCAGCATCTAGTGCAAACCCCTTGGCTCAAAGGGGAAGGGGAGCAAAATTTGCTGTAGTCGTAGCAAGGTTAGTGTGGCGATCGTGCTCGAAGCACGCCACAAAGTTTCAGAATTAAGTGCTTTCAAAATACCCGGAAAAAGTTTAGCAAGGTGTCTTGTGCAAGGCTCCTCGTACCATTCTTGGTTAAGTGAGAGCGCGCGTGAAGAAACTAACATCTCTGAAAACAATCACGGTCATAGGCATGATGCAGTTCGAGCGAAGTATTTATTCATGAATAGGAATACCTTGATATCCCCTGCAAGTCATCAATACATTGTCTGAGGCGTGCACGCGCCGTGGTGAGCCAATTTTGGACTTACTGCGCCTAAAACAGTATCTGGATCACAGTGAGTCGTGCCATAGCGGTACCTAAGAAATCAGTGAGAGTTTTCAAGAGTTGCTGTTCTGAATCCAAGTAATCGAAAAGACAAACCACAAAACCTCATGCGCGTGATGATGCGCACGCAAAATGAATGGTACCTACCATTCTGCATTACTTTTCGAACCAAGGGCGACGGCAAGGACAACAAACAGCATAACATTGCCGGAAGTCATGCACCATGTGCGCGGCGGTATCAATGACATCCTCTATGACACTTCAAAACTGACCGCGGGCTACTGTTTTCTAAAGCGGTACTGTGTGACAAAACACCCTTATCAGAGTACTTGAGAAACAGGGCGAGGAAATGCCTGCTGGTACCTCCCAAAGCCATGCACACATACCGCCTGCAACGTATTGGAAAACCTTGCTGCTATTTTGACATCATTTGAGTTAGCGCTTAGACAGGATGGATGGGGCGTTTTCACCATGTCTGTCGTGAATGCCCCATTAGACCAATCACAACATGTAGGGCCTATCGGTTAGCTTATCCATTGCTTTTATCACAATTTACACCGAATTTCAACATTCCGTATTTGTCCATGAGGGGAACTAATGACTAGGAAATGCCCGATATTGCAATGTGTTTGTGTTTCAGTCGATGCCATTGTGTTCCAGTCGATACTTGAGTGAATCTCACAAAAAAGATTCTATGTGACTGAAAGCAGCCTGAATCAGTGCACGAGCCACCATCTGTACCCGCCATGCACCTTCATCCCGAAAAAGCATCGTAGACCCGTGATCTCATCTGATGCAGGGATGGTCCTTCATCAGACTCTCAAGCTACTGCTCTCGCACAATCAGACATATTGTTTGATGAGATCCGAGTCTCCCTGCAATATAGACTAGAGAATTCGGCGCAAGGTCGAGAAGGAGGCATTAGCGTTTAGATAACAACGTACATGCAAATCGTGAAATGATATGTATCTCAGCATTGTCTTTCCCAAGGCTGCCTTGTCAAGTCTGCGCTTCCTATTTTGTTGGACGTGGGGACTAGTTATTTAAAGAACAATGAATGATACCACATGCGCAGTCTTCAACTTCGACGCATTTCGTTTCCTTACTTGACGGTGTCTCATGGATGCCGTTTTAGCTACACAAAAATCATGGGGCACCTTTTAAAAATATTTGCCTTCTCAACATTTCACATTTCATGCGTGAACACAAAGCAGGGGTGTTAGATTGGCAGCACGCATATGCGCATGCGCATTGACAGTAGCACAAAAAATCAGGTGTCCATTCCTTTTGGGTACTTGGTTATTTTCTCACCGCACATGAGATGAATTATATTTTCTAATTTATACTATCTACATATTTTTTGCTTTTATATTCAATCAATTTAACATTTTGATCTCATCAGCGACTTGTCTTTGCGGTCTATCCCGTGTCTACCTCAGCATACAGTCATTACTAAACGATGCCTTATGATGTGTAAGTCAGAGCCGGGGCTGCAGCCATAGCTGGACATTTTGTTTAAATTCCACTTTACTTACATAGATACATTGGTTGCATCAGGATCCGCTAGCAAGCACGGGATCATCTAAAAACATGGCATTACGCAGTTATAAAAGCACCAACCATCAGTGGCAAGCATGCATGTTTTCATCTCGGTGCACTGGACGGGATATATACAAACAGCGCCACCAAGCTGGCGAATGGGGGGAGGGGAGGGGAGATGTGTGAGGATTATTCTTTTCATGTAAGGTCATACGAATAGTGTTCGATTGGTAAATAAATGATTCCATGTCTTACATCTCTTTTCCATTCGCAAAAGTCTGGGTCTCCGTTTCATCTATGGTTTTCATATTCTTGCCTGTTGCGCAATTCTTTCTCAGCAGTACTGATTGTGAAGAAAAGTAATGATCAAGATGTACTCCACATTCTTGTCCTACTTAACGCAATGGCCTCAGCTGCTCTGTGCGATCACGAAATGTCACTAGCAGTACTGTGCTCCGCAGTAATTGGATGTCCATGCAAAAGCTCTGCCTCGTGGTGCTATTCTAGACGAGCTACATGCTGCAAAGTTCTTGCACGGTGTAAACATCGATGCACTTGAAGGCACATGTAGAGCAAAAGCCTCTGCAAAATGAGTGAAGTACTAGCACCAAATGCTTTTATGCTTTTTCACTGTAACAAAACACCGGATTCAAAGAGGTTTTCCATGGGCCAGCCGTTAAAAGAAATCCCCTAATGCGTAAGCGTTCTTTCTTTGGCTTTATCATTTGTTCCACCGCAAGGAGCGTGGTAATATTTAACCAATTGGCGTCACCCTATCTTAGTATATCTGTTTGCAAATAAAGTGGAGTACAAAAAATCATATCAGCAGAAATATTCAAGAAGTAGCTGAAAATAATTGCCAATGCGTCGGTTAATGTTGTGGCACAGAAAACTCCTAAACAATTCGCCTGCTGTGCAGCGTCGAGCAACGTCATAACCAACTTTTGAATGGGCTTTCTATGATGGTAACTTTGCCTCAGTAGTTTTTTATTTCTGTTTCTTCTCAGCTTGACATCAAAATACTTCAGTGTATTATCAATGTGACGAAACTCAGACTCGAGTTTCAAACTGCCTTCGCCTATGACTGGAGACGCAACACGCCAGCCCCGTGGCTTCCGCATACGAGTGTTATACAGGTAGGATGACAACGTAACGTTTTATCGTTGAACCCATCCAGACAAAAATATATCGTGTGACAACGTATTAGCTCTAAAGCTCCCATATGTCACTGCAACGTAGATATAGATGTCCAGATGCAATCTAGATCTAGGCATATTGAGGATGAAATAATAGTTATGATGTTAAATACGAAGACAGAACGCCAATTATTTATATCTTATTGAGTCTGGCTAGGCAATCTTTTGATACCACCCGTGCTTTTCATCATGGATAACTTTGTGATCGTGTCACTGTTATATAGTTCTGCCGCTGGGAAAGCATGGATTGATGGTCAGAAAAAACGTCAGCTGATGGTCCGGGTGACGTCAGCTGATGGTCCAGGTGACGTCAGCCGATGGTCCAGGTGACGTCAGCTATCCTTAACCGCTGCGCCTCCAACTGGCACGCGTCCCGGGGCGCTGCGAGCCTGGGTGAGCAGCGCCGCCGCAGATTACCCCTGCCAATTACGTGCTAGTCTGTTCCGCGTAACTCATATGCTTACGGCACAGTCTATCATCGCAGGATGCACCTTAGAAATGCCTCTCCGTGAAATAGGAGCGACATACATTAGGCACTTGGGTCATTGCGCTCGGCAATGAAACGCGGCGTGAATCGAGGTACGCTGTATATGGCCGGCTCGCCATCTGGCGGAGAAAACAAACGCGAGCGGTGCGCGCGTCCCGCGGTGCGCCCCACCGACCGCTGCCGGCGCCGCGCGACGGGGTGCGGCTCACGCACAGACCGATCAACTCACAAAGACAAACAGCCGGTCGTATTACAGACCGTTCGGGGAGCGCGTGGGTGGCGGACGACCCGCCCGGCCGCACACAGCCCCAGTCACGTGACGTGCGCGGCCGCGCCCGGGCCGGGTCACGTGACGGAGTGGCGCCGGCTGGGGGTCTGGGTCACGCGTGATTAGCTGGCCGCGGGATACGGTGTCACAGTGCCCCCTACGAACACCAGCCGGTGTCGCAGGGCCATCGGCGGAGCAAGGGACTGGTCACGGGGGCATCAATAACCCAGAGAACGAATGGCCGTGGAGCCGGTCGGCCACGAGAACGTCAATAAACCACGGGAGTGCTGGTGAGAAGCGTGTGACGGGTCACATTAATGTCAACAAGGACATGGTGCAGCTGTCGGAAGCTTCGGTAGAGTAGGTCACGGGAACTGGAGCTGGTCAAAGGTCAGGGCATCAGATGGAACCAGATCAAATTGTCTCACCGGATCAGATCAGATCGGAAGGGCTCAGGGGCGGTCAGATCAGAGCGGGCAGATCGCGACCTACGGCTGGCTGAAAATCAGCTAACAGACGAGAAGCCCCGGCCTGATGTGGCCGATGTGATAACAATAGCAATAATAGCCAGCCTTTCACAAACCGTGATGGGATACATGCTAAGAAGTGTACATCACCTCTCATGATCTGGATCGACGATTTGCTCGCTCCCCCACTTAAGTTGGGAAGGCCTGCCTGCAAACGGGACCTCGCGTCTCGGCGGCTGCAAGCACAGGCCTGACCCCGATTGCCTTGTTTTCCAAGCTTTATCCCGTCATATGTAGTTTTCCGTTGCAACCAAAAATTGGGTCGGGTGGAATTTCTGTGCAACGTCATCAACATTATGACTTGAGGTCATTTTTAGCACACACACATTTGCTCAATGAAAGGGAACTGATGAGATAAGCTGCCTGC
>NW_023596225.1:32820671-32828171 GCF_011947565.3 Pollicipes pollicipes | reverse complement strand
AAGAAAACAACGTCATATATCACTAAAGATATGGAAGAAACATAGGAGACAGTGCTCTCCTACCTAAAAGTGCATATATTGACCTCATGACGGCACTTTCCAGACAAACCAAAACCCACCTGACAAGCCAAATGCTCGCCTACAACTCAAAAGTCATCGCACGCTCCACACAGAGGCGAAGACTCGTCGCTCCAGAAGCAATGCACACCCGCGAATGGTACCCTCTCATTAACAGCCAAATGCGCGCGGAACCTTCCATCTGTGCGGAGGTTTACTATTAGGGCGGAGAGCGCAGGTGTATTGAGCGTTTGCGCGTCACGGATAAGAGTTGTTATCTGACAATGATGAGCATGTGTAATGCGTAAAGGCTTATGTCTGTATTGTGATATATGTGTAGTACGTTTGCATTATACCGGTGTTACGAGAAAAACAAACGAACAAACAAACAAAACAACCGATGGCGTCAACATGAGATCCATGTTGGAAGAGCCACATGAGAACTTGCTTTTTACAAATGCGCGATTATATCGACTTTGTCAAGACTGCCATTCCAGAAAATGACCAATTAAGGATATAACGCCGGTAATGTAACTTATACCATGCCATGCAATATGGTAATCTCTATCTTCTTTTATCATGAGCTTTGGTTCCATTTTAAACGAACGAGAAGAAGCGAAAGCTGTCATCAGATTGATTGAGAAGACATTGAAAAAGATCATCACTGCTGATTCCGCGGTGATTTTAAACTTAATTTACATATATATATATATATATATATATATATATATATAAACAAGCATTTTATATGTAAATGTACAGCATAACTCCACTGCTCTAATGGGGGGACCGCGGAGAAGCTATTACCGGGGCAATTCGCACGCCGTACGATCCAAACTGGCACCCATCGGCGGACGTGGCCGTCTGGCGGCCGGCCGGCGTGGCCGGGGGCCCGTCCTGCCCGCCGCCGGGCCCGGGGGGCGCGAACCCTGGGGACGGCCGCGTCGCCGGATAAACGACCTCCCGGGGGAGCGGCGCCGCCGCCGCCGGCCGCTCGTTACCAGCCGCAGGGCGCGCCTAACAAGTGCGCCTCGGCGCTGAATGCCCGGCAGCGGCAGCGGCGTCGACCGGAGCGCCGTTGATGCGTCATTGGGCGCTTATGCCCGCACAAAGGGCGTCGATGGCGATGACGCGCTTGTTACGGCCGTCGCCCAGCCGCCGTCGCTGCGGCGCGAACACCAGCGCCGAGATCCGCGTCGCAGATTTGCCGCCGTGCGCGCGGCGGCGGAGGCAATCGCGGCGCGGGGCTGCAGGTGCACCGAGCGCGGCGCGCGATCGGGGTGGGGGGGGGGGGGATAGAATCGGGAGGTCGAGTGGGTGCTTAATCTGACTGGCCTGATGTTTGGGTTGTATAGATGTCAGAATAAGCAACCATGTGCAATCATCAAGCTGGATTAAGGGATAAGTTACTGGGCACCAGACGTTGGGAATGCGCACAACAGAAGGGCATTCACCGGATCCTGCCATAAAAATGGTGTGCTGACTAAGAATCTCAAATAATTTACAAACGTCTTCAAACTAGATACATAAAAAAACATAAATAATTTCGAACATCAACCAAAACATCAACGATCAACAACAGCATCAACGATTGTCTCCGCAGCTACTTGTGAGTATACACTTGGAAATTTTGCACACCCTGCGGCATGCTGCAATGTTTCAAATGGCACGCACGTCCGCATGGGCATCCTAAGACGAGAAATACGTCTGAAACACATCGTCGCGAGTGAGTTTAAGTTGATAAGCCAGAAAGCTCTCAGGTCAACTACGTATGCGCAAAAAATAAAAAAGCTTTCAGCCGGCCGGTTGGTTTAGGTAAACAAGGCCACGTTGAATGTTTCACAGAGGACGTCTTCCATAGATTTAGACGGATGCCGGAGCTAGATTAATGGACAAGAGGAGGAATTTCGAGTCATTAACTCATCGAGTGTTGCGCGCAGCTCACGAAAACTGCGGTGTCGATATTTACCAGAAGAGTGTAAAACTGAACGGTTAAGATGGCCTGGATGGCTAACAATGATCTGATAAGGAACACAACATACATTTGAAGTAGCGGGCCTTATCTTTTACATCAGACATTTGCGTTTCCATCGTTATTGCACCACGCGGTAAGAGCGGAAATATATCAGCGTGCTCTATCTAGCTGGGATTTTAAACGAAAAGCGGAGCATGTCGACTACTGCTACACAAAGTGTGCTCTGAGAAAAGCGACAAGCTGCTTTTTGCGATGTTTTGCCTTAATTCCCGATCGGTCAGTGCACACGGACTCAGCCATACATTGATAAGCAAGCTCTTTTTGCTTTGCTCGCTACCGATATTCCACTCCACCGAGATGCCGTCGTTTTGACGTAATAATGCTTGCCTCTAGGCTTCGGAGCGTGGTTGATCAGCTATTACGTGACACACTAATGATCTGGCTTTCTCTGGGTCGTGCCAAGAAAGTAGGTACCGGTGAGTTACCCAGGTAACCGAGCAAGAATGATAACAACGCTTGCGACATTCGTTCGTTAATGCTTGCCTGCGTCATCAGCACGACGATGGGATGCTGTTAGGATCAAACCAAACTACGCAACTCTCTGCTGAAGAAATGCTAGCGTCGTGTTAAAAAATAGATTATCTTTTATACCTCAAAATAAAACATAGCAATGATCATAGCCATGTCAATAAGGAAAGAAGATCACAATACGTCCAATTTGGTAGCAGAGGAGCGGCAGATAACGCCGCACTGAGTCTCTGGGAGACAGCACGGTTGGCTGAAGCGACAGTGTTAGTGCAAGTCCTTTCACGAGGATGCACCCATCTTTTCTAAAAGCTGTTGTGTGTAAAACACCATTTTCATTTGCCTCATAAATGTGCGTACGCTTGTTAGCATTATCTAGGCCAATGCTCATCGCAACAAATCGGATCGTCCGTTAGCGATCGAGATTTGCCTACAGCTCCACGTAAAAGTAGATGTTACCTGCCCCTTGCGAAGGCAACGCATCTCACCCCTTGCCGTAGGATATGGCCCTAAGCGCTGCGGATCAGGGCTTGCTCTCCACAATCACAGCAAGAATTAAGGCCCCTCGCGGTTCAGCGCGCCTTGTTTCTCAAAGGTGAACCTGCAAACCTAGACTGCAACGTAGAAATAAGCTCCTTCGTGGAACTGTCCTGATCCAGACGCACGTCCCGCAGCAGACAGGCCAGAGGAGTGAAGTGATGGATGCCCTTGCCTATTCGTTCGATCGGTGTGGTGGTGAAGCTTGAACGGAATCGAAGAGAGCTGAAGAGGCCGCTGTGCGGTTGGCTCTGTTTGCGTATCAGACGAGTGGGTGGTAGGCATCCATCACCATTTGATTTTAATTACGGGGAATATACGAAAAGAAGGTCAAGGAATCGATTGCGACGTGTTAGTTGTTGTCACATTTTTAGGCTTTAATCTCAACTTCTGGTTGTATACATTTCTGGGATTAGCGCCCCCGCTTAAGTGGGTGCTTGCTGCTGCTTGAGACCTAAACATGACCCTCGATCGTGAGCTCTCACAATCACCGCTCGATCGTGAGCTCTCACATCACCACTCGATCGTGAGCTCTGACACAGCCACTCGATCGTGGGTTCTGACACAACCATTCAATTGTGAGCTCTGACACCACCACTCGCTCGTGAGCTCTGACACCACCACTCGATCGTGAGCTCTGACGGCCACCACTCGATCGTGATCTCTGACACCAAACACTCGATCGTGATGCTCTGACGCCACCACTCGATCGTGGGCAGCTCTGACACCACACTCGATCGTGAGCTCTCACATCACCACCTCGATCGTGAGCTCTGACACCAACACTCGATCGTGAGCTTGACCCCACCACTCGATCGGAGTTCTGACACAACCACTCGATCGTGAGCTCTGACACAACCACTCGGTGGTGAGTCCCGACACCAGCTCTCGATCGTGAGCTCTGACACAACCACTCGGTCGTGAAGTTCTGACACAACCACTCGATCGTGAGTTCTGACGCCACCACTCGATCGTAGAGCTCCAGGTCAACGATATCATTTATGGCGAAAGCTCACCGTACCGCAGTCCTTGCACTGTCCGGCCTACTTCGAAGGCAATACCCTCTGACGTCACCTGACCTTTACCGCACCCCGCTGCTACCGGCCGCAGTCCATGCCAGCCAGGATTAAACAATGAGCCAATAAGAGAATCGAACCCTCCCCCCACAAGAGCAAATGGATGGGTCATTTTTGCGAGAAGCTTCAGCATTGGGAAGAACATTTTCGCATCCGGGATAACAGCTTAACATATTTAGAATGAAGAACAAGAAAGAGTGCCGAAATCCAGAGGTTCTTTTTTGTTTTTGTGTAGATCTGACCTTCATGCAGGAAAGGGGAGTAGGCCACTTCATTAATATCTTTGAATGCGTTGTGTTTTGTTTCATAAAGACTATGTAGCATTAAAATCCTACCCTGACACGACCCTTTACTGGGCTATAGTTAAACGTTCAAAGCATCTCATTTCTTAAACTACTGAGTGCGTCAGTGTTGTTTTTATATGCTTAAGTGTAGCTCACATGGTTCTGTCCGAGGTGCAGCACCCCGCCAAAACCGGTCCGATGTGTTCAAAAGTATCAGCGTTTTGGCCTAAACGTCTTCTTCAGACGAAAGTCAGGCACTGTTATCAACACAACTTTGCTAAAATATTTTTGTTTCGCTTTGTTGCCATTTATTCTGATTATGTAATTTCGTTATTCCGGAGGTGCCAATGCTGTACTGCTGAAGCTTGCCCGCAAAAATGACAACTGACAGTTTCCTTCCCTCTCGCAATTCATCCCAATAGCCCAGTGGGTTGGACAGCCCGCGGTCCGATTGAGCTGATGGTGTCGGGGAGCGTTTGAGTCGCTTTATGCGCTCAGTATTTGACCTTGGCTGGCATGGACTGCGGCCGGCAGGAGCGACCGCGGTAAGGGTCTGGTGACGTCAGAGGGCCCCACTCTCAGGGTAGAATGTGCAGTGCCGAATGGTGCGACACGGTAAGCTTTTGCAGTGAAATCCTGCTGTTGACACAGAGGTTCGCGATCAGACGTGGAATCCAGGGCTGTCGGGGTTCAGGGTGCGACAGGCACCGCAAGGTTACGCTACTTGGTTCTGTCAAAAAGTTGTTGAAAGTGTTCTAGTTTTGCGACAAAAGAGACTCGCCTCGGTGCCTCAGTGCATACGGCGTCTCGTCCAACCAAACACTGACGGGCGGCGCTGCTTGGCCGGAGGCCGGAGGCATCACTGTGTCTTATCACGGACACTTACGTCATATCTGTTTACAAATATGACGTATTCCGGCACACGAATTATGTTTAAGTCCCGGAACTGAAACTTCTTAGCCCCTGATAAGGTTATGGTTGTGCGTATCTCCTCGCATACTAGCATACTGTCATCTCGGCTCAAATCCTCCTACGAAGACAAAACATTCTCCCTACAAGAAGAGAGAAGCTGCTTAGATATTAAAAGATAATCGCTGTAAAAACTATTACCGAAATCTTCGTGGTAATAAAACTGGGGACCATCTCATCTGTCTGTAACAAATACCTTGCAGGATGGGCACAAACCCTGAAGAAGCCCAATTAGAACAAATTACAGCTTGACAACAATGTAAAAACGTTATGCCTGAGCGCATCTCACCTCACGTTGAAGGCACTTACAGCGTCTCTATGATTGGTGGGGAAAATCGGAACTTTGGAAAGTCTGCTACAACCGCAGTTGAACCACAAGCATCAGTTTTTGACTGCACTTGTGGTCGGGAATATACTCAATTAGGGTTCAAACGTGCGATACAACCCCCCCCCCCCTACTTTTGAAATATCTGGGAGAAACGAGGCAAATTGATCCACGGATCTTTCGCCTGACAAAGCAACTCCTCTTCACCACGCCAAGAGACAAAACTATTGATTGAGGGAAGAATCAGCAGCTGCTGCAGTACAGCGCCCAATTACCCGACCGCACAAGTAAGGGCGCGAGGAGGGGCCTAGCGGCGAGAGAGAGAGGATGATGACACGGAAGTGCCAATACCCGTCGCCTTTGATATCTCATACGGACAGAAGTCATCGAGGCGCTAGAACGTGCTCGTCCTCTGAATTTTGCAGGCGAACGTGCACTGATGTTAAGCATCCGCCCACAATGCATGATCAGCATCGCCTGAAAGTTGACTGCGAGTCTGGCATGCCACGGTTACTTTGAACGATGAAATCGATAGATTAGTTATGATTTACAGTTTTGGCAGTTGTAACTTCAGCGTTGCGATAAGTACGCAAACGCTTGGGCGGGTATTAGTCACATTGCACACGTGTCGCATCGGTAGTTTTCAAGTTCCGATGTATCCTGTTTTAGACCATGGGGTGTTGTATCTGAGGCTGTGTCAGGAAAAAAAGATGGATAAGGTAGTGGTATTAGCCTTATTGCTCGGAAACACCAGGAGAATGGGAATATAGTTAGTTTGATATTTCGGCACGTGCATTTGTCGAAATATCAACCCAACTTTACGTTCATTCTCCTGGTTTTCTCCGTGAATAAGGCTAATACAACCGTCTTATCTATGTGAATAATGCTCCTCGCTAATGCACTGAACAACTTACGTAAAGAAAGGTGGCGTAGGCCGCTTGTCGGCCGACTGCCGGCGCACCCCTGGGTCCGACCGTTTTAAGGTACGTAAGTAAGTCGTAGCTAGTATATCCGTATACACCCTACAAATGGTTTGACACCTTCATCTGCTCTGGTTGCTGAGATTCGAGCGGTGCGTGACGGTGCAGTTGGAAAACTCCGTGGTGGGGCGATTAGTAACTGCATAGACATGGTGCCGTCAAAGTCTCGAGTGGCCGGGCAGGCCCGGGGCGGATCGCTGAAGCTACAGCACTTCTGCTCGGGTCGCGTGTGGCCAGACGCAGCGGCCTGCGGCCTCGCCCTTAACCACAGAGGCGCGCTGCGCCGAGCTTTATCAGCCCGGGAAAATACTTCTGCGAAGGTCGCGCTCCACCGCCAGCACATGCCATCGACCTCGGTGACCTAGTCAACCGGGGCCCGTCTTCCACCCTGACAGTACAGGCTGCAATTCGAGCGGTCTGTCGGCGGACGTGCGGTGTCTTGTCTGTCGGCCGACCCACGGCGTCTTGTCTGTCGGCCGACGTGCGGTGTCTTGTCTGTCGGCCGACCCGCTGTGTCTTGTCTGACCAATCGAGCAGTCCGTCGGCCAACCCGCGATGTCTTGTCTGTCGGCCGACGTGCGGTGTCTTGTCTGTCGGCCGACGTGCGGTGTCTTGTCTGTCGGCCGATCCGCGGTGTCTTGTCTGTCGGCCGATCTGCGGTGTCTTGTCTGTCGGCCGATCTGCGGTGTCTTGTCTGTCGGCCGATCTGCGGTGTCTTGTCTGTCGGCCGACCTGCGGTGTCTTGTCTGTCGGCCGACGTGCGGTGTCTTGT
>NW_023596225.1:32793459-32819671 GCF_011947565.3 Pollicipes pollicipes | reverse complement strand
GTCGAGGACTCGCCGTCGGCAGGGTCGGACGGCGCCGGGCCTCGGGAGCGAGGACTCGCCGTCGACCGCGTCGGACGGAACGGGCCTCGGGCGCGAGGGCTCGCTGTCGGCCATGTCGGACGGCGTTGGGCCTCGGGGGCGAGGACTCGCCGTCGACCGCGTCGGACGGAACAGGGCCTCGGGGGCGAGGACTCGCCGTCGACCGCGTCGGACGGAACAGGGCCTCGGGGCAAGGACTCGCCGTCGGCCATGTTGAACGGCGCCGGGCCTCGGGGGCGAGAAGTCGTCGTCGGCCCCGTCGGACGGCGGCGAACCTCGGGGCGAGGACTCGCCGTCGACCGCGTCGGACGGAACCGGGCCTCGACGCAAGGACTCGTCGTCGGCCGCGTCGGATGGCGTCGAGCCACGCCGCCAGGTGGGGCGACGGCCGGCGTGTTTGGAGGACCTCCCCGGAGCTGATCCCTCTTCCTTATCGCATCCCGGCTGATTGCGGGTGTCGCGGCCGCCTAACTAGCTGGGTAAATTGTTGTAGGCCCCATTTCAGGCCGCAGATACGGCGCCGACGTCGTGCGACTTGTTAAAATTGCTGGGATGCCCAGCAATCAGACGGCTAATAGGGCTGGCGCGCAGAAAGGCGCCGGAACGGCTTCATTGACGGCCGCCTTCGGTCTGCGGCTGGACTGTCACAGTGGCGGCCGCGACGCCTGAGCGCAGGCGGCAGGCTGCGGTGACGGGTGGCACCCAGCCAGACCGCTTTTGACGCTGATTAATCAGGAACCACACCCGAGTTGAGACAAACGACACACAAATCAGCGGCACGGCCCGTTCAGAGCAGAAAACAGCCCTTGCAGGCAGCAGGAGCCATGATTGAAACAGCTTACTGAGGCGGAAACGGCCTCGGCGCCGCGGAGCCGACTCAGGGGCAGACAACGCCAGACCAGCGGAGAAAAGTCGCCGCTAAAATCCACAGCGCCGAGGCAAATGGTGCGCCTGAAACTGCGGGGAAACGACCGCACAGATTGCGGCGGAAATTGCAGCCCGAATGAGCGCCGGGACCGCCGCGGCGCCGGCGTCGCCGGCTGGATTATCGCCGCCACTCTGCCTGACAGCAGTCACTGCCGCCAGCCGACGACGATAATTAAGGAGAAATTACCGTGGTCTAACTAACTAATTAGTTAAGCCGGTCATTAAAGTGGTCTTTAATGATGAGCCTAAAATGGTGCTGGGATATTTTCCGCGGCGGGAAGTGTCCGGGGAATTATCTGCTTGGAGCTGAAAGCCTCAGGGACGTGTTGAGAAGTTTGCGGATCGGGAGTTTTCGGGGAAACTTACTTGAAAAATAGCGACTATGATGATCGCATGGGCATAAACACCTGCCCATAAAGCCAGGGAGAATAAGATGCTCGGAAACGGAACTGACTTTAAAGCTAAAAATCGGCTGGACACTTTTTCATTTCCGGGTCTTTGCCATTCAAAAGAAACGCCAACAAATAAATTCAGCGTTGCCAAGTTTGACGTCGCTGTCGACTGGCTTTTGCCGTTCTAGGGATGTTGCTTGAGAGGTGGCATTACTGGCCTTACCCTCTGGCGAAGATCAAAAATCTATTATAAGGTAAATATAACGTTGCGCCTGAAGTAAGCAGCATACTTCTATGTGCCTGGACATGGGATGTTTCTGGACCTGTGGTGTCCCTCAACAGCGATGCCTTTTCTCCCGCATAGCTGTACAGAAACAGAGCACTTACTTACCATACATGTCATATCATTCTGTCAGAACTGGCTGTTCATTGAACTAGGTAATGTACATAATTATATCAGCTAAGCGGAACGTCACCGACCCGTCACCGCAAAAAGCGTCGGCATAAGCTGCGTTCGGATCGCGCAAGCCATTCGCAGCATCCATGTAAAATTACTTCGAACGTTTGGGGCAGTTCGGTACCCTTGTAAAAATCCACCTTGAGTGTAATCTTTACGTCACCAATTTGCTCGCTGTCGTTGATAACTATGACACACTGATGGATTGGCTGGCCGTTGTCCGATGACAGAGCATTTATTGGTGCTGCAAATAGCACATTTGCATGGCCTAAGGTTGGGTCTAAAGGGGCTCCAAAACGCAATCTTACCTGCTATTTCCACACAGTGGTTTTGGGCCAATGCTGTTTTCTTAGAGATGGTATGGCTTCCCCTGCTGCCCCCCTCCCCCCCCCACCACCCAACTCCCCTCTATTTACATGGCTCCTGTTTGATGCAGAATGCTGTTGAGTGGATCGTAGAATGCTGTACCGAAGGCCGCGGGCGGCTGTGGACCGTAGAATGCTGTGCCGTAGGCTGCGGGCGGCTGTGGACCGTATAATGCTGTGGGGATGTGTTGGAAACTATTCAAGGAAATTATATCCGCTCATAGGCATAGGAAAGTTCCAAGGATTGTGTGTGGGGGGGGGGGGCAGACTCAGGGTGCATTTAACAATTTTGTGCTGAAGGGCAAGTCCGTCGACCGGGGAGGGGTAGGCTGAATTTGTCTGTTCTTAGTTCTCTACAATATTTGCAAAGCAATATGAATATTTCTGGCTGCCAATTGCCACTATCCGATCTAACTAATGCTGCTTTCCCCTTTGTAAACAATTTTACTTACTCGAGCCATTCACAATTTAGGCTATTTCAGCAAAGCGGACTGTTCATCCTCTAAAAGTTAATAATGAATATAAGTATTATGTCCAGCGGTGAGCAGACTCACGGGAAGAGACATTTGGAGTCATTGGGGAGGCCTCTTCTTCTCACTAAACGTGCTCAGAGACCTCGGTCCAGGGCTGGCAAGAATTTCGAAATGGAATCCATGACACCTTATTCCGCCCCCAAAATATCCAAAAATCCGATGAAATGGTTTGTTTTGCGATGCCAACAATAGCCACCGCGCAAAAGTCCCTTTTTCGTATGTTCTCCCTTCCTAGCCCTGTTCCTGCCGCCGTCCAGAGGTCACCGCCCTGTCCTGGCTGACTGTCGGTCGGCCGGCGGCCGCCACCCGCTCGGCTGACTGCGAGCTGATCATCCGACTGTCTGGGCACATGCCTGTGGCTCGGATTCACTTTCACTGGTGTGCGAAACAGGTGGAGTAACTGCTGGAGTACGCTACCACCAAAGTACACTGCTGGAGTACCGACCAAACGCCTGCTGGAGTACCTACAACCGAATGTTCTACCCTGCCTTTCCACGGCAAACACAAAAACAACATTGCGGGGAACTGCCTGACTGAGGTGTCAGTTGGTCCACCGGGCATTCGGTTCTCACCGAATTTAACCGGGTTGATCGCTTTTGTGTCAAGGACAAAGGAACGGGCCCTTCCTTGCACAAGTTGCGTTATCTTGTCGTAAGCGTTCAGCATACAACACAACATTTTGGGAAGAATTGGGCGTTTCATGTAATGCCGAGGTTTCATGTAACCTTCTTAAAGCTACCACAACCGCCATCTTGCTAAAAATTTTACCCGTTTGTTCAAATGCTCTCGAGTTTGCGGTTATTTTTGGTAGTCACCGCTATTACGTCATTTGCCCTAAACATATACTCGTCAGCTTTAGGGCACGAAACGCAATAAGGGCATTGCGCGTTTCAAGAAAGGCTGAATAAACCGGGCATGTGGTGTTCTTTACAAGTCGTTTCATGTTTGATTTTTAGTTTTAGTGATCAATATTGTTCATGAGCTTTCGCCTCACTGGATGGAACCGCAGTTTCGGCGCCCAGAGAGCGCTGGCACCCTCTGCATTCCACTCACTCCTCATGCGTCAACCGTGCAGTTCTCAGCCGTTTCGAGTTGCGATTCGGTACTCTTCATCCACTGGGGAGTATATGAACCCATATATGTATATTCCATCCGAGTTACTACAGCCGTGGCCGAGCGATTCAGATGCCCGACTCCAGCACGCTGCCGGCACCTGGTTCGAGTCCCCGAGGCGGCTGATTGTTTGACCAGCATGTTCCCAATTGGCGGGGACGAGAGGATAGCCACAGGTGTACCGCGTAGACCATGACAAAGCAATGGATGAAGCGTATAAGGCTCCTAGACCGGTACAGGTAAAATTATGTGTCGAACTGGGCGAAACGGCGGTTTCAAGCAGTTTATTCCAACAAACCGCTCGGACAAAACGAGAAAAAGGACAGAACTGATAAATAATGAGCCATCAAACTGAGAAGAATACGATCTATTTCTGGCTTTTAGAATGAAACTTGATATACCTGATAAAACAGATATATGGGTATAATAACATAAATTATTAAAGTAAACTTTTAGCAAATAATTTATTCATTTCGTGGCTAAACACAGGCCCTACTGAAAACGAACTTCTTAAAAAAAACGCTTTTAGTGTATGGCCAACAAACTCGCCGTTTGTCTTCGTCTCCTTGCTGACACAGGGCGCGAAATCGTGGCGCTTCAGACGAGCACCTTTTCACGCGCTGCGCGGCACCTGTACCGCATGATACTGCGCTGTTTTGGTCCCCGCGTCAAACACCCACCGAATGAAAACACACGTCCCTAAAACTAAGACTTTCCATGAAATGCGTCCCGTAAACTCGAGGATTTCTGATGGCTGTGATTGACCATGACGGATGCCAATACATGCTCAGCCATGCTGGCCTTCCCCTGAAGACTTACTCTGAATGCACTCTTGACTTAAACTGCTGAGGACCACATGACCGGCGCACAAAGAGCTAGTGAAGTGAATTCTGCACTGTCAGGTGAAAGCATAATGAACATTAGTTCCATTAGGTATGCATATTATTCCATCGAATATCAGGCACAACCAAATGGTTTGTTCGGACCCAGCCATGCTTGGCCTGAAACGTCCGATGCTCCCTCGACTTTCAGTTCCGTTCTCGACTTTTTGAAGTGGCTGGAGTGGATCAGTATATTATTATAATCATTAAATTTCAAGCATTATATCAAGCTGGCTTTTATTTTTGGCCATGGCGTAAAATTGCAGACTACATCAAGCGACTACGACATATCCATTTCAAACATCACAAATTTATCCTCGAGACACCGTAAGCGCCCGGGCTGATGAGCCCGGCTATCAAGAGACAGAAGGTAGTTTTTAGATGCTTGAGCGTTCTGGCGTGTATACCAGAACATCTCCATTTCCTCGCAGTGCATGGCAACAAATGATGCTGCCATTTATAATATTAACCAATGTTTCCCAATGCGTATTGAGGAAGATGGATGGTGGACTGGGGTAAATCGGCATGCATGTTTTAGGTGGCTCAAAGCAAGTAAGCGCAGGCAGATCAATTCGGAAAGGTGAGGAAGGGAGGGGGGGGGGGGGGCGTTAACATCGCTGGTTTATCTGTCTTCAAAAAAATGTGGGGCTTTGACCCCTTACCCCTCCCCCTATTCTTACATCCATATATACGATTCCTGAAAGGATGTTTTATGCGCAGAGCCCAGCTAGACCCGGTCGGTCGAGCGGGGAAAAACTAAAGGGAGTATATCCCACATTTCTCTACACTTCACTCATTGCTACATCAGGCGCGTACGGTTTGATCAGTCATGCCAGCTTTGTCGAAGTTCTTCCGAAAACTTCAGAATTTTGATTTGAAGTGGCCGACTCTGCGGGAGAATCTCATACGACTCCTTGCTCTCGACTATATAAGTAATACATTCCAATTGCATCGCTCTTTCCACTTTGTGTGTTCTGTAATGCTTGAAACACACCTATGTGTCAAAATTGTTGTGGCATGCATGCTACGAAATGCAATGTAATGTGCGAGCATGAATCTATTACTCCTCGAATTCAACGAAACATTATACTGTTGGCATTGGTTTCTCCCTTCTTTCTCGGACATTAAACATAGTGACTGTTTTCGAGGCGCACTTTGGCTTTGGGAATCGGAACATCACATGATCCACATGGCACGCTGGTTCAAACTTCAACCAACACACCCGGAAACAGGCTCTTGCCCGCAGGTCCAATCACAAACGTTCTTTTTCATGCGCACCAGTAGAGGTGCGCATGATCGTTGTCATGACGACGGTCGCGACTAAAGGGAAGAAGTATGGCGCTGTTACAAGGCGTCGGCAGCGCAATTTAGACCCGAAAATAATTGAAATTGATATCCTCATTTGGTCTTGACGGCGCTGCAGTGGCACAAGCCAGCGCTATCATTAGTCGGGGCTAGTCCTGGGGTTTCACTATGGTATGTTTTTGAAATACCCCAAAGTTGTGACACTTCCTTCAAAGGAAATTTTCCACATTTAGAGATATCAAGCAAACATCAAATATGATGAAATAAGCGCAACTACAACTGTTTCTCTGTTTAGTAAATGTGCTCCCCAATATGTCATTGTTTGATTACGTCTTCGTGCATCACACAATATTGGTTGAGAGCCTATTGACAGCTTCTATATTTGGAAATCGTGCTCACGAACACCAAACATGAATAAGCCAACTGCCATATTTTCTTGGTCTTGTTCGTGGCATGGTATTGGAATGGCAGAATTTGAATGACGTTATTATGGCGTCATGGATGTCTGGGTTGAGCTTGAAATAGTCCCCCCGAAATATTCTGCACATCTCGGGTGTATCACTCAGACACTGTAGGGGTTTAGGTCTAAAAAAATGGCAGGGCTGTGAACTGCACCAAACGATCTTCAAGATGGCCATTTCAGCTCAAAATCCCATACCATTGTGGAACATTCCCTTTAACAGAGAGGAGGGAGTGTTATATTCCCAGAAGTTGTATTCCCAGAAGGATCATCTGCAGCGCGCGAGAACTTCGGATCTTGCGGGCAATTCCAGTTTAAACCGAACATTCGTCATGAAAAGGGCTGCAGGCACCGATGCCGCCGGACATTGAATGAGAAATGGGTCGATAAAATAATAAGCGATATCGTGCTTAATTTCATGCACTCCTCCCTCGTGATTGCGGTTGATAGAAGCCTGAATTTTTAGCCTTGCATTGACGAAATGACTGCGAAGTGTACCAACGCTTATCGTCCTCATTCACGTCAGACATCCATTTCCGCTCTGTGCGCTGCGGCAAAAAAAAGATGAGGGCAGTGATTGTTCATCCATTGATAGAATATGGTGCATACAACGTGACCAAGAACAAACTGGTCAAATGTGTACCTATCTCATTTCAGGCGAAAAGAAGAACCGTATGATTTCAGAGAAAGCAACACGTTTAGGCATTTTTTTCGGCTCAACACTTACCGCACCAACTATCTCTCGCCAAGCTTATACTCTACACGGGGCAGCCGACAAATTTGCGATAATTGCTCCAGTCTGTCCAGA
The DNA here is from genome assembly GCF_011947565.3 of Pollicipes pollicipes. NCBI lineage: Eukaryota > Metazoa > Arthropoda > Thecostraca > Pollicipedomorpha > Pollicipedidae > Pollicipes > Pollicipes pollicipes. The sequence continues at coordinate 32,812,391 of NW_023596225.1, read as the reverse complement.
ACAACAGCACCACTCGGAGGACAAGACAACCCCGTGACACAAATCAGAACCAACACCGGTAAGCGTAGACTCGGCCACGAGGCTGCCAAATTATTTGACCGCCTTCCAACCGTCATGCAGAACACTTGGCACGTGGCGCGGTTCAAGGCAGGTATTATTCGTCATCTGCTTCAAGATGATCAGCGAAGCTAAATTGGTGGTTACTGTGCTGGTTTTTTAATTGCGAGTTGTTGTTTTTTGTCTTCAGCATCCAGTGTTTCTTATTCATGCCGACTTCAGCCCATGTGTAGTCTAAAAGAATTTCATGATGCCACTGCGATAAGCCAGACTGAGTTAAGATCCCAGTGTAACGTAATCTGTGGTGAGATTTGGAAAGGGTGACCACAATTTTTGCCTCGGTTCTTCCGCGCAGCGCCGTAGAGTTGATGCTTATTTTTCCAAAGATTGTGATAGCTGCTGTCTCTAGAATAATCCCCTTCAGTCGTCCATGACTTCTCGTCGTGCGGTATCAATAATATTGTATGCCTAGGCAACACCTGTACGACTGTCTCAGTCACTGGTTGGATGCTTCACTGGGGGAAAAGCATCCTCCACATCGCATCGCGGAAGCTTGGACCAAGACAAATGTATCGGGAGCAGCGACAAACGTGATGAGATATACTTCACATGCCGTTCTCGGACGTCTTTCTTTGGTGCATCCCTCAGAGTATGCGATTAACAGCGTAGGCTAGAGGACCATGCCTTCCGACTTCCTGTGAAATCTTCACACCTGCACTGTTGAAATCTCACACTTGCACCTGCACATTGTGCATTAGCAATGCAAAGATTCGCTCTCAAAGGCTACTTCACCTCGCCCACTTATTCGGGCGTACCTACACCCTGAGTTGCAAGGACAGGAGACAGACGGCAGGAGGCAGGCCATCGGCAGGCGGCGGAAGGCAGAAGTGCAGCTGAATCACTGGAGCTGCTCATGCCAACACATTAGGTCAATAACGTCCCTGCAGCTCCTAAACCCCAAGGGTGTATTTCAGACACTTTCCACTGGATGGTATCTGTCGATGGATGCTACCTGTAACCAATGTCCATAAACGTTTGCAATCATCCTTAACCATGTGAATGCTCTTAAACAACTTCGGTGAGCGTGCCATGTTTTTGGGCTTTTATATTTTTTCTAGGCTCTGACCATATCAAAAGATGAAAGAATATACGCTTCGTTACGGATGAAACTGGTTGTGTATGGTGTGGACCATATTTAGACAGCATCAGGGGTCTACATTCTAGGGGGTCACCGCGATAGATACACGGAAAAGATACTGCAGTATCGGTATCACATAACGGTGCATGTCAGTTGTGGCCGCAGAGTGGTCGCATTTATTTATCCATTCATTTGTTTCATTAGGTCGCATGCACCTACTTGTCACAAACAGTTTTAAACTACCATCGCCACTACGCTGTCGGTTTGTGGTTTAACATACTATGTGCTGCGGATGACAGCAATTTCATTATGCACATGAGTTTCTGAATGCCATAGCATCTCATGACGCTGTACTGGAATGGGCCTTTGTCATTGTGGGCACAAAATGGCCTCAATAGTGATGTGCCTTCAAAAACAAAGCCACCACCACCACCAGAGGCAATTGCCATCGAAATTTTCTCGGTGATTATCGGCTTTTGGCGTTTGGTTGATAACTAGCTTCCCATCAGTAATGCTTGAAAGATATTGGCGTCTATACTTGACTTGAGGTGGTTGCGGAAAGCTGTCATGCAATTAGTGGGTGTGACCGGCTTATGGGAGGTAAGAAATGGTCATCATCTTAAAAGACATCCTGCATGCATGAATGTTCACGATATTGTTGCACGCTCTAATGCAAAATCAGGCACGTTTCTGTAATGAGTGAAGAAATATGCCTTAAACAAAGTTATCGCAAAACAGGGCATGAACATTTCGTCTCTCACGCCTGTAATGAAAGCAATTCGTGCTCAGCACTTGCGGGATCTGATCCGAACGGCAAGATATGCAACAGCTTAGTCTTACATTCGTAGGTACAAATACAGAGACGCAGCATATCGCGGGCTAGACAGCAGCAGAATCATAGCCACCTTTCGCCGGTACCAGGCTATGTCGTTTCACTGAAACTTTGGTCACATCTCACCCAATATTTGTTATAACCTTGATTCACTTGTGGACATAAAAAGAAAGCAGAAGGGATATTTGAACCTCAATAAGTGTCGACATCTTCCTCAATCAAACAGCAAAAAAAAAGAAGCAAACACAGCCCTGAGTACCGTAACGCCCGGACCTCAGTCTCCTACGCCGATCTGGTGCATTTCATCACCATATTTTACAAAACGTCTAAAAGCGAAGCCTGGGTTGACATTGAGCCGCCCTGCAGCCCCCTCCAACGCTGGCCAGCGCGGTGGCCGCGCCTTCACCGCACACCTGATCGCCGACTCCCCGGCCGACGCCCGTCGCCGCCGACGGGCGCTCGTATTTTGGCGGCGGCGGCCGCCGGCAGCGCGCGCCTTTTATCCGCTCGACAGCCCCCTGTTACGGAGCGCGCCGAACGCGCCCCCGGTGCGTCATTTGGATGCTCAAGAAATCGAAAATTCAATTAGGACAAACTCTGTATAACAAGCTTCGGGGTAACAAATCGCTCCCGGGGGATCGCGGGGGATTACTCGGGTGTTAGATGTAATTGACATTCAATAGTGGCGCGGCTCGGTCGGGCGCAAGGCCATTATTGGGGGAGATTTGATGGCGGGCCGCCATCTGGGCGCCGGCCGACGCCATTTTTTCTGATAATTAGACGGCGTTTTTCTGGGCGATGAAAATAATTAGTCTTGGCCGGGTGACAGAGCCGCGCGGAACGAGCTCATCAGCGGGCGCATGTGCCTCCGGCAACCATACATCATCGAGGCAGGAAGAGGAGGACAGTCTACAAATTGGCCGACATCAATGCGCCGCGCCGCCCGGCCGCCGCGCGCGCTCTGCCGCGCTGCCGCTTCATTAGAGCGCCGACCTGGCGACGGGGTCAGAGGTCCAACGGCCGCCGGCGAGAGCGCGCCCGGGGCCAGGTGTTGAGGCCGCGGCGGCGGAGTGGCCACGGCTGCGGGGCGTCGCAAGACATCCAGGGCACATGAGTTGGGAGCCGGGCAGGCCACCGGCCTCTGAGCGGGGTCTTTGTCGTCCGCATCGTAGACGCACGGGGCCGGCCAGAAACTCGAGTCCTTTCAAATTAAGTTCACGGATGGCTAAAATGGGTACTGTGCGATTTTTCGCATGCCGCCATCAGCCTCTGGCAGCTTTGGCTCGCTGTCCACTCTATTAATTATATCAATGATTTATTGGCTGACGTGAGATGCCGATGATTACATTTAGATTCCAGCTGATTGCGCTACATATTTTAGACTAGACTTTTCAACCCAAAGTATGTCAATCTCATAAAGGCTTACCACGGTTTTGTAGGACCTATTGCCACGTAAAATAAAGGTCAGACACATCACCTGAAAGCTGAGCGCTCAATGACTCGAGGCATACAAGTCAATTGAAAACACGTCAGTACGGTTTCTTAAATTGCGTTTGTTTGTCAGTTCGGAACGCATTTTGTTTTTCAGTCTTTGTTGCACTGGAACTGGTAATTTCGTCGCTTCATTTTCGACCCTACTATATTCTTTTGAAATCCTGCGCAATACTATCCGTTATCTAATTGCGTCACCCTGTTGCCAAGAGTGCAGAGTGATGTTAACTCATTCCGTTCCTAATTTTCTTCACTGAGATTCTGTCGCTGATGTATGCAGCTCTTACGACCTGTCAGGAATACGTTCACCGCATTTTCCCAGACGAGGAGCGTCAGAATTCTTGGGATAACCACCGAATCCCAACACAGAAATGATGATGAATTGCCTGGAGTCTTGGCCTTCTTATGGATAGGTATATAAAACCGAGTTTTCACAGTTACCTACACCACAGTCTTACCGGGTCTAAAATGGGCGCCATGCTCTATTCCTTTAGCATCGTCTAAAAATATACAGGTGGACGCTGACTCTTCATGAGCTTGAAAACAGCACCTATTAAAACTTCAAACGGCGATGAAGTTTGTGTGTGGGAGAAGAATGTAATTTCGTTTCTGTGCAACTTGACACATCTCTTTTATTATTGAACGCTCAACGGCAGACCATGTAAGTGGATTTATTTTGGACTCGGCGGATTTGTTGACAGAATACAATGACAGAAGGCTTTACACTGAGACAGGAAATATCAACTAACATCATGCCTAACTTACGCTTAACTAGCATTTGCTTAGGCATGCCGGCCCTTGCTTGATTAAGCGGTGGCATGCGACAAAACACCGCTCCGAATATATCGGTGCTTCGGCCGTGCAGCGGAGCCATGTAATTGAGTCATGCCATCAGTTAGTCGTGTGGTAGATCCTGCTAGCTTAGAAGACGATAGACGGATGCATTGTATGCCAAAGGCTTCTGGAAATATTTCGTGCACACTGTTCAGCTACTTCGCTCATTCACTAAGTATCATTTCGCTTGCTACAAGTTTCCGAAAGTGCTGCAGATAAGAGCGCACTTGCTATTAGCATCCGATTCCAAGGCACCACTCGATTCTAGACACAGCTGATATTTCGAAAACAGTGCGGAAGGTTAACGTTCCACGCCTGTAGGCTACCTGACATAGTGGCTGTGAGTTGGAGCGCATTAGTTCCGCAATTGCCGAGGCCGGAGATGGGACTCTGATAGAATTATTCGGGGCACCTTGCGATTTGTACGGACCGTCCCTATGCCCTGCGGAAAGCCTAGACACATGGAGAGGGATTAGTCTTCCATACGTATGGGAAGCTCCACCAATGCCCAAGGCTTATCATCATCATCATTTATTCAACTTCCTACCGGACAATATGTAATGGAAGAACAAGCAGCCACGTACGTGCACACTACTTACATGTAATATACGTGGTCGCCTCACCAATCCCTACATAATAATTGCACCAGCCCTCTGGTCTCTGGGTCGGTTCTCGTCAAGAGCCATCTGAGAGACTCAGTCACACCACACTGGGGCCGCACTGTAGAGAGGAGGCAGTTGTCCATCCTCCCGCAAGCCAGGTTGACTAGCCTCCCCCAACCTCATCCGCAGAACGAAAAGCGTGGATCCAGCACAGTCACCAGCACGCTCACCCGTGCGGAAGGCAAGCAAGGCGAGAGTTATTGTATATGGCCACCATGGCCGAGACCACTATCATACATCACGATGTTTTGATCAGAGACGCAGGATTTTGCTCGGTTGGAGGGGTCAGGGTCCCACACTTGTGTCTGAGCCGAGCGCTCCAAACTCACGCTAAGCGCTGGGGTCCCGAAACAGCGAGGGCGCCTGAACTAAGACGCAATCCTCACGAAAAATTCCAAGAATTCATTTGGCTCGTCACGACACAAATGTTTGGAGAGGGGCATTGCGGTGGTTTAGATGTGTTTTTTATACAACACCATAGGCGTTATGCCGAAATCTGCAAATATTGGGGGCACAAATACCAACCATCGCGGGCTCTTGAATCCAAGCAGTCTATGTTTCACATCTTGACAAGCTTTCTTGACTATACCTGATTTACTCTGAGGGTTTGTGGTGTTTTGCTTGCTTTGTAGTTGCGTATAAGTTCCGTGTTTTTTCCTGGAATGTGTATGCAATATGACTCGAACAGCTCAACAACCCATGCGCATGTAATGATTCGTTCATACATGGACTAAAATGAACATATCTCACGTCTGTCTGCGGTTCAGGTTACGCAAAACATATATGCGAGAACGGAGCCAATGCGAAGAATTGGGACACTAGAAATAGGCTATTCCTCGCTTTCTTTTTACTTAGACTCCCCACAAACCTCAACTAAAACATCTAATATGAAACAAAAATGGGATAGAGCCCCACTTTTCTCAAAATCCAGGGAAATCGGCGTGTGGTTCCATCCTTGTCTCTGATGCGACAAACAGACATTCTCCTTCAGTGGACGTGGGCATGTGCGTGCAGGACTGATCGCCATTCAACTAGAGACGCAGGCTAATCGCTTCATTAAGACACGTCTTCCCACGGCCGATAGTGGCGCTCATCGCGCCGACGTCTTCGGCACTGCTGTCACCTCAGCGCCTTTTTCCCGTCATTATCACCCCCAAAACAGTGGGTGTTTCTTGCGCAGGGCCGCCGAAGTCTTCGTCGCCTTCTGTGAACGGCGTTTTTGCAGGCCTCAGGGCACGCCACGCCGTACGAACGGTCTACCAGACGAAGTCTGTTGCTGGCAGCCGGCTCTTTGCAGCATGATCACCTCGGTCGGGGCCCTGAATGGCGCCATTTCAGGGAGCCAAGCTGCACCTGGTGACCGAGCGAGACCGGTCGAGGTGGAGCTCACGAAAGCTACAAGGAGGACAAATGATCGCCCACGTCGTCCTTGGCCGATGTTCCTGCATATATATATATATATATATATATATATATATATATATACGCACGTGTCGTGCGTGCGCGCGTGATGAGGTGGCAACGCGTTCCGGGTGCTTTGGCCCCGTGGGTGTTGGCCAGCTACCAGCGATCCCTTCCTGGAGCTCTGCTGATGGCTGCCGTCAAACTACAGAATGGTTAGTTTCTGAAAGCCGTGTGCTTTTGGAACAGTGATTACAACTTGTTATGCCTCCCCTGTTAGGTTCTGCTTTCATTTTTTCATTCAGACTGGCATTGACTGTGCTATCTGCTAACGTCATTTGCTGCGTAAAGCTAGTAAAAATAATGTTACTTCAGTGATGCAACAGCCCGTTACAGCTTCCGCCCTCGCCGGAGATCAAGGTGACGGACAATGGCGTTCAAACGGTGCAGACCCTCCACGACTCAATTCTGCGAGGCAAGGGTTCCAGTTTTGCCTCACTGATTGCAGCACTGGAAAATATCTTCTTCAATGCTGCGTGGAAAGTAGCAAAGGTCACAATGCACTTTTTTAAAGTGAAATGCTTTGTCGCTACCTGTGGTTAAGCACGAAGCCCGCCCACACCAGCTGCTAGGTTACGCATTCCATGAGACGCGCTATATGTGAACAACACCGTGATTCATTTATTTTTACACGATACATCATGCAAACAATGTAACAACAGATATAAAATTTAACACTCATCATTTAGTCCTATATGATGTCTTAGGTATGCACATAAAATGGACAACTAGACTAACTATATGTGGCACACCCAGGCCTCATCCATATCACTCACTGTCTCAGCAGGGGTCGCACGTGACAGCAAACGTGACGTGACGCCTTCCTCTGACTGTCGAAATGGCCGGAGGATCTGATCCGGATTGGAGCCATAGACAGGGCCAAGTTCGGCGCCACGCTCTGGTGCGCAGCTATTGCACTCTCAAAACAGCAAAAGAGCCACGGAGGCGTCAGTTCCCCAAATCACAAAAAAACAGCGGACCGAGGACCGAACCCTGGCGTACACGCGAGCGCACTGCGGAGCGGCATGACGAAGAAGCCAGTGCAAACGCTGGTATAGACGCCGCGGAACGATCGCGAACAGACGCGTGGACTGCCTGCCTCGCGAATCCACCCTCCCCCGAATCCCGGCGCCACGCAAGGCCCCCGGAGCCGCATCTGCATTGTCATACGGCGCGCCTGAGTCGACGCGTCAGCGGTTGATGTGCGAGTAGAAGGGGTGGGAAGCGAGCCCGTGCGGCAGCACGCAGGGCAGACCGAGCCCGGGGAAGCTGTGCAGCTGCGCGCCGGTCGGGTACAGCAGCGACGGTGACGAGAACGGCGGGAACGGCGGCGACGGACCCACCGTCGGGCTGTTGACGTCCACGCCCGGGTTCTGCTTCTTCCACTTGGTGCGCCGGTTCTGGAACCAGATCTTCACCTGCGTCTCGGTCAGGTTGAGGGAGAGCGCCAGGTTGAGCCGCTCGCACACGGAGAGGTAGCGCGTCTGCTTGAACTTGTTCTCCAGCGACACCAGCTGCTCGTACGTGAAGGCGGTACGCGCGCGTCGCGGCTTTCCGCCCTTGGAGTCGGACGCGCACTTCTTCTTCGATGGTCGCGCCTCGCTGTCTGCGTCCGCGTCGTCGCCGTCACCGTCGCCGTCGGCCGGCGAGACGTCGCAAAGCGTGTCTGGAAAGGTGAGCTACGGTGAGCAAGTGGGTCAAAGGAGTGGTAACGGCATGAGCGCAGTCGCCTCTACGCAGTGCCTGAATCATGAGCCATATCGGCCTCGCAGAAACGCTTCTCCTCTTTGCTTACAGTCTTCAGAACTGCATCTCCGCTTTGCTTACAGCCTTGAAAACTGCATCTTACATATCGATTAAAAACTTGTTCAGAAAAGGCCAAAAAAGCAAGGCTCGAATGCATCAGGTCTTATAGCGAGAGCCAAATACTTCCCTCTCTCTATTGAGACGCTAGTGGTGCTGGATTCATCGGTACCAGTTTGATGCATGGTTAAATGAAATTTGCGTTGTGTACAAAAGGACGAAGGCCGGATGGGACATATGCTACAGGAAAAAAGCCATGACACCGAATAGCGCCCTTTTACGTTTGAGCTATGAAACAGAGGCGGATCCAGCCATGGTCTTTTTAGAGAAGCGGTCTGTATGCCTGAGAAGGAAACAAAGAATCTCTGCTTTAAAACCTTCTTTTTACGCCATTGCAAGCCCGGGCGATCGGGCTGAGGGCATGACCTGTTCGTCCCCCCTGCATCCGGCGCCAGCATGAGCCTCGAGACGGGTCTACGTGGTCTCAATATATTCTGAAGTTCATTTAGCATCCCGATATAAAGTTACCGTGGGAGGCTTGATTTTGATTTTTGACTTGTGATTTTTGGCTTAGTCCTCCTATCCGTTCTTAAGTGTAACGTGATCGTGATGAATTTGTTGTAGACGGATGGATGTGAGGGGCGACAATGGACCACTGTGCCAACCAGTTCTCCGAAAGCGCCCAAAACATGCTTTCTGAAACCCAGACATCCTTGGGCGTTACATGCTTATGTTTTCTCATGATGCGGCTTGAGGCATCCGTTTGTTGAAATTGCTCACGTGATACATAACTTAAGCAATTTTACAATGCCAGAAGTCAAAGATACATGGCTGACCCAACGGAAGCTGAAAAACAGCATTGAAACATGAGTTACCGCTGCTGTGCTGCATGAGTTACCTAGCTGACAAGGCACCGAACGAGCAGTATTATGCCACCACAATTCGAATCATCTTATACTCAAGGGGAATAACGCTTTTAGACATCGAAATAAACCGTCTGGATAATCTCCGTACTGCGTATACATCTCTAAAGCTCTGAAGACGTGTGCCAAAAACTGATCAACCGCGGCGAAACCATAAAAATTTGCACATATGCACGGTTGGCATTCTATGTACGCGCTGGGGTCTTCAGAGCAAAAATGGAGGCAGCTGTACTTTTCAGGATCACAAGAACATTCCTCCTTAAAATAACCCTCAGCTTTAAACTGTTTGCACCCGGCTGGCAAGTCTCTGAGCCAAAGGAAAACGTGATGCAAGACGCGATCACTTCGCTCACTTGATTGATTCAGACGTTAACAGGCGGACAAGGCCATAGGCTGCCCAGCATAGATAACTGGCTCCAACACGAAAACAATTCTCGCTCGGCGAATACTCCATGCTGAGCGTGTGCGCGTGTGTTCGCGGACCGTACGTGTGTATGCGAGTGCGTGTGCTCTTATCGCAGACCATTCAGTATTCGGCGATTCCGGCCCGGCTGCTCGGGCAACGATCCTGTCCATTACAAAGGCTAAACTTTGGTCAGTGAGCTTGTTGAGCCACTGACTCGTATGTCATCAGCCCTGGTCTCATAGCGTACCATTACGCCCGTCTGGGTATTCGCTGCGTTTTATGACCCAGCGCATCTCACACGCCACATCTCACATCTCATATCTCACATCTCACATCTCACATGGAAAACGGATCGGCGCCGCTCGCATGGGAAAATGTCCGTCCGTCGGGCGCGTAAAATGCCTGCCGCCAGGTGCGATCGCGTGCGATCGCCGCGCTCGGCTGGCGGCATGGGCGCGTTGTCGCGTGCATGGCACCTGCTCGTCTGTTAAGCGGCGTAAGCGACGGAAAGTGACTGTGACAAAATCGCTCGCTGCTACGAACTCCGGCGACGCTGCGGGTATTTGTAATTTTACTTGAGGTCTACCGATGGTTGGAGCGAACATTTGCACTGAGGACTGCTCTATACCAAGAACTCGACTTGTTCTGGCAGGACTTTGCAGAGGATTGGCGCGCACTGTGGACAGGTTTAACATGAAACTGCGGGATTGCCAGTGTGCACAATCTAATCTGCAGACTGACGGACAGCGCCCAGAGGACATGACTGTTCTAGACTGAGAGCATTATCTGTAGACTGAGGACAGTAGACTGAGAGCATTATCTGTAGACTGAGGACAGTAGACTGAGAATGGAATCTGAAGACTGAGAACATAGTCTGTAGACTGAGAACAGCTAGAGTAAGTACAGAATATGTAGACTTGAGAACACAACCTACTGTAGACTGAGCGCAGAATCCGTAGACTGATACATGTGCAAACGCTTACTTCGTGCACACCTCGGCTTGGGCAATGTAAACCTGTACACTCGAACAGAAATCAGCCCATATTTGTTGAACACGTTTATAAGCACTCTCGCACGTTGGCAGAAACGGTGTAGACAGGCCGACCCGCCTGGGTCTCCACTGTGGACAAGGTCTGCCTGGCGCGCTCAGTCGTGTGGACGCGCATGATGCGGAGTGTGGACCAGCGCCAGCTCACCTGTGGACTGCGTGTCACTCAGCTCCGGGCTGCTCGTGTCCAGGAACTCCCGCCGGCCGGTGAACTTGCGGCCGTCCAGAATGTCGCGGATGTAGAAGGATGTCTTGCTGTTGTTGTTGTGCAGCGGCGAGACGGCGAGGCCGAGGAACGGGTCGGCCGGCGCGCCGGCCAGCCGTCGGCTCTGCTCGAGGAGGCGCGCCTCCAGCAGCCGCTGCGCCTCGGGCGGGGTCGGCCCGCGCTCGGTCGGCTCTGGCAGGCGGCTCAGGTCGATCGGCGAGCCGGCCGCCGCCCGCTCCGGCTCGGCATCGCCGCCGGCCGCCGCCGCCGCTGGCGGGGTCGGTGGCTCGGGCTCGCCGCTCATGGTGACTCGCCGACGCGAGGAGTGGCTGGGCGCGGCAGGGACGGTCCTCGCGTGCGGTCGCCTGCGCCTGCGGCTGTACTTCGGGTGCAGTGTCGCACGCGCAGCACCTGCTCACCGCCTAATCGGCGTAAACGACGGACAATTACTGCGATAAAATCTCCCGCGGCGCCGCTACAGACCCAGCCGACGCTCCATCTTCGGGGGGCGGAGCCTGACGCCGGCCGCCGCGCTGATTGGCCTGTCGGCGAGCGGCTCGTCGGCCATTGGCTGACGGGTGGCGAGCATGTGTGGTGAGGAGAGTGGGCAGAAAATTGCCCAATTACATGTAACGCGGATCTGGCACAGTTGCTGCGGCCGGCGACAAATGCAGGCATCAGTAACTGTGAAAAGATACACTCCAATCTCGGATTAAATTGGCTGAAGAGAGGTTTGGCCCGGGGCACTGAATAAAATATCATCCGGGAAATTGCGAAGGGCTGGTTTTCCGAGATATCTCCCCGGCAAACGTTTGCCCTCCGCTCATTTGCTTGTGAGTGGTGACATGATGGTGTCGGATATGGCTCCGAGCCAGAAACAAGCTCGCTTCGAGGGTTCTGAAACGCCAGAAACAGTGGCGTGGGGACAAAGGAAGGCAGGGGCAGTCTCCCGCGTCGGGATAGATGAGCGTTCGCATTATGACATTAGTTGACAAAAAAGGATACCAAACTGTTCCACACACACGGTCTTTTTAAACTGTCTTGTGGTTTCCTGGCCGGAAGATGAGAACACATCAACAGCAGCATCAGCATTAGGGACATTGCCAAGAGACTGGTGTATTCAGGGTGATGATAACACCCGTGACACATACTCAAATACGCAGACGCCAGTTATGCGTCATCTGCGTCTTTCAAAAACTCATGCCTTTTATTGCAGGTCAAGCCAGTGCAAAAATCGGTGGGTTGGCAACATTGCGTGTTTGCCTCAAGTATTTGCATGTTTGCCTTAAGGTTCGCTGTTTCGTATATTATACTGAAGTGTTACAGGTTATTGGTCAAAGGCTATATCTCTTTAAAAGCATTTTTTGCTGTTTTGAGCATTTTTAAGGAAGCCCTATGGTGATGTGAACTTCAAATTTGCTCGGAGCTAGAACAAATGCCCCATTGTATATTTTGTACTTATGTTAGTAGGTTTCATCCGAAGAAGCATCTTTTTTTATCAAAGAAAGAGGCAAGAGCCATCACCTGTACTCACATTAATGGATCGCATACAGCAACTTCTATCCGCACTTTGCAACTTATAGTCAAGCACAGCATTGTATGCAAACTTGGAAGTGCAAAAGAGTGTTTTTGTGATTGATTTGCACGAGGTAAGTCACGAGGTACAAGTGAGCGCGTAACTGCAAAACACATGACGTGGTGAACCGTATGACGGCACTGACGTTCGACGTGTAGGCGCCAGCTCGACTGCCACCCGCAGCTGAGGCTGCTTGGCGCCAGCACGCTGTGCCGCAGAGAGGCTGCATGATGGCGTGTAAATACCGGGAAAACCTGTAAAACTCCCTCCGTTTGCAGGAGCAAAAGGAGTCAAATCTCGGTGGTTAGTATCGGCACGCAGCATCCCTGGTGTGTAAGCTGTGAATCCTGCTCAGCTGTACGGTGTGGTGACTCGCAGTGTCTACGCTAGACAGCCGGTGCACGGGACGTGGGAAATGACCTCTTTTGAGGATGGGGAGGAGGATATCTCACGATTGCTTGGGACGAAAAGGGTGGGTGTCTGAGCTTTGAGTCCAGGCGCGACCGATTTTTTAAGTACCAGTAACCGAAGGCCGTGGATGAGCACTAAAGTTTGAAAGACGAATGCGATCATGAAACGAGCAAGCATAAACTAAAAACGAGATCGGTGGGAAGCAATAGTTACTATCAGGAAACAAAATATCATTATATCAAGATATCACAGCAGAAGTAAACACATTCACATTCGGAGCGGCCCTGCCTCTGGTATAGACCCTATGTGTGTTGGGTAAATAGTGCAATGAAGTGACCAGAGCAGAAACCAGACATTGGGGCATCCCATCGCAAAACCTTGCATACTTCACCACGGATGGGAAAACTGAAGAGAGGCCATGCAAACAGGATGTTTGTCAGAATCCAGAACTATTAGCATTAAATCATGAAACTGAAACTCTGCCAAAGACCTTCGCATTCTTTAAGAATATCTTCAAGCCACGACCTGATGCAAATTTTAGCTTTTTACAAAACAGTGCATTCTTCACTGTGCTATTTTCAAGCTCTTTCCGAATTTTGACGCACTCATTTCCGCCATGTGCATGTGCGTTGTTTGATAACTTGCTTTACTTTATTTTCGGCGCAGCGTGGGGAGTGGCATGAAAGAGGTGATGGTCTGGTTAGGATAAATATTCTGTGAGAGTTATTGGTGAAATTGTGGTTGCGTTGCAGTAGCAAGCATTAGAAGATTTGCATTAGATTCTTGACCAATGCTTCAACATATTATCAAACGTGCTTGCAATGGCAAAACTCTTAAGTCCACTTGTAAACCTTTCGTACGTGTTCTCCAATTCATTACTGAAAATAATGGAGGGAGTTAAGTGGGTGGATAGCTGAAGGCTAAGATTTTGTCTAAGAAAAAATGACCAATAGTTACGCGAAAGGTCACAAGGTTGGCGGGAAAACCAATGCATCTGAAATTTTCCTCGGTGGGCGGGCGAGGAAACAGTTTTAAATTTTCTCGCAGCTTCTGCGATTTTTGACAGAATTTTTAGCAGTTCGCTCAGCATCTAGTGCAAGCCCCTTGGCTCAAAGGGGAAGGGGAGCAGAATTTGCTGTAGTCGTAGCAAGGTTAGTGTGGCGATCGTGCTCGAAGCACGCCACAAAGTTTTAGAATTAAGTGCTTTCAAAATACCCGGAAAAAGTTTAGCAAGGTGTCTTGTGCAAGGCTCCTTGTACCATTCTTGGTTAAGTGAGAGCGCGCGTGAAGAAACTAACATCCCTGAAAACAATCACGGTCATAGGCATGATGCAGTTCGAGCGAAGTATTTATTCATGAATAGGAATACCTTGATATCCCCTGCAAGTCATCAATACATTGTCTGAGGCGTGCACGCGCCGTGGTGAGCCAATTTTGGACTTACTGCGCCTAAAACAGTATCTGGATCACAGTGAGTCGTGCCATAGCGGTACCTGAGAAATCAGTGAGAGTTTTCAAGAGTTGCTGTTCTGAATCCAAATAATCGAAAAGACAAACCACAAAACCTCATGCGCGTGATGATGCGCACGCAAAATGAATGGTACATACCATTCTGCATTACTTTTCGAACCAAGGGCGACGGCAAGGACAACAAACAGCATAACATTGCCGGAAGTCATGCACCATGTGCGCGGCGGTATCAATGACATCCTCTATGACACTTCAAAACTGACCGCGGGCTACTGTTTTCTAAAGCGGTACTGTGTGACAAAACACCCTTATCTTAGTACCTTATCAGAGTACTTGAGAAACAGGGCGAGGAAATACCTGCTGGTACCTCCCAAAGCCATGCACACATACCGTCTGCAACTTATTGGAAAACCTTGCTGCTATTTTGACATCATTTGAGTTAGCGCTTAGACAGGATGGATAGAGCGTTTTCACCATGTCTGTCATGAATGCCCCATTAGACCAATCACAACATGTAGGGCCTATCGGTTAGCTTATCCATTGCTTTTATCACAATTTACACCGAATTTCAACATTCCGTATTTGTCCATGAGGGGAACTGATGACTAGGAAATGTCCGATATTGCAATGATAGTTCCATTGTGTTTCAGTCGATACTTGAGTGAATCTCACAAAAAAGATTCCATGTGACTGAAAGCATCTTGAATCAGTGCACGAGCCACCATCTGTACCCGCCATGCACCTTCATCCCGAAAAAGCATCGTAGACCCGTGATCTCATCTGATGCAGGGATGGTCCTTCATCAGACACTCAAGCTACTGCTCTCGCACAATCAGACATATTGTTATTTGATGAGATCCGAGTCTCCCTGCAATATAGACTAGAGAATTCGGCGCAAGGTCAAGAAGGAGGCATTAGCGTTTAGATAACAACGTACATGCAAGTCGTGAAATGATATGTATCTCGGCATTGTCTTTCCCAAGGCTGCCTTGTCAAGTCTGCGCTTCCTATTTTGTTGGACGTGGTGACTAGTTATTTAAAGAACAATGAATGATACCACATGCGCAGTCTTCAACTTCGACGCATTTCGTTTCCTTACTTGACGGTGCCTCATGGATGCCGTTTTAGCTACACAAAAATCATGGGGCATCTTTTAAAGATATTTGCCTTCTCAACATTTCACATTTCATGCGTGAACACAAAGCAGGGGTGTCAGATTGGCAGTACGCATATGCGCATGCGCATTGACAGTAGCACAAAAAATCAGGTGTCCATTCCTTTTGGGTACTTGGTTATTTTCTCACCGCACGTGAGATGAATTATATTTTCTAACTTACGCTATCTACATATTTTTTGCTTTTATGTTCAATCAATTTAACATTTTGATCTCATCAGCGACTTGTCTTTGCAGTCTATCCCGTGTCTACCTTAGCATACAGTCATTACTAAACGATGCCTTATGATGTGTAAGTCAGAGCCGGGGCTACAGCCATAGCTGGAAATTTTGTTTAAATTCCACTTTACTTACATAGATACATTGGTTGCATCAGGATCCGCTAGCAAGCACGGGATCATCTAAAAACATGGCATTACGCAGTTATGAAAGCAGTAACCATCAGTGGCAAGCATGCACGCAAGCATCTCGGTGCACTGGACGGGATATATACAAACAGCGCCACCAAGCTGGCGAATGGGGGGAGGGGAGGGGAGATGTGTGAGGATTACTCTTTCCATGTGAGGTCATACGAATAGTGTTCGATTGGTAAATAAATGATTCCATGTCTTACATCTCTTTTCCATTCGCAAAAGTCTGGGTCTCCGCTTCATCTATAGTTTTCATATTCTTGCCTGTTGCGCAATTCTTTCTCAGCAGTACTGATTGTGAAGAAAAGTAATGATCAAGATGTACCCCACACTCTTGTCCTACTTAACGCAATGGCCTCAGCTGCTCTGTCCGGTCACAAAATGTCACTAGCAGTGCTGTGCTCCGCAGTAATTGGATGTCCATGCAAATGCTCTGCCTCGTAGCGCTATTCTAGACGAGCTACATGCTGCAAAGTTCTTGCACGGTGTAAACACCGATACACTCGAAGGCACATGTAGAGCAAAAGCCTCTGCAAAATGAGTGAAGTACTAGCACCAAATGCTTTTATGCTTTTTTACTGTAACAAAACACCGGATTCAAAGAGGTTTTCCATGGGCCAGCCGTTTTAAGAAATCCCCTCATACGTAAGCGTTCTTTCTTTGGCTTTATCATTTGTTCCACCGCAAGGAGCGTGGTAATATTTAACCAATTGGCGCCACCCTATCTTAGTATATCTATGTTTGCAAATAAAGTGGAGTACAAAAAATCAAACCAGCACACATATTTAAGAAGTAGCTGAAAATAATTGCCAATGCGTCGGTTAATGTTGTGGCACAGAAAACTCCGAAACAATTCGCCTGCTGTGCAGCGTCGAGCAACGTCTTAACCAACTTTTGAATGGGCTTTCTATGATGGTAACTTTGCCTCAGCAGTTTTTTATTTCTATTTCTTCTCAGCTTGACATCAAAACACTTCAGTGTATTATCAATGTGACGAAACTCAGACTCGAGTTTCAAACTGTCTTCGCCTATGACTGGAGACGCAACACGCCAGCCCCGTGGCTTCCGCATACGGGTGTTATACAGGTAGGATGACAACGTAACGTTTTATCGTTGAACCCATCCGGACAAAAATATATCGTGTGACAACGTATTAGCTCTAAAGCTCCCATATGTCACTGCAACGTAGATATAGATATCCAGATGCAATCTAGATCTAGGCATACTGAGGATGAAATAATATTTATGACATTAAATACGAAGACAGAACGCCAATTATTTATATCTTATTGAGTCTGGCTAGGAAATCTTTTGATACCACCCGTGCTTTTCATCATGGATAACTTTGTGATCGCGTCACTGTTATATAGTTCTGCCGCTGGGAAAGCATGGATTGATGGTCAGATAAAAACGTCAGCTGATGGTCCGGGTGACGTCAGCTGATGGTCCAGGTGACGTCAGCCGATGGCCCAGGTGACGTCAGCTATCCTTAACCGCTGCGCCTCCAACTGGCACACGTCCCGGGGCGCTGCGAGCCTGGGTGAGCAGCGCCGCCGCAGATTACCCCTGCCAATTACGTGCTAGTCTGTTCCGCGTAACTCGTAGCTTACGGCACAGTCTACCACCGCAGGACGCACCTTAGAAATGCCTCTCCGTGAAATAGGAGCGACATACATTAGGCACTTGGGTCATTGCGCTTGGCAATGAAACGCGGCGTGAATCGAGGTACGCTGTATATGGCCGGTTCGCCATCTGGCGGAGAAAACAAACGCGAGCGGTGCGCGCGTCCCGCGGTGCGCCCCACCGACCGCTGCCGGCGCCGCGCGACGGGGTGCGGCTCACGCACAGACCGATCAACTCACAAAGACAAACAGCCGGTCGTATTACAGACCGTTCGGGGAGCGCGTGGGTGGCGGACGACCCGCCCGGCCGCACACAGCCCCAGTCACGTGACGCGCGCGGCCGCGCCCGGGCCGGGTCACGTGACGGAGTGGCGCCGGCTGGGGGTCTGGGTCACGCGTGATTAGCTGGCCGCGGGATACGGTGTCTCAGTGCCCCCTACGAACACCAGCCGGTGTCGCAGGGCCATCGGCGGAGCAAGGGACTGGTCACGGGGGCATCAATAACCCAGAGAACGAATGGCCGTGGAGCCGGTCGGCCACGAGAACGTCAATAAACCACGGGAGTGCTGGTGAGAAGCGTGTGACGGGTCACATTAATGTCAACAAGGACATGGTGCAGCTGTCGGAAGCTTCGGTAGAGTAGGTCACGGGAACTGGAGCTGGTCAAAGGTCAGGGCATCAGATGGAACCAGATCAAATTGTCTCACCGGATCAGATCAGATCGGAAGGGCTCAGGGGCGGTCTGATCAGAGCGGGCAGATCGCGACCTACGGCTGGCTGAAAATCAGCTAACAGACAAGAAGCCCCGGCCTGATGTGGCCGATGTGATAACAATAGCAATAATAGCCAGCCTTTCACAAACCGTGATGGGATGCATGCTAAGAAGTGTAACATCACCTCTCATGATCTGGATCGACGATTTGCTCGCTCCCCCACTGAAGTTGGGAAGGCCTGCCTGCAAACGGGACCTCGCGTCTCGGCGGCTGCAAGCACAGGCCTGACCCCAATTGCCTTGTTTTCCAAGCTTTATCCCGTCATATGCAGTTTTCCGTTGCAACCAAAAATTGGGTCGGGTGGAATTTCTGTGCAACGTAATCAACATGATGACTTGAGGTCATTTTTAGCACACACACATTTGCTCGATGAAAGGGAACTGATGAGATAAGCTGCCTGCGAAATCTGTGAGAAGTTGTTAACGCCCGGCATAGCGCTGTTTTTTATATTTGTGTCGGATTTATCGGGTACGTAATTAGATGTGCGCGCCGTGTTCTTTGCTAATATGGTCCACCCGGCCGAGCACTTCGGCGTTTCTGAGTGACAACAACATCGCCTGCTGACAGCCCCAAAAATCACGTGTCACACCAAGACCTCATTTGCCGCATTGTTCCGAGCAAAACCGCCACTTACCC
>NW_023596225.1:32678459-32790959 GCF_011947565.3 Pollicipes pollicipes | reverse complement strand
AATGCACACCCGCGAATGATACCCTCTCATTAACAGCCAAATGCGCGCGGAACCTTCCATCTGTGCGGAGGTTTACTATTAGGGCGGAGAGCGCAGGTGTATTGAGCGTTTGCGTGTCACGGATAAGAGTTGTTATCTAACAATGATGAGCATGTGTAATGCGTAAAGGCTTATGTCTGTATTGTGATATATGTGTAGTACGTTTGCATTATACCGGTGTTACGAGAAAAACAAACGAACAAACAAACGAAACAACCGATGGGCGTCAACATGAGATCCATGTTGGAAGAGCCACATGAGAACTTGCTTTTTACAAATGCGCGATTATATCGACTTTGTCAAGACTGCCATTCCAGAAAATGACCAATTAGGGATATAACGCCGGTAATGTAACTTATACCATGCCATGCAATATGGTAATCTCTATCTTCTTTTATCATGAGCTTTGGTTCCATTTTAAACGAACGAGAAGAAGCGAAAGCTGTCATCAGATTGATTGAGAAGACATTGAAAAAGATCATCACTGCTGATTCCGCGGTGATTTTAAACTTAATTTACATATATATATATATATATATATATATATATATATATATATATATATATATATATATAAACAGGCATTTTATATGTAAATGTACAGTATAACTCCACTGCTCTAATGGGGGGACCGCGGAGAAGCTATTACCGGGGCAATTCGCACGCCGTACGGTCCAAACTGGCACCCATCGGCGGACGTGGCCGTCTGGCGGCCGGCCGGCGTGGCCGGGGGCCCGTCCTGCCCGCCGCCGGGCCCGGGGGGCGCGAACCCTGGGGACGGCCGCGTCGCCGGATAAACGACCTCCCGGGGGAGCGGCGCCGCCGCCGCCGGCCGCTCGTTACCAGCCGCAGGGCGCGCCTAACAAGTGCGCCTCGGCGCTGAATGCCCGGCAGCGGCAGCGGCGTCACCGGAGCGCCGTTGATGCGTCATGGGCGCTTATGCCCGCACAAAGGGCGTCGATGGCGATGACGCGCTTGTTACGGCCGTCGCCCAGCCGCCGTCGCTGCGGCGCGAACACCAGCGCCGAGATCCGCGTCGCTGATTGCCGCCGTGCGCGCGGCGGCGGAGGCAATCGCGGCGCGGGGCTGCAGGTGCACGAGCGGCGGCGCGATCGGGGTGGGGGGGGGGGGGGGGGCGGTAGGAAAGGAGGCGCACACCGGACATTTATGGGGTGGGCGGTGGGAGGGGCTGATCGCGGGCATGATGCTGGGTGTCCACTTGGTGCGTATGACACACGCGTAAGTGGGAAACAGGTCTTCGCCAGAATCGGGAGGTCGAGTGGGTGCTTAATCTGACTGGCCTGATGTTTGGGTTGTATAGATGTCAGAATAAGCAACCATGTGCAATCATCAAGCTGGATTAAGGGATAAGTTACTGGGCACCAGACGTTGGGAATGCGCACAACAGTAGGGCATTCACCGGATCCTGCCATAAAAATGGTGTGCTGACTAAGAATCTCAAATAATTTACAAACGTCTTCAAACTAGATACATAAAAAACAAGTAATTTCGAACATCAACCAAAACATCAACGATCAACAACAGCATCAACGATTGTCTCCGCAGCTACTTGTGAGTATACACTTGGAAATTTTGCACACCGTGCGGCATGCTGCAATGTTTCAAATGGCACGCACGTCCGCATGGGCATCCTAAGACGAGAAATACGTCTGAAACACATCGTCGCGAGTGAGTTTAAGTTGATAAGCCAGAAAGCTCTCAGGTCAACTACGTATGCGCAAAAAATAAAAAAAGCTTTCAGCCGGCCGGTTAGTTTAGGTAAACAAGGCCACGTTGAATGTTTCACAGAGGACGTCTTCCATAGATTTAGACGGATGCCGGAGCTAGATAAATGGACAAGAGGAGGAATTTCGAGTCATTAACTCATCGAGTGTTGCGCGCAGCTCACGAAAACTGCGGTGTCGATATTTACCAGAGGAGTGTAAAACTGAACGGTTAAGATGGCCTGGATGGCTAACAATGATCTGATAAGGAACACAACATACATTTGAAGTAGCGGGCTTTATCTTTTACATCAGACAGTTGTGTTTCCATCGTTATTGCACCACGCGGTAAGAGCGGAAATATATTAGCGTGCTCTATCTAGCTGGGATTTTAAACGAAAAGCGGAGCATGTCGACTACTGCTACACAAAGTGTGCTCCGAGAAAAGCGACAAGCTGCTTTTTGCGATGTTTTGCCTTAATTCCCGATCGGTCAGTGCACACGGACTCAGCCGTACATTGATAAGCAAGCTCTTTTTGCTTTGCTCGCTACCGATATTCCACTCCACCGAGCTGCCGTCGTTTTGACGTAATAATGCTTGCCTCTAGGCTTCGGATCAACCACTTCGGAGCGTGGTTGATCAGCTATTACGTGACACACTAATGATCTGGCTTTCTCTGGGTCGTGCCAAGAAAGTAGGTACCGGTGAGTTACCCAGGTAACCGAGCAAGAATGATAACAACGCTTGCGACATTCGTTCGTTAATGCTTGCCTGCGTCATCAGCACGACGATGGGATGCTGTTAGGATCAAACCAAACTACGCAACTCTCTGCTGAAGAAATGCTAGTTAAAAAATAGATTATGTCGTGTTAAATTAATAGGAACACAACGTATGATGGATGCCCTGCCTATTCGTTTTTTTATTATTATTATAATATAATAATAATAATAAAAAATAGATTACGTCGTGTTAAAAAATAGATTATTTTTTATACCTCAAAATAAAACATAGCAATGATCATAGCCATGTCAATAAGGAAAGAAGATCACAATACGTCTAATTTGGTAGCAGAGGAGCGGCAGATAACGCCGCACTGAGTCTCTGGGAGACAGCACGGTTGGCTGAAGCGACAGTGTTAGTGCAAGTCCTTTCACGAGGATGCACCCATCTTTTCTAAAAGCTGTTGTGTGTAAAACACCATTTTCATTTGCCTCATAAATGTGCGTACGCTTGTTAGCATTATCTAGGCCAATGCTCATCGCACAAATCGGTCGTCCGTTAGCGATCGAGATTTGCCTACAGCTCCACGTAAAAGTAGATGTTACCTGCCCCTTGCGAAGGCAACGCATCTCACCCCTTGCCGTAGGATATGGCCCTAAGCGCTGCGGATCAGGGCTTGGTCTCCACAATCACAGCAAGAATTGAGGCCCCTCGCGGTTCAGCGCGCCTTGTTTCTCAAAGGTGAACCTGCAAACCTAGACTGCAACGTAGAAATAAGCTCCTTCGTGGAACTGTCCTGATCCAGACGCACGTCCCGCAGCAGACAGGCCAGAGAAGTGAAGTGATGGATGCCCTGCCTATTCGTTCGACGGTGTGGTGGTGAAGCTTGAACGGAATCGAAGAGAGCTGAAGAGGCCGCTGTGCGGTTGGCTCTGTTTGCGTATCAGACGAGTGGGTGGTAGGCATCCATCACCATTTGATTTTAATTACGGGGAATATACGAAAGAAGGTCAAGGAATCGATTGCGACGTGTTAGTTGTCACATTTTTAGGCTTTAATCCTCAACTTCTGGTTGTATACATTTCTGGGATTAGCGCCCGCGCTTAAGTGGTGCTTGCTGCTTGAGACCTAACATGACCACTCGATCGTGAGCTCTCACATCACCGCTCGATCGTGAGCTCTCACATCACCACTCGATCGTGAGCTCTGACACAGCCACTCTATCGTGGGTTCTGACACAACCATTCAATTGTGAGCTCTGACACCACCACTCGATCGTGAGCTCTGGCACCACCACTCGATCGTGAGCTCTGACGCCACCACTCGATCGTGATCTCTGACACCAACACTCGATCGTGAGCTCTCACATCACCACTCGATCGTGAGCTCTGACACCAACACTCGATCGTGAGCTCTGACACAACCACTCGATCGTGAGTTCTGACACAACCACTCGATCGTGAGCTCTGACACAACCACTCGGTGGTGAGTCCCGACACCAGCTCTCGATCGTGAGCCCTGACACAACCACTCGGTCGTGAGTTCTGACACAACCACTCGATCGTGAGTTCTGACGCCACCACTCGATCGTAGAGCTCCAGGTCAACGATATCATTTTATGGCGAAAGCTCACCGTACCGCAGTTCTTGCACTGTCCGGCCTACTTCGAAGGCAATACCCTCTGACGTCACCTGACCTTTACCGCACCCGCTGCTACCGGCCGCAGTCCATGCCAGCCAGGATTAAACAATGAGCCAATAAGAGAATCGAACCCTCCCCACCAAGAGCAAATGTGGGTCATTTTTGCCGAGAAGCTTCAGCATTGGGAAGAACATTTTCGCATCCGGGATAACAGCTTAACATATTTAGAATGAAGAACAAGAAAGGGTGCCGAAATCCAGAGGTTCTTTTTTGTTTTTGTGTAGATCTGACCTTCATGCAGGAAGGGGAGTAGGCCACTTCATTAAGATCTTTGAATGCGTTGTGCTTTGTTTCATAAAAACTATGTAGCATTAAAATCCTACCCTGACACGACCCTTTACTGGGCTATAGTTAAACGTTCAAAGCATCTCATTTCTTAAACTACTGAGTGCGTCAGTGTTGTTTTTCTATGCTTAAGTGTAGCTCACATGGTTCTGTCCGAGGTGCAGCACCCCGCCAAAACCGGTCCGATGTATTCAAAAGTATCAGTGTTTTGGCCTAAACGTCTTCTTCAGACGGAAGTCAGGCAGTTATCAACACAACTTTGCTAAAATATTTTTGTTTCGCTTTGTTGCTATTTATTCTGATTATGTAATTTCGTTATTCCGGAGGTGCCAATGCTTTCCCCTGTACTGCTGAAGCTTGCCCGCAAAAATGACAACTGACAGTTTCTTTCCCTCTCGTAATTCATCCCAATAGCCCAGTGGGTTGGACAGTCTGCGGTCCGATTCAGCTGATGGTGTCGGGGAGCGTTTGAGTCGCTTTATGCGCTCAGTATTTGACCTTGGCTGGCATGGACTGCGGCCGGCAGGAGCGACCGCGGTAAGGGTCTGGTAACGTCAGAGGGCCCCACTCTCAGGGTAGAATGTGCAGTGCCGAATGGTGCGACACGGTAAGCTTTTGCAGTGAAATCCTGCTGTTGACACAGAGGTTCGCGATCAGACGTGGAATCCAGGGCTGTCGGGGTTCAGGGTGCGACAGGCACCGCAAGGTTACGCTACTTGGTTCTGTCAAAAAGTTGTTGAAAGTGTTCTAGTTTTGCGACAAAAGAGACTCGCCTCGGTGCCTCAGTGCATACGGCGTCTCGTCCAACCAATCACTGACGGGCGGCGCTGCTTGGCCGGAGGCCGTCGGCATCACTGTGTCTTATCACGGACACTTACGTCATATCTGTTTACAAATATGACGTATTCCGGCACACGAATTATGTTTAAGTCCCGGAACTGAAACTTCTTAGCCCCTGATAAGGTTATGGTTGTGCGTATCTCCTCGCATACTAGCATACTGTCATCTCGGCTCAAATCCTCCTACGAAGACAAAACATTCTCCCTACAAGAAGAGAGAAGCTGCTTAGATATTAAAAGATAATCGCTGTAAAAACTATTACCGATATCTTCGTGGTAATTTAAACTGGGGACCATCTCATCTGTCTGTAACAAATACCTTGCAGGATGGGTTCAAACCCTGAAGAAGCCCAATTAGAACAAATTACAGCTTGACAACAATGTAAAAACGTTATGCCTGAGCGCATCTCACCTCACGTTGAAGGCACTTACAGCGTCTCTATGGGGTGTTGTATCTGAGGCTGTGTCAGGAAAAAAAGATGGATAAGGTAGTGGTATTAGCCTTATTGCTCGGAAACACCAGGAGAATGGGAATATAGCTAGTTTGATATTTCGGCACGTGCATTTGTCGAAATATCAACCCAACTTTACGTTCATTCTCCTGGTTTTCTCCGATGAATAAGGCTAATACAACCGTCTTATCTATGTGAATAATGCTCCTCGCTAATGCACTGAACAACTTACGTAAATAAAGGTGGCGTAGGCCGCTTGTCGGCCGACTGCTAGCGCACCTCTGGGTCCGACCGTTTTAAGGTACGTAAGTAAGTCGTAGCTAGTATATCCGTATACACCCTACAAATGGTTTGACACCTTCATCTGCTCTGGTTGCTGAGGTTCGAGCGGTGCGTGACGGTGCAGTTGGAAAACTCCGTGGTGGGGCGATTAGTAACTGCATAGACATGGTGCTGTCAAAGTCTCGAGTGGCCGGGCAGGCCCGGGGCGATTCGCTGAAGCTACAGCACTTCTGCTCGGGTCGCGTGTGACCAGACGCGGCGGCCTGCGGCCTCGCCCTTAACCACAGAGGTGCGCTGCGCCGAGCTTTACCAGCCCGGGAAAATACTTCTGCGAAGGTCGCGCTCCACCGCCAGCACATGCCATCGACCTCGGCGACCTAGTCGACCGGGGCCCGTCTTCCATCCTGACAGTACAGGCTGCAATTCGAGCGGTCTGTCGGCAGACGTGCGGTGTCTTGTCTGTCGGCCGACCCACGGCGTCTTGTCTGTCGGCCGAACCGCGGCGCCTTGTCTGTCGGCCGACCCGCGATGTCTTGTCTGTCGGCCGACGTGCGGTGTCTTGTCTGTCGACCGACCCGCTGTGTCTTGTACGACCAATCGAGCAGTCTGTCGGCCAACCCGCGGTGTCTTGTCTGTCGGCCGACCCGCGGTGTCTTGTCTGTCGGCCGATCTGCGGTGTCTTGTCTGTCGGCCGACCCGCGGTGTCTTGCCTGACCAATCAAGCAGTCTGTCGGCCGACCCGCGGTGTCTCGTCTGTCCGCCGACCCGCGGTGTCTTGTCTGTCGGCCGATCTGCGGTGTCTTGTCTGTCGGCCGACCCGCGGTGTCTTGTCTGACCAATCGTGGGAGCCGCGCCACATGCCCCCTCCCTCCCCCCCCCCCGCCGCCAGTGTGACAGCGCAGCGCCGACGCCGGCTAATCGCCTTTTCTACACTCTATTTGGTTTCCATTTACCTCTATTTAGATCCAATTATATCGCCGAGGCTAAGCCTCTGGGCAGCGGCCGCCGCGTTGTTTGGCTCGGCTGATAGGTACCGCGAGCGTCATGGGAGCTGCTGATTGCGCGTAAGCCGTTCGCCGTCGCCAGCGGCGTCCGGCGCCGAAGTGGACGCGTTCTGGGCGAGCGGCTGGCGTGGTGGCGGCTGATGCTGGCTGTCCTAAGGTCAGGGTTTGACGGCTGGACTACCTGAGAACACTGACGTTGAGGGACGTGACCGAAGTGGTCCGACTCCCGAGCAGCCCGGCGTCGTGGATGGACGGAGGAGCAGTGCTCCACGGTCCGGGGCCTCCACAACTCCATCCTACTTCTGCTAGAAGAAGATGACGTGGTTTTGTGCGGGAAGAGCGATGGGACCTGATGGGACAGAGGTTGGGTGGATACAAGGATGGAGACAACATTGAATTTGAAGGGGTGGGGATAAAGTTGCAAGCGCTGCGACCCCAAAACGAGACGTGAAGAGGGAAACATTCTGCTTTTTTAGTGCACAGGGGGACATATCCTGTTTGTTTAGGGTAAGGAGGAAAATGTTAGATATGACATGGTTTCCCCATCCCCTGGAAGATTCAGTGTAAGGGGTGGACGGGGCAGATAGCCGCAGTGTGTAATCTCAGAGGTAGAAACGAACTAAGCTAGCTACGAATGTTGAAATACATTGTCGGCGAGAACGTGATCAGAATGGTCCAAGAATTCACTCATAGAAGGGACATTTTTCTATCCTTTAACCGCTCCTCTGGCGGCAGAGACCGTCCGGTGACTGTAGGGCCAGGTATCAGGAGCTAGGAGCAGGTCAGGCAATGTTAGGGGTGCGTTTACAACAAGGGCACGGTACCCAATCACGTTTTCTGTGTTGCAAATAAGAAACCTATCGGTTTCCTGTGAGGAACCTGTTAAATACCACGTCGAACAGTGGCACCAAGCAAGTCGCCTTCCACTCAACCTCACATGCATTGCAAGTGATTTCAGGGGAGCCATCAAGCGCGCTGCGAATTTCCGCAGCTGGTCGTCGCCATAACTGGGAATGATTGGAACTGTAATTATTCAAATTGGTTCTGTACAGGCAGCAGAAATGCTGAATTAACATTTACACTCAAACATTCAACAGTGAATTAAGCTGAGCAATCTATCAGAGGGGTTCCGGTGCTTTCACGTATTCGGGACCGATGGGACAATCCGGAGAGCAAACATGGCGTTCGATGGGACCGGGGGCTTCAAACGGGCCAGCCTGGCCCGGTCGTAAGTGGAGCCTTCGGTCACGGCACGGGAGGGCTGGGGGGAGCCGGTGGTCACACGGGGCCTACAGCAGAGCCCAGGCTGGAAACAGGGGCCGAACGTCGGGATGCTGACAGTCGCTGGTGCGGATAGTGAGATTTGTGGATGATGCGAATTATGTGTCATTTATCCGGGGTTCTGAAGGACTCCCGAGGAGAGGCTTGTGAAAAGCCGGGGACTGGTTTGAAAACCTCACTGAACAGACTGAATGACAGGTTAAAACAGAGGTGGGCTTAACACATGAGTGTCGGAAGCGATTTGCTAAAAAGGTATGAGAACGCGGCGAGGGTCGTGGTGACAACAAAGCAGTCTGAGACTCTTGCTAAGGAAGATTGGCTTCCGTACCTGCTCACATTCTGGGAACCATGAGACACATTGGGATATCCCTTTTTGGATGCTCATGACCACGTGCAAACATGCATAATTTATTTAAAGTGGGAGACAGCAGATTCGACATGTCATGGCCGCTCTCAGAAATGTCTACAGTTTTAACCATCCATCAATGCCACCTATTACCACCTTGTCACTCATTTTGCATTCGAATACTCGCGTCTTAATAACGTACGTAAGAATAGTTAAAAATGTCTTCATTCCAAGTGCAAGAAGAAAAAGTACTCACAAACGGCGAATGTTGTGCTTTCAGCCGATCAAAAACGCACGGTGAAACCCCGCCAGATAAATTACAAACTTTTGTGCTGTAAATTTCCACAGTCGCGTCATCTTCTATACAAAAAATAAAAGACATCGTGCCCTCTTACTGCTTCTTTATGCCGACGCGGAAGAAGGAAGCTAGTTTGCGCCGGCACCATACGAGCGAGCTTTGATTCCCGATTCTAAATTGAAGTTCCGATCTGCTTCCTTTTGTGTTATGCTGGAGTGGGTAGTGTCCACAGACTCGTTTGCATAATCCCGGGGCTCAAACGGGCTGAAACGTCAAGCGTTGTCGCGATTTGCATTATGCTTTTTCATTCCTTTATTTCCGCTTCGTTTATCCTGCATTTAGTTTTAGTGCCCCTCTCACATCCATTCCTCTCTCGCTAAATCTCCCTCTCTCCCTTTCTCTCTCTTGCTCTGTCCTTCCCACCTTCATCTGCCGTTTTAAGTCTCTTCAGGCCTCTCTCTCCCCTCTCTCCATCTTCCTCTCTCTCCCTCTCTTGCTCGCGCTCCGTCCGTCAAACACCAACCGCCGCTCACCCCGGCACCTCGCGACATTCCCTCATTAGCATTTCGCTCGCAGGCCGCAGCGTTCCCACGTTTATCACAACTATCACTGAGTGGTCACACCGCATTTGTATTATCATTAATAGCGGCGCGTCGCCTTCTGGTGGCCGGCGCCGGCTCGTGTTACGTGTTTGGCCGGGCCGGTGGCCGTCGGGCCCGACGGGGGGACGATCGACGCGGAGGGGAGCAGCGCCGCCGCTCTGGGTCGCCGGTAATGACGCGGACGCCAGACAACGACGCCAACAGTCCGGCGCTTTGAAGGCGCCGAAAGACAAATAGCCGCTGTGGCTAGGACGGCAGCACCGGGGTCGGCGGCGCCCCGTCTCCCGGCTCGCCCCCCGGCTGGAAGGAGACGGCAGTGAGGGGCTTGAGTCGCGCGGCGAGTCGCGCCGCCCTCGGAGAGTTACGCCGTCCTCGGAGAGTCACGCCACCATCGGAGAGTCACGCCGCCCTCATAGAGTCACGCCGCCCTCGGAGAGTCACGCCGCGCTCGGAGAGTCGAGCCGCGCTCAAAGAGTCACACCACTCTCGGAGAGTCACGGTGCCCTCGGTCACAAGAGGTCTGATGCTGAACAGTGGCGCTCTAGCAAACGTGGGCGGACGCTGAGCCTCAGCAATGGACGCATAGATGACGAGGCATAAGGGCTTTATATGCTACAAAGGTGTGTGCATGAGGTGCGCTCCAGCGACAGCTACCCAACACGATATGTTTTTCCTCTGTGGGGATTTTGACGCATGCTCCATCTGGTTGTATCGGCGCCTTTCCAGGAGCTGATATACTGGTTCACATTTGTGTTAAATATGCACTAAATGCATGCAATTCCTTGTTTTCGTAGGGAGAAAGACTTGGGTATGCCACCCACGCCTTGCAAACACTACATGACTGGCAGGTTGATATCGGAAAAGGAGAAAAACAACCACACACAGCTGCATGGCTGTGAGCTTCGCACGACGTCAGTTTTCCGATTGAAATGACGTCATAATCCGCAGCGCCCCGTCACTCGCCCATGGCTCACACATGGTGCTTCACCCCCTTTGCATTTTAACTGAAACCTCTCCTTCGTCGATGCTTGTTCGAACCAAATCCCAATTTTTCGGCGGCGCCTTGTTATCAGCGCCCCTCCCCTCCCCCGAAACTCAATCAGCCGTGACCGACCGGTGGCGTTACGTCTGGCGGCGGCGGTGGTACACCTGCTGCAGGGTCACCTGCAGCTGCAGGGTCACCTGCACCCCCGCGGCGGGCCCGCCCGGTCAGCAATGTGGCCCCGGGCGCACGGGGTCACGCGGGAGGCGCCCAGTCAGGGGCGGTGGCAGCGCAGCCAAGTCACTGGGCCGCCGGGCCGACCCCCGGGCAGCGAGAGGGTCCGCAACGAACGGGCTAGCAGACAGCTGAAAGCGGACAGGCTTCGTGATAGACGACATTGGCAAGAAGGACTGTGACTGGTGTAAATGCAGTCAAGGTATGATATAAGCACCTAGCGCAAGGGCAGTTAAAAGAACAGACAAAAAGCGAAGGTTGTTTTTAAACAACAAACAAGTAAAACAAAACGAAGGCACAAATTGTAGTGAGCACCGAACAAAGTACTCGTCTTCCTTGGGAACGCAGGTCTACGATTACTCCAGATGAAATCTCAATACGTCCAGTAAACATGACCAAGGGGCCGTCGCATGAAGAACCATATTTTTGAAACTGCAAACTCGTGCTGAAGAGCCATTGCTGTCGGCTTAAATACTTGCATCGCAATTTATGCCTTGAGGTACATTTTTTATGTTTTTTTAAAGCTTTGCGAGCGTCTTAGGCCGCCAAAAAAGGCTGGAGCGACGCCCTCCCCCGCCACCTCCAGAGGGTGGCTGTGCATCCCTCTTGGCTACATTACCGTTCACCAATATACAACTCTGAAATGCTGTTTATCTCTAACCGCACCCACAATGTACTTAACATGGTGTTATCAGGCAACATAAAGCGATACTAGCAACATACAGTTAAAAATTAGTAGCCTTGGTCTTCATCAGTTTTGAGTTCGTTTTCGTCGCTTTTATCCTCAGTTATTTCCATCAACCTTGATCTGAACCTATCCTTTTCGTCTGACCGTGACGCCTCGTGGCTGACTAGCTCCAAAGCCGCATTGCTGCAACTATCGCCTTGCCCACAAGCTTTATCCTACACAAACATCACCAACAGGCCTGTACCGATCCTCATCCTCGGCCAAACCAGTCGCGCTCACAAATCACTCGGCGGCGGCGCGGGCTCTCTAAATCCACTGATGTATACGGACGCATCAGCTAATGCAAATGCGCCGGCCGTCCCGGGACACCGATCAGGTTCAACGGAGCTGCCGGGCGAGCCGAGCGTGGCCGGGCCCTAATGAGCCCGTTCCCGTAATGCCGTAGGACCGCCGCCGCCTGCGGCAAGTCACGTGACCCGGCCCGGGACCGAGCGAAACCAGACGCCATTTATGTCGCCAAGTTAAATCACCGAGATCCACTCTAATTTATGTCGCCGAGGCGCTTTGGCCGGTGTGATCGTCTCTGACGCGAAGGGTTTCCACTATCCCTTTTTAATTTTCAACTAAATCGAGTTTATTCCACGCTGTAATAGATCTATCTGGTCGTCCATTGGCATGCCACGGAGCGGAAAATCACTCTATTTCCCCAAATCGTCGCGAGAGGGCTTTGGCCGTCGCTCTCGGACAAAGACGCGCGAAAAATCGCTCTGCGGCCAGCGCTAAGTCGCCGTTAGTTGAGGTGATTTTCCGGCCGGCCGCGCCGCCGCCGCCGCCGCCATACAGCCCGCCTAAATGGCGGCCGATCGGCGGCAGGTCGGCCGCGCTGCCTCCGATGAAATCCTAAACTGTGAAATTGGAAGCTATAAACCGATAAATGGCACCATAAGCGTGTAATACGGCTGGGGCGGCGGGCGAGACCGATGAGGCCCCGCGCCAGCACGCACGCGAGAGCTGGTCGGTCTCTCTCGTCCACTCCGAGCGCACGGCTCAATTGCTCGGTGGCGCTGTTCGTGACTGATGGGTTCCGACGGAACAACTTCTCGGTGTATGCGCCCATCATAGTTGGGAGGAGGATGGAGAACTAAACACGTGCCAGATTCGGCACGCGCGCGTGATTGAGTGAGCTTAGAGGCAATCTGATAAAGATCTGCAGTTATTCCGTGATGCAGGCTGCTGCTTTGATCCAACTGTTGCTTGGTCAGGAGGAGCAGAGGAAGTCAAAACACCGCCCAAAGTCTCTCAGTTTCGGACGAGGTCAAGCCATCGTCAAGGTGTCCTGAAATCCGCGCAACGTGCACTTGTTGTTCTGTTATGAATCATCTGCTATAAAAAATCGCATGATGACTGTACGCCTTGTTAGACTGGCTTACATGCTCCCTGTTTAGAGGAAGATGCAGTGTTTTTTAGATTTCACACTGACAGATCAGGCAACACCCTTAGCCCAATTGCTGTGACAAACAAAAGTCTACAGAGACGCGCGCTTTACTCGGCACGCGCAGTTTATGAACACAGGTTTGTTTTGCATCCCAGCACATGGAGAAGTAAGTCACGGATCAAGCAGCCTGCCATTGAACTATAAACTTATTTAGTCAGTCATTAGGGACCATGGGTTTTTCCTCAAAGTTGGGGACTGGAGCCCAAGTTGGGAGGGGATGAATCCCCCCAAGTGAAAAGGAAACTTCACCCCTGCTATGGCCACAAGGGCTGGGACCACTCCATCATACCGTTTACATGTGCTATCTGTACACTCACTAGGTGCTGATGCCACAATCCATAAGCCGATTGAAGCATTACGTCCTTGACAAGACAATATTTTACCATTTGCAATCGCTGAAACGCACGCGGAAGATGAAAGGGTGCAACTGTCTCGCAACCCTAACGCAGCGGTTTTGGCCTGTTTTGCGGCCCGATGAAGATATGTTTTTATCAGTCAAGGGTTCGGGGCATGCGTGGCATAATCAGCCGTAGGGCGAGTCACGGTCCTAAACAGCCTGGTCACTGCCCCACCCCTGTGGTTGTGGTTCCTCTCGGTTGATAATTAAACACACATCAATAATACAATAATATTGGCCTTTTTCCTCGGGGAAAAACCAACAGAATGAAGATGTAGTTGGGTTGATATTTCGGAAGCATGTCTTTATCAAAACTATAGCAGAAGACTTCCGATATTGTTTTGATAAAGGCATGTTGCCGAAATATCAAACCAACTATATCTCCCTTCTCTTGGTTTTTCTCCGAGGAATAAGGCTAACACTACCGTCTTATTTGTGTGAATAATGTTCCTCACTTTTGCACCGAACAACTTACATAAAACACAGGCACATCCGCCTGATTCCACGCATTGGACAAAATTTATCGTTAAAGTAAGGCGTCATCGTTCTAAGTTGAGAAGTTCGCCAGCTTATTTTCACGCATCAGGCAAGGGTATCCCCTCTGCCTGATACGCGGAGCAGGCAGAGGGGAAACGGTTTGTCTGCAGCGTGCGCAACGTTAGAAGCCTGCACGTGCGCAAACCTCATCAAGCCGTGCCGTCGTCTGCGTTGTGCGTCCGGCTGAAGAAATTAACACAAACATACAAACGTACGATCTTAATTTAGTATCGAAGATTTAGTTGGTTTTCCAAATGATTCAATAGCTTTCTTCAAAATCCATTTGTTAAAACCATTACCCATTTGTTTTCAGCTGATTTCTACTGAACATTTGGCTAGCGCGTCCACACGTCAGAGCTGATCTGGTGTGGCAGAGGAGTAGGGTTATGCAGAGTTTGCAACGAGCGCTGCCGCCAGATTTTTTCTTGGCGGTGTGTGCTCCCCTCAAAACAAAGTCGCTGAAAAACGCTCAGGGTCAAGCGCAGAGACGAATTAGACCTCTGTCGCTGTTGTGTTGCAACAGCCTTCAGCAAGCACCTTAAAATGGCGCCAATAAATGGAGGATCTACTGGAACTCAGTATGATGACTACCCAGCCATGCTCATTTCTCAGCGCACGGTGACGTCGAGGCTATTTCAAAGAAATGTCGCCGTGGCTGTGACGGCCCTGACACCCAGATGACAGCTGACACCACGCAGCGGACCACCAGTGACGTGGAATCCCGCGGGGAACGGCGTGCCAGCGGTACCACACATATGCACGGGCTCCACGGCCGGATTAACATAGCCAACACTGCACACGCCAACAGTCCCACACTCTAGGGCTCTTAAAAAAGGTCGACTAATCTAATCGGGCGTGTGTATGTGACGATGGCTGCTGCTCTGATATGGTATTTAGGTACTGTTTGCAATAAACAAACGTGGTACGCTCGCTACGCTGTTAGCAACAATTGTCATGCTGCCACCAAGACAAAGTAGGCCGATGACAGCACTTTAACGACGCACCTACCTCCAGAGTATGTACGGTCCTCGACATGCTCGACCAAGGTCTGCTTCGGGCTAATGCATGTACGTACACGGGAGCAAACGGGATGCATTTATCGTTTATCGTCTTTTCCCTTCACGCATTCAGTAACATAGGATGCAGATGGGGTAGTCCCCTTGCCACATCCTAGGTAAAATTGAACTTTAAACCTATGACCCTGCATGCCATAAACTGAGCACGCGCGTAAGGAGGGTTTGGGAATAGGGAGGGGGTACAACTCAAAATTTTCACCAAAAATGCACTTAAGCGTCACAGCATTTTTTGCATGATATATGCAGAGAGGCTTGTATGCTTTCAATTTGGTCATTTTTATGCGCATAATTCAATTTTCCGAATGCCGATATTCATTCACATAGGAGTAAAATGTAGGTAAATGCATACAAGAGCAAGCATAACACAACGCAGTGCATAAGAATGTGCATAACAAAAGAGGATGCATATGAACATAGCATAAAAATAAGCATAACCGAACACGACATGAGTGATGAAGGATATATGAATGTATATGCAAGTTTGATGGGAAAGGGCACGTGTCCCGGTACCCGCCCACCTTAAAAAGCCTAGAAATCCATTAAGAAACGCTACTCCCCCAACGTTTGGGAAGTAATTTCGCATCCGTTCTTCGGGGACACGGTTGCCGGTATTTAACCATCGCTCATATGTTATCCAACATAGCTTCGATCTTTCGGCTATTCCGGCTCAGTGTTTGCTATCGCCCCTACATTTCATCACATAACTTAGCATGTTCCTGCTTTGAGTGCTTCGTATTCCTGATCGTAAGGCCTTGGATATGAATGGATATCACCTTAATCATGAGATCACAGACGCGTGGAGCTGTTAGGTAAATACCTTTGGAACATCACGGACGAAATGTCGCGCCGCGGCCAATGGAAGATCTATGTAATGTACGCGACCTGAGCCGTTGTCTCGCGACCCACGGCGCTTTCCATTCCGACCTCTCGGTCGCCACGCTTTCCGTTCCGATCTCTCGGTCGCCACGCTTTCCATTCCGAGCTCTCGGTTGCCACGCCCTTCATTCCGATCTTTCGGTCGCCACGCTCTCCATTCCGATCTCTCGGTCTCCACACTATCCATTCTGATCTCTCGGTCTTCACACTCTCCATTCTGATCTCTCGGTCTCCACGCTCTCCATTCCGATCTCTCGGTCGCCACGCTCTCCATTCCGATGTCTCGGTCACCACGCTTTCTATTCCGATCTCTCGGTCGCCACGCTTTCCATTCTGGTCTCTCGGTCGTCACGCTTTCCATTCTGACCTCTCGGTCGCCACGCTCTCCATTCCGATCTCTCGGTCGCCACGCTCTCCATTCCGATGTCTCGGTCACCACGCTTTCTATTCCGCTCTCTCGGTCGCCACGCTCTCCATTCCGATCTCTCCCTCACCACGCTTTCTATTCCGATCTCTCGGTCTCCACGCTCTCCATTCCGATCTCTCAGTCGCCACGCTCCCCATTCCGATCTCTCGGTCGCCTCGCTCGTCACTTCACACGGCGGCCGTTTCATGAACCGTGCTGCCCCGCGGCACAGCACGCCGTACCGGGAGCTGGCGCTGTCTGCCACCCGCGTTCCGGCGCTGCTTGCAAACAGGCGCCGCACACGAGGCAATGATGACTTCGCAGCTTCTTCCGCGGAACAGCATGAAGTGCAGTTGCCGACCACGGTGGGGGCGTTGGAGGAAAGTCAGCGCGCCAAGAGGTCGAAAGGAGCATTCTACCAGCTTCGAGGGGAGCATGCTTGCATGCATGCATGCAAACTTTCACTGAAATCATGCTGATTTCAGTGGAGGTTTGCGCGGTTGCCATGCCTACCACGTCATACTGCATGATCCAAACATGCTTTCCGAAACAGGCAGGTGGCATCTGCCCGAAACACATAAAAAGCTCTGATAAAAATTCCGCCATCCTTATATCAAGGACCTTGTCCCTTTTGTTGTCAAAAACACAACTACTCTAGGAAGTGGTATTACTGGCTTGCTCATTTCCTGGGTTCCTCTGTCTATTCATTCCTTTAATTGCTTTTAGCCGAGTTTTTCGTCCTTTCACAGATGAGATCTCTTCACACTGATGCCGAACAACCGCCAACGCTTTCGTAAAACTTAAGCCATAAACGTCTTACCGGACTTTTATTTCCACCGTTTCAATTTATCTTTCAATTTTCTACTCAAAGAAAGAGCAAACACCTATTCGCCAAGTTTTTCCATCGGCTTTTCCGGGCGACTTAACAGCCATTGCTTTTTTCGCACTCTCTTTTTAAGTTTTAACGAGATTTGAGCGTTTTTCATTAGTGTTAATTGAATTTTGATTTGAAGTTCCATCCAAATCGGATTGAGTTGCTGCTTTAAATTGGAAGATACGGGCGTTAGCAGCCTGATCCCGGTGGCAGGCGTCACTTTCACAGGCCTCAATCGATGAGGATTTTTTCTCCGGTCGGCGCGTGAGTTTTTCCGACGGCGGGCGGAGTGGGAGAGCCTCCCGGCCGAAGGGGAGCGAAAAGGCAGCGACGGGGAAGCTCGACGGTGTCGCACCACGGGAGTGGGACGCCGCATTGGCCACGCCCTCCCGGCTGGTGTACCAAGCAAGCGCTGCTCCCGTCGCTACCAGGTAAAACATGCAATGTGCGACGCGTCGTGCTTCGTACATGCTCTTGACGGTCTGTGTGCCTGAGCTTTCGTAATTGCTTTCATTTTCACGAGATTTTGGTAACACGTGCGGTGGACGGATACATGCGTAGGCACTTGCGTTTACTTACATAAAATTTTATATCCTTTTTATGGGTCTTGGTCAACAAGTGGGCAAGCATCAGCAACACAAGCGATTAAGTTCCTCACGTTGCCCCACGCACATGTCCATGCAGAGTGCACAGACATGTCAGCCGCACGAGTCTGATACCGTAGTCAGACGCTCCCCTGTTTTAGTTTCTAGCGAAGTGAGTCTTTTGAGAGTCGTTGAGTGGGGGCAGCACCACCGGGGAAGGGGAGGGGGGGGGGGGGGGAGGCGGACGCGTCCCCCTCCATTGTCCGAAAGGAGGAAGCAGCTTCCCCTACGCTGACAGCATTTTTACCGGAGAAGAAAATGCATTCGTCGCACAGATTTTCACTGAGGGCCGTTATTCCCAATTCCCAACGTAATGAACTTTCTTCACATCGGTCGGATTACATTTCTATAAATACCAATGCAATGCTACCGGAACTGCAAAAGACCGTTTTGAGTTATCCCGTTGCGCTGACCGTGCACATTCAATGGCTCTCATGCCTACACAGTTTTAAACCGGGTTTGGAGGTGATTGAGGCGCCGCGTGCAACGATGCAAAAACCATGATTCCATAGGAACGGTGGCTGTTTTCGTGCGCTCCCACTAATGACCATCACCTGTCATACCCACTTCCACCGTAAAATTTTACAGTAGCTTTCGAACGCTAACAGTTACGGGCCTGTACTTTTTCACATATTTTCTCTTCCTTGCCCACCTTGAAACATTTGTGTGAAAATGCCTTATATATTAGCGTCGTTTCGTCATGTTTTCTTTTCCCTTTTTACGTACTGGAGCGATAAGTCGATGAACCATTTTGTCGGTTCTATTTCCGCAAGGCGAATTCAATAGAATATCATCATGTCTTTTAAAATTAGTTTTTATACAGTTTTGGTGTGATTAAGTATCGATTTGATGTGAAGGCAGGGTATGAGCCGGGCTTGGCTTGGGTGGCAGAAGTTCGTTTGCTCAACACTTCCGGGGCTTAGGAAGGAAGGAAAAGAAGGCGCAGCAGTGCTACGCGAAATTTTTTGTGCCGCTCTACGTATTCGTTTTGTCCCGGGGGGGGGGGGGGAGGGATTTTGAGGCTCCAGGCCAGTCACTGCGCTGGTTTACAGACAGACTGGTAAATCGAGGTCAAAGTCCAAAACTGTAGAACTCATAACTGGTTTTGGTGTAGACATATTTGGTGAACATTGCAGAAACGTTTTGTGATGTGAAGACATGTGCATTTACTAGCTTGTTTTAATCTTTAAGCATCCTGCGGTCTTATAGCTTGTAATGGAATGGCTTTCAGCGGCCGTTCCGCCGATGGCTGACCAGACTGGCAAGGACCAACTTCGGAACACCGTCCCTTGATGACCGGACCCGCGTCTTTTGGGTCACTGGATCATGGCCAATTCAACACATCCGTAAAAGGCTTCATAATGGGATCATAGCCCTTGACTCAAGAGGCTTACACCAGGTACTTGGTAAGCTCGCAGGGCTTTAGTCGATATTCGCAGGATTTTGGAGGAAAGGGGACATTTGGTATCTGTGAGAAGGACTTTTTGCTACGTGCCTGAGGAAGAAGTGTTACAAATTTCGCGGTTATTGGGCTGTTTTTCTCACGCTGCTCTGGGAAGTCTTTCAGGGGTCACAAATATCACGCACCAGTTAGATACCGCTTCTAAACCCGAGTTTTTTTTATTAAAACTGCACCTTTTCTTTTGAAAAAGCATTGACGCAATCTTTTTGAATCGAAATATTTCTTTTTAGGATCCGAGCTCAGGCTAAGCAGCGCTTGTCGTATGAACCTTGACCGCTACCACGCCATCGTCCAATTTTAGGTCAACAACGGAATTTAATGTCGAAAGTTTAAAGTGTCGCAAGATACGGTCCGCCCTGCCATCTGACGTCATCCGACCTTTAGCGCAGCCGCTGCCACCAACCGCAGACCACACCTGTGGAGGACAAATAGCGGGCACCTAAACCGACTCGAGCCCACCCTGGGTGCGCGGATCCGAGGGTAGGCGCTCTAACCAGCTGAACTATCTGAACGGACTTAAGCTGTGTTTTGTTGTAGCTCCATTACGTTGAAACATGTTATTCATGTAACCTGAAGAGATCCACCCCTCATTCACTTTCCCCTCTTTTCAAGACTGTAAGGTTCGCATTCATCTTGACTGTTCGCGTATAATCTGCATGTACCATATTGAGCATATTCACGAAGAACTGAAATTTTGTTGTCTAGAGCGGTCTTTTGCACGTAAAAGCATACCAGAAGTTAAAAATGAGCTTATTTCATCATATCTGATGATTTCCTCCATATATTTAATTGAAGAGCATTTGCATACGAAGAAGAGGATCAACGCAACAGCAGTTTGTCATGTGCGTCGCCTCCACCTGGACCGACTGGATCCATCTCACGCCGCATTCGCTTTTGCCGGTCTGAACACATCACGTCAGAGAACGTTTGACTGCGCTTAGGGCAACACCATAAACGGTGTTGGTGCAGACCTAAAGAGAGTGTGTGAGTTCTGTGATTCTCCAGCAGTGTGTCGTTGAGATCCTTCGAGTACCCCCATAATATATCGCCATTATTTTCCATAATATATACATAATATATCCATTATTTTCCCTTTAGAAAGCAAAACACGTGTGGAATCGGATGTCCAAGCCTTAGTGTAGCTGCGTAGTAAATATACAGAAAAGAACTTACTCCGCAAAGCTTGTACATAAACACGTGCATACACTGATAATTGACGGGGAAAATTGGTCCAGATGATACAGCGCACTGTGCTGAGAAGAAGCTGCGAAATTGCGGTACAGTTTTTCCCCTGGCGTTGGGTAATGAATGTCCTTCCACTTTAGGGGGAAAGGAAATAAAAACCGTTTGGATTTTTCAAAAGCTAAATTTTCAGAAAACTATGGATCTGAGCCCTTTCCCCGATTCCCGTGCTCCCATGCTTTTCGGCGGTACAGCGCAAGACATGTGATAAATTTGCATTGCAATGATCACTTCCGAGAACGCCAATTACTAAACGCATGATTTCTTATCCATTTTTATTAACTCAAGTTTCGCTCATACGAAACATACACAGTTCATAGTTCCACGACCTCGCCTTCCCTATTAAGAATTGGTGGCGCTACCCCTTCCGTTGAGTCATTCCTTCCAATGTCACCGATCGGGGTCACCTGCTTGCGCCAGCCGGTGCACACATTTCTGTATGTGATGCGTGGCGCGTGGCAAAGGCAGCCGCTTAATCCTGTCTGGCGTCGCGCTTCATGCACACTTTTTAAGCCGGCGAATTGATGAGCCAGATGTTTCGACCGTCGATTGCCCGAGCGCCATGGCTTTTAAGGCGTGAACACATGCGCCCAACCATTCAACATTCTGGAAACCAAGGTGACGTTTGAAACGTTTATGGTCTAGCGCTAGTGGGATCTATGCGAGTGCAGTGAGCCACACACGTTTTGCCTTTGCCCTCAGAAACCTTTCTTTCTGTTTTTTCTTCTCTGCGCAGCGATTCATAGCGTGTGGTCAATGTCTTGCTCAACGTCTAGCTC
The DNA here is from genome assembly GCF_011947565.3 of Pollicipes pollicipes. Taxonomy (NCBI): domain Eukaryota; kingdom Metazoa; phylum Arthropoda; class Thecostraca; order Pollicipedomorpha; family Pollicipedidae; genus Pollicipes; species Pollicipes pollicipes. The sequence goes on along the minus strand of NW_023596225.1, from coordinate 32,769,692 downwards.
ATGCACCAGGGTTGGAGCTTAACTTGGCTTGCAAACAACCTGGATATAACTAGCAAATCGAAATAAAAACATAGCTAGCATGCGTGCAAACTGCGCAATGTATTTTTATATAAATTTATTCCGAATGGTTTGCATGGATGACTGGGTTCATGGTACCTGCTAAGCATAGCTTGTTGCGTGCACCCTGACCCCTCCACCCAAGTCGTACCGCTCAGTTCAACGGATGATTTTGCCTCCGCCCTTGCGCCAGACAGGAATGCCGAGGTTTTTTTCTGAAAAAGATGCTGAAAATTTACTTTGCTTGGTCCCACCGTCCGCCTTCCTGCTATCTCCCGGTGTTCAAGTTTGCTGACATTATTTAGCTTTGGTGGACGCGGGCAAAGACCTTGATCAGTGCACTATTTATCATTTTTAAACGTTTTTCCTAGTACACGCGGGAAACACTCGATCAGCTCAACAAGTCTGCATGCATAGACGCGTGATTGCCAGGGCACTCGTAGTTCACCGTGCATGTGGCTAACCTAACGAATCGCCGCCTGTGCTGCCATCTAGCAGACTTATAAGGAGGCTAGCAGAGGGCGCTGCGTTACCGTGAGTTCCCTGATGTCTGTTAAAGTTCCACAGCTCGTTTGCGTGTTGGCAAACGATGCACAGTGCCGGGCTCCGGGAATCAGCAGTTTGCATTTAAACATAAAAAATTGTAACACGCGAGGACCCGAGGGTCCCAGGGGCCCTTTAGGCGCCGAGAGGCAGACGACCAAGGGTCAGATCGAAAAGTCCGGGGGGCAAGCCGGGGACATGAAGGGACCTGTCAGAAGGCCGGACCTTCAAAAGTCAGTCAGAGGGCCTCTTGTACCGATCGATCAGGGGCTCCTGAGGCAGTGAGAGCCTCTACGTCGGTCACCTGACCGAGACTACCAACGCTGAACAGTCGGTTCCGCGTCGGTCTGGGTCCTGGGGCCCAGTCCTAAGTAGGGGCAGGTTCGGGGCCTGTAAATGTTAATCAAAAACCTCCTGAATTGGTCGGCCCCCTAAAACAGTGAAGAGCCCCTGTGCTTGTAAATCGTTCACAGACCAAAGTGTCTTACAGGGCACCCCGTGTCCACAACGGGCCCCAAGTTGGCCAGGGGCACGCTGGATGAGCAGGGAGAGGAGCGGGACTCCGAGTGTCAAAAGGCCTCTTGCGTTGTTCAGGACCTTCTTGACAGTACATGGAGGCATGGGAAAGACGATACAAGTGTTCGCACTCACAGTGAGAGTGACCTGTGCCAGTCGGAGGCCTCAGTATCGAATGAAGCGCCCTCGCACCGTTGCAACGAGGGGTGATTAGCCGTATTGGTGTCTTCATACCAACAATTGGACTCCCTGATCAGGTACGTGATCCTTTTGCGTCCGTGACGGTCCCTGTGCCGATACTGTGCCACATGCCCAGGCCCTGTCGTATCAGGGATGAGACCGGTATGTGACGTTTCCCCCTGATGGTCTCGGCTAACGACAAAATCCGGCGGCTCAGTCTTTAGTAATTTCGGCAGGATGGGATTCCCTGCTGCCTTCCCACCAGCAGGGGTCATTTGTTAAACGCGATGCCCCTCCCTTACCGTGACCGGCTGCGCCCCTGACCACATTTCAGGTCAGCGCGGTCAACGACAGGGGTTTGTCACCTGTTTTGCCCGCGTTTCATTTTATTTGAGGTTCTTGAAAGAAAGCTGAGAACCAATACACACCTTACATTGGACGATATCTATAGTAAGGTCCACCGCCGTCAGGCACATATGTATAGCGCGGCAACACTAGCAGCGTATGATGTTTGCAATCTAACAAATGCGAATTAAAAGGGCAGAAAAATGTGTGTTAAGAACAAGAGCTGGCGTGCCCCTTGCCATTTGTGGTCAGGCACTGACGTGACCAAATAGATATAGATGCGAAAATTGCAGATATACGAGACGACAATCTCTTCTTGCCGGGGTAGGATGGCCGAGCGGTTTTTGAGCACCTTTTGCTCCCAATTGGGGGCAGTGTTTGAAACCCGGCCTTGCCGTGACCCCTGAGCGCCAGGTTGGTTCTTGCAGTCGCCGGCGTTCCATAAAAGAGTGCGCAACGACGTGCCTCACGTTTCCTTTTTCTGGCAGTTCCATCTCAGGCAGCTGAAGCCATGTGGTCTGGTAAATTTTTAACTTAGAATAGAATATGATTTCACGCGCCGGCGGCACGGTATACCTATTAGTACCTATTATATATATATATATATATATATATATATATATATATATATATATTACTATATATATACCTATTATCCTTCGGTTTTTGGAACTGTGAAGCTCATATTACTTATGCAACACCCGGGCCACATTCCTCACTCAGATTTGGGTAATTTCTACACTACTTCAATATGCTCAAAACTTGCATCACAAACTTTCGTAATTTCCTTGTCACCGACACAATGCAGTTTACATGTTGCAGTGAGCGTAGGTGTGTTTTACTACAAGAAAGCATCTCGTGTCAAAAGCCCACGAATTTCAGAACCCTATCGATTTCTGCCACCACCACTTACGTTTCAATATTCGTGTCATGTTATGTCATATGGGTGGCATTACGATTTAGACATCGAGTACAACTTATTGCTTTTGCGTTTAACCACTCACTACGCTTCGATCACCCGCGTGCCCACCCGTTCTGCCAAGGTGAGAGGCAGGCAGTTCTGCCAAGGCAGGCGTCGTTATGCATTCTCAGTAGCATCGTAAAGCCCCAATGACCCACAACCAGTCGCAGTGAGGCTAGCGACCCACGAAAAGCAGCTTTCTGCTGGCTTCGTTGCGCGTAAGTTGACGATGGTTTGTCAGACGAGTCGTGTTGTGCCTGACTTCGACGGTATTTAGCAACTGAGTTTAACTCGTTGTGTCAATCTTCTCTGAAATATTGTTAGAGGGGTGCATCAGTCTCTGGGAAAAGACTGGCGTGCACCATGTGCATGCAGACCTACCGATGTCTGGCTCTCCACGTTGCACAGAAGACGATAGTTTCCCGATTAGAAAATAGGGATCTGAATATGAAACGACCGGATGCGGGGAATTCTTGCGAGAGGGGAGGCAATAAATTTCAGGACACCAAGCTCCAGTTCCACAGTGAGGCCGCATTCCCTCGCCGAATCCTGGGTCTCTCCAAGTAGTACGTCTGAAAAGTGTAAATCGTTTTATGTGGCTTCCACTGTAGCTGCGGGGCATCCATGACTCGACTAGTGGCCGCCGCAGCACGAGGCCGACTGCAAAGACGCGCTTGAGTTTCTCATTCACTCGCAGCTGCCTGAAATGCGATGTTTGTATCCCATTTCACTAGCACGGTGCAATAACTTTTTGAACTAATAGGTCAGCAATTCAGTTTTCCCATATTAGAGACGCATACAGATATAAACTGATATTCGAAATCTACATTCGTTTTGCTGAACTTTGAATTATCTTTGCTTTGAAGAACTAATAGAATGTTGGGCACCAGGTTCCACTTTGTAAGGACTCTGCCCAACATCGCGGGAACACAGCCCAAATTTGCGGGGGCCTAACGCTGCATTATGGGTGGGGGTAACTCGACATGGCAGGGGATCATGACCGCCTCCAAAGAGGTACAGTGTTCCACCCCTGGTAGGAGGTACAGCATGTGTCCCTGTAAGCTGGTGCCTCTTGGAGATGAAGAGACACCCGCTTTATGGCAGAGGTTTATGCCTTTTGTCTTTTTATGACGGAGACCGATGTTTGTGTCTTTTGTCTTTTTATGGCAGAAGCAGAGGTCTATGTCTTTTGTAGTGTCCGCTGTCCGCTGGAATTGGGCGCTTCTTTCAAAAAATGGTTATTGCGATCTAAAATGGAATTTTGCTACTTCTTTGCTGGATGGGTCGATCCTTGGTTTTGTCCAGTGATACAGCACAGGCACCGAGTCACGTCTAAAGTGTGTTGCCCTCGAAAATTTCCAAGATTTGAGGCCAGTTGGCTAGCTGCAGTTCCCTTGAAATTCGAGCCTTTTAAAATAAAAGCTAACTTGCGCCGAAATGAAGGTTTTGATGCCCCTCACTGTGAGATTTTGGTGTTCCTAAAGGACACTAAAACCCTTTGTGGGCCCAGTGGCGAGAGGGGGCATTAAAACATGCCCCCTCCCTTCTGGATCCGTCTCTGCTTTCGTTTGCGTATCTGCACACAATGCACAATGTTACCTTTCGAAATCAGAAAAAGACAAGCATTCAGATATCAAAAGTTGTTTTAAGTTGCATTGATTGGAGTCGGTACCAAACCCAGTTTCGAGAGATGCGTTTCAAACGCGTGAAGCCAGATGCTCCAGGTGTATGGGAACCCAGGTGGCATATCACGGAAACCACGAGAGAAGTTGAAGTTGCGGGATAAGTTGACGTTGAACACAGAAAGGCATTCACGTTAAGAATACGTGGCAACGCATGTTAAAGCCCTGAAAATCAACGCAAGACACCGGAGGCGAACTGCTCATGCAGTACTGTTCTTCATCCCTTGTAGGAGGGGAAGCACCTCGATCCACAGCCGTACGGACAGCAGATCTCCCCCTTGGCGCAGTCCTTTTGTGTGGTGCAGTGAATTCCTTCTATGTATTCGCACGTCGTGATGATGCCCTTGTTGGGTGGGCATCCTTTCAGGCCAGCTGTGGAAAAAAAGACCAGTCAGCGACTAACAAGCGCTCGTCAATGCTCTTTTCAATTGCATGGTTACGAAACGCTTTGCAAAGGAGGACGAGCACCAAAACGCCGATCATAGTAGGCACAACATACAAGTAAGTAACAATATTCAGATAAAAAGCGAAAAGAGCAAGAGATAAAAAAGCTTCACCTGCCTCAGAGATGAAAGCCGTGGCACAAATCAAGTTGATGATCTCAGGCCCCGCCTCATGCGAAATGTGTGACGCGCTACGCATGTGACGGCGCGGTGCGCGTCGGCGCCAAAATACAGCGCCTCAGGGCACGTGTGGGACCCGAGCCTTGCCTGAGCGCGGCGGCGCGCAGCGTCTCACTCCTCGGATGTTAAGGCAGCACTTTCGGACAAGCCCGCAGTCGGTGTCGACGGTGCAGTAGTGGATATTGCTGCCTGTGTTCGGCACGGCGGAAGGCGGCGGGCACCGGCCCGGGTTGGGGCCTGAAGGGATGCGTGTCAATCATTTATAAGTTGAGTTGGGGCGAGTAAAAACGCGTATGTCAAACGCGTTTTTGCGATGGATTAGAGACATTTTGATGTCACGGCTATCTTAACAGCATGGAGTTACTGATTTAGAAATAACAGCATGAGGGCAAGTAGCTGACATTGGTGCACATCTTCACATTTTACGTGCAGTTGAGGTGCCTTTCACATTTCTGTGGAACCTGCATAGCCATCCATTTGGTAATGTGAAGCAAAATTGTTTGTAAAAAGGTTTGCGAAATTTTGCAAACCGCGTGCCAAGCCTGGAATGTTTCTCATGTGATCCAAGTACGAGATACAAGCAGCGAAGAAACCTTTAATCAAATACTTATACCTCTGTAGCTCCAAAGTATGACATGATGAAACCGAAAGCCGTTGGTAGCGCGTCCATATCGGCAACATTACTCATATTGATAACGTTTGTAGGTAGCCGAGCTGGTTGCTAAAATCACTAGACAACGAGAATGCGTGGTCAATGTACAAACGATCCTGTCAAGGTCCGAGAGCAAACAACATCGCAACACCTTCGCTCCACAGCTGCACCATGCCGGCCTAACTCATGACATCGGTAGCTACACGCCCAGGTCAGACATCTCCATGAAGAGCTGGCAGGCGATGGTAAGGTCGGCCGACCTTACCAGCTGGCCGTTCACAGGCGGTGACGCAACGCTGCACACGACAGCACTTGTGGTCCCCCTTGCAGTCAAAGTCAGTTCTGCAGAGCTTCTTGATCTCGTGAGGCTCGCAAGCCAGCGCGATGAACGCTCGAGAGATGCATTTCCCAGGTTTTGCTGGAAACAAATATAGCGTAAGCACTTTTGAGTAAACCACTTGCGATTACATTGCAGATGCATACTTAAGACAAATACTCAAGACACGTGTCAGACATGAATACAATCATTTACTGAACTTAGAGTGCAAACACGGAGCGCACAAAGAGCGATAGATATCGTTGGTAGGGGCGGCCATCTCCTAGTTCAGCTCCCAGAACGGCCGGAAGGATGTTGCCCTGGTCGGCATTTTAGGAAAGCTCTTCGTGACCTGCCCAAATGGAATCAGGTATCATGGTTTTAATGAGCCTGTATCGGTTAAGTCCCGCGACTTTAGAAGCATGAGCCGATCCAGCTGCTAAGGGGATTAAATACCCTGAGAGAAGTAGATGTCATGAGATGGCCAGGGAACTGAAGACCATCAGGGTCCTGAGAAATGACAGCGCATGGTGGGTCGATTGAGGACCCTGAGGGAACCCGGTGCTCTGTAATAATCAGTACCCCTTACAACTAGTCAAGGACCCGGACTGCTAGATGTTCTGTTGACGTCCAGCAAGGGTCAATGAAGCTGCTGACGCTGATGTTATGGATGATAGTGCCTCCCTGTCACAGGTGCATGCACTGTTTGGACTGTTGAAGCGGTCCTTCGCGACTTCTCGGAGAACCTGTGATTAATTCATGAATTGTCGGAACAACGGAGCCCCTTGCATAATAGCAACAACCTAAGTGGGATTGCCGGTGCCCTGTTACTAACGAAATGGCCCCTTTGGCCAGCTGCAGACCCTGCGCCGCTGGCCAACCTCGTGTCCCAGGCTCCCCAATAATTGTCGGGGGCCCCTCTCAGCAAACGACATACCGATGGACTCAACAGTGTGAGAAAGCCATTCCACCATCGTTCCATCCCTTGAGCCGCGGTGGCTCATTCGAGGGTGATGCGATGGTCTCTGGGACGGTAGCCTAACGGGTCCCACAGTGAACTACGCTGGGTTGCATTGGGTCCGTAAGGGGCACCAGCAGTCAACAGGCAGTAGTCAGCAGTTAGCAGTGAACGGGCGAGAGTATATTTTTTGCCCCTCAAAAGTATTGGCAAGTCACATTTTCCCAATTTAAAACCATGTAGCTAGCCGTAGATTGCCAACATTGAGATCAGGAAGGTGCCGACAACTAAGCTGGAGTAACATATCTGTATCAGAAGACCATTTTCTACATTCGTTTTCCCGTTTTCCGGAGGAGGTCCGTTTTCTGGACAATGAGACCACGTCTATGAATAAGGTAGCACGTGCTCTAGATGAATGGGTCCAATGTTTCTTGGGACCACTTAAGGGGGCCCCTTTGCTAGCTCCGGAGGCCCCGTTAAGAAATAAGAGGTCTCCGTTCCGAGCTATGAGGCATCCTCTTCATTCAGGAGGCACCCTTCGTGGAACAGGAGGCACCTTTCATGCATCAGATGACCGCAGCTCCGGATCAGGATGCCCTGTTTTGGGACAGGCTAGATTTGGAACCCCCATTCGTGAATCGGATGCATCCTGCTCCAAACCAGGAGGACCCTCTATGCATCAGCAGGTCCTTTTCAGGGGCAGCTGACCCTGTTTTAGAACAGCAAGATCCTTTGCTGAGTGATCAGAGGGCCCCATCCTGGATTTTGAACTGTTGACATTTATTTGCTTGGGTGTGATGAACGCATCAATTTGATACGGGGCACACGCCATCGATGCCCCTCTCCTTGACTACGATTCTATTCAGGATTCCCCCTGTGAAAAGACTCAGTTTTGTCCAGGAGGCCCCCTGGAAACCGCAGACCTAGCCCGCGACGGTATTGCGTCAGCTGACCTTTACCCGCCGCTCACAGACCGGCTCACAGACCGACATACTGTCGTAGGGGCTGTCCGGGTGCGGCGTCACCAGAGGCCAGCTGGCGGGCGGTGAGTGACGGCCGGCACAACAGCTACGTTAGGCGGACACGGAGCTTTGCTGACCGGTCGCCACAAAGGTTATAACCGCAGACGAATGACACCAAAGGTTATCACATATGACATTACGGTGGTCGGATGTGTGGCGCCGCCAGCTTAGCAAATATCAGTGTCTAATGTACTTTGCCCTATTGCGTGTTTACTCGCAATGTCAAAAGATGGAATTTCGAGTGTTCCAACCACGCTCCATGTACGATAACGTTACGGAAGTTACACACCCGTAAAACGACAAAATCCTCCGGTAGTGGCTCACAGGTTCTCACTTAATCAGTAGCTATTTGCTGGCCAGGATAAATAAGCAGGATTAAGGCAAGTGAAGCGCAGGTTTATCGCCAACAATCACTTAACTACCATGGTATACTCCTTTACCCCATAGTGTATGATCCACTTTAAGTACAGTTTTCTCACAGTTAGGGTGCAGTTTATCAGCATCACATCAACGTACAGTTGATCGGCAAATAGCTTGCATGGCTGTAATACTTTCTAAGAATCTGGATATGTGATTGCTTAATCGCATGGGTTTTCTTGCAATGTTACATTACGGCAGGCACCTCATATCTCTCATTCGAGCAGTTTTTAACAAAGAAAACCCTAAAGAACCCATCTTGAATGCAGAAGTAAATATCAACGTCTCCACATTACAGCGGCACGAGATGAATACACGTTGAGCGAGGAAATAACGAGAAGTGAGATTGGCAAAAATGTGGGACGGTGCGTGCGTGCGGGCGGCAGGCGGACGATGCATGTAAGCGTGTCCAAAGATCGATGTCAGATCTCGGTAATCAGAGCAGACACCCACATGAAACTAACTGCACAGTGCAGGTAAGGATGTTCTTATCGATAGACAACCTGAACACCGTTCGACTGGTGGGTGCGTCGCAGTCGACAGGTAAACGAATAATTTCACACCTTTCATTTTCACCAGTTGTCACCTTCCACAAAACTGACCTCGATTATAAAATGCTGCGGTTGAGCCATATATGATAGACTGTGAAAACGGCATAGTACAGTTATTGTGACTAGCACGCAACGACAATATCTGCGCTGACCGGTTGCGCTCTATTTGTTTCTTTTTTACCGCAGGGACTGAAAACATAAACCATGCCACACCCACCGATTTCGTCGGTTGAGGCTTGACTATGATCTCAAACGTACCAATTTGTAAGAATCCCCCTTCTAAATTTGTGCACAAAAGCCAAACTCTATTGCCTTCTGCATGCTAATCTTATGAATTATGACTTTCCCAGCGCATTGCTACCACCGATTTGTGTGGGTTTCCCAAACCTGCAGGCTCTGTACACTCCTGTTTTAGTATCGCCCCCATTAGAAAACACTCTCAGCCGGCAACAGAACACCTCACTAATCCCGTACCCCAAAACGCGTCGCGCTGATTTGGCAGAGCCACTTCCGAAATAAAGTAATAAAAAATACGGGCAATGGTTGAATGGACCACACAAAGAATTAAATAAAAAACAGAGCTACATTTAAGGCATAAACAGTTCGGCAATGTTTCAGTACAATCCCATGACAAAGAGTCTTGCACCTGTCCCTTATTGCCTGCATTTGCAAACATGGAAAAGGTACTTTGAAAGCAGCACGTGATAAATATTGCGGCATAGTCCACTCATTGCTTGGAACTGTCGAAACTGAGACAAGTAGTTAAAGAAGTTTGCGATTTGCTCAAGCGTTGAAGAGCATCGGATGTTCCGGTGATGGTAGCTGACAGCCGAGAGGTTAAAACATGCGAATTAATATTCATATAGGCATACAGCAGCAAACAATCGGTGAATGAGTTAAGCTGACCAAGAAGAATCCCTTTTGTAACAACGAGGAGGTAGCTGAGGGCAAGGACAGCGCAGCAGGGGAGGCAGTGGTAACAGGGAGCAAGAGTATTTGTTTTCCTCAACCCTAATTTTGGGAGGCCTCTTTTTCTCCAACTAAGGACATTGTAGCTACACAGGGAGTACCAAAATTCAGATCAAGTAGGCCCCATTATCGAGATCGTTGGGAAGGCTCCATTCTGTTCAAGAGAACCCCTGAAAAGTCATGCCCCTCCAACTTAATACCCATGGCGCCGCCCCTGAATGGTAGCGAATAATGTATTTTTAAACTCAGACAAAATATCACTGATTGGCACCCCCGAAAACTAAAATCGTAATGCCTCACTAAAAGTGACAGACCAACGCATAAAATGACAGAACCCGGTTTGGCTAAGCGAGTGTAGCCACTGGGGACTGATAGGGGGACATTTCAGCAAACTTCTCCAGAACTGGTGGTTTGTCTCCTCCACTTTTGCCCAATGAATGCACGTTTTGACTTCTTTTTATGTCGAAAGCGTCATTTGCAGGTCAGATTGCCCCCACCCCCCCTAGATTTCAGCTTGATCTCTCCAATCGAGATTTATCTCACCCTGATTTGAAGGATGCGGTTGCCCTTTGGGCATAAGTGACAGAGCCGTAAGATATCAAAACTAGTAGGGCTGAAAATCCGCTGGAAGGATTCGGGCTTACTAAAAAGTGGCTTTTAAGTTCAATATGTAAAAAATGGAAAAATTGTCCCTTGATTTACATGTTGTAGCTGTCTTCCGGGAGTTTCTCTTGGCGCGTAATGATATGCAGGCCTTGTGACTGAAGACGGGTTCAGTGGGTGGCCATTACTGACGGTAGGTACGTTATCACGAGCGTGTTTTAGCTGATGATGTTAGGACAAAACACAAAGTGCAAAGCAAAAACATTTCAGATGCTCAAAATCTTCTGAGACTGGGAAACTGCTCTGTGGAATCATAAGGCCTGCTCTCTCTGGGAAAACAAAATCAGAAAACAAACATTTTGATAGACATAATCCCTCCAACCCAGCCAAGTTTCCTTGAACATTCAGAGCGATGCGGATGCAGCAGAGACACGAGCTGACAAAGCTTACTGGGCGGGTGGGAGGCCGAGCAGAAGCCGGCCAGCGCCAGCAGGCAGACGATGGTCAGCACCGAAGCACGCATCGCTGGGAAGTGACAGCTGTCCACGGCGGTGGCTCCCCATCCGCTGGCCCCCACCGTTTGCGCCAACCGCCCACGGCAAGCGTGACGCTACGGTAAAGGTCAGCTGACGGCTGGCCCGTCACCTGGCGTGACTCGGGACGGGGTCACCCTCGCGACAAACGGGGGTGATTGGCGCCCCCACCACATTGATGGGCAAAATTTGTCCAAAAGTATAGGTGCGATGAAATTTTATCACTTTGGTTATTGACAGACATCTGGAAGCGTTGTATGAGAGAGATGGTGTACTGTCCAAACAATTACAGAGTCACTCATTTTCAAAGGTGTGCTTACGGAAGACTTCATTGTCAACTAAAACAAATGAACACGCAGATTAGCGTGTGATTTGTGTGATTAGTGCGATTTGATCGGCCAAACAGTTTCTAGAAAAAGTCATCAAATACCCAAGACGCGTCAACTTTTGGAATTTTTGGTTCATCTCGCTGATGGATCAAAATGAAACCTGGGGTTGCACAAACCATTAAGTAGCCTGGTGTTGTTGTTTAATGTTGACTACATAATTAGGGCTTGAAAGGAGCGAAATTAAGTCGCTTATTACGTGCTGTTGTTGTCTGATCATATAGTTGAATTGCCCAGTGCTATTAACACAACTGACAGGACTTCAGGGTTTACCAGAGCATGTGTTGCACGCGTGCTCCAAATGTGGACAACCCCTTTAAGACGCGAGGACATGCTTGATAATTCGGCCCTTTTGCAATCAAAAGTTTCGTTTAAGTGCTGTGTCATTCAGCGCTTCAAGTATCTGTGCAAGTGCAATAAACCTCCCCCTGTTTGTATGTGTCTTCAGATACATTTCTTTGTGTGCTCTTTTTCTGCGCCGCGCTGCACAGTGCGTAATCAATGCGTTGTTCAATTGCTTCAACGTCTCGCTCATTTTTTATGAACAGATTACTGAACGCTTATTGATTAGAGATATTTCTGGAACCACAGCTATCGTTAAACAGTAATCGTTTTGCGGGCCCTGCCCCTACCATCCGATTGTACATTTCCAAGTCAACGGAGATAGTTTGGCAGTGAAAGGTTAGCGTACCGCAACGCTTCGCACGTCCCGTCCTGCCCCCTGACGTCACCCAACCACTGGCGTGGCTGCTGCCACCGGCTACGGTCCATATCTGTCTAGCAGAAATGGCTTTTCCCCTCCATACTTACCTCCCACCTCCCAATGTTTATGGGCAGGATAAAAAACCGGCATATAACGCAAACACGCAAGTTCTCCGAAACGGAACGCCTGATCGCCTTGAGACATTCACCAATCGATCCCGTGCAGATGACCAATCATGAGGAGGCAATACGGAGACATGACCTGAGATCAAACACCTCAAAAACGCGGAGGGAAAATTTTGCATGCAAATGCAGAAGACTCATATTTCAGAGCTTACTGCACAGTTAGCTGCCAAACATTCACCATTGGATGCGCCATACCTGATTCCCTCTTGCGGCTCCAAATATGTTGACACAAGATTAGGTCAGAAGTCGTCAAATTTCACAAATTCCTAAATTCTTACTTGCAGACAACCCTTACCCCAGAGTCTAGCACACCAATAGCTGCGACACCTTACCATCCATCACGCCATTTACCCGGATATTCTGTTGAAGCTGTATGTATGGTGTCATTCAAAGGCATAAGAACGTTTCAAAAGTGGGGGGGGGAGGGGGCATGCTCAGGGCGTACTTCAGTAACTTTTTCTGGAATGCAAGCCCGATCACTGGGGGAGGGGGTAGAGATGGAGGCTGTTATCGCTCTTTATTCAAATGTCATGGCTGCTATGCTAGACATGACCTAGAGCTGTTTCGCGCTGGAGTACAGTCTTGCCCATACGACTCATCCATATCATTCGACGAATAAGGCCATGCAGCTTCACCAGATTGTTTCTCCATTTCAAAATTGTCTTTCCTGGAGAGACGAAATTCCACGAGCGGCTGGGCATTTCAGGTCATTCAGGAGGCATCTGACTCCACAGGGTAAATACCAAAATACGGCCTGGACATAGACTGGTGAGAATTTTGAAAGTGAATCGATAGCTCGCGGTGCAACAGATTTGTATGCACCTTCATTTCGCCCGCTGCTTTTCAAGAGATAAGACTTGTTGCGGCATTTAAGGCGGAAACAAATTCGAAATCCTGAAACTGCCAAAACAATGTGACAAAAGCCATACAATTGGAGATTCCGTTTTAAAAACCAAGCAACAGAACGAAGCCCTTCTATCATATTTTCCTTATCTGGGCCCTGATCCCGTCCACCGTCGGCGGCCACTGCCCTGGCCCGGCTTTCTCTCGCATGACTGACAACGAACTGATCGTATGGCAGTGCCTACATGACTGACTGCGAACTGATCGTATGGTTGTCTCCCGCATGATTGACTGCGAACTGATCGTATGGCTGCTTTGGTGCATATTCCTGGATCAACATAACTGCTAATCGGTGTGTAAAACCGATGTTACACACCTGCACTAGTATCTTTTCCGAATTAATCTCCCTCACACCACACCACCACCAAATAAAAAAGCCTCCGGGAAGCTGCCTACCTTAGGTATGAATTGGCCCAATGAACGTTTCATTACCCATCATTTAACGTAAACAACTTGATCTGCTTTTGTGTGTAGGCAGGGGCGTTGTGTGGGCACAGGGTTGACAAAAGCCCCTCATTTGGTGACCCCCTACCCCCAAAATCCTCGGATATAGATAACTTGTTAACAAGGGACACGGTTTTCTTTGTTTTCTTGTTACCTTTACCTTGCAAGCAGAATAGAAACCAGGAGCTACCATGAGATCAATTCAATGTTTTTTAGGTCGATAAACTGCAGGAATCAGGCGTAGAACGACCGTATAGATTAAATCAACGGTGCCCACGATTTACAATGGCTTATTGGACTCTTTCTAAGCCGATAGAATTCAGAATGGTTCTCATAATGTTTATCTGGGTTCTACAGACATTGAGGACATCGCAAAGGTAAATTTAAATCGATATGTTTGATCGAAACTCGAAGATGAAAATTTGATTGTACATCGACTCTTCAGTAATGTGTATCAACATGGCTGAGCCATATTTATCTAGAGATATTCAGCATTCAGTCAGAATGGCTTTGCGAGGCAATTTATGTAACGTGGTTTTTTAACATCCACCCTTGCAAATCTGAGCAAAAAAGCGTCGACAATAGACTTCGCAGACTCCATAGTCCGCGGAGCGTTAGCCCAGCGGTTCACTTTTAGCCGCGGCCCACCGGTGGACGAAAATGATGACACTTCTGAAATGAATACCTTTAAACACTTAAATTGATTAGTAATTCAAGTTACGTGACGCAATTTTAAGCATGCGCACTCGCAAATCTTAGTAACAAAAAATCCGACGTAAGGCGTTGCAGTCTCCGTAGGCCGCACAGCGTCGTCTGAACAGCTGGTTCTGTGCTGTGGCCAACAGGCAGATGAAAATGACGACGCTTCTGAAAGAAGTATCTTTGAGCGCTGCAGGATATCAAATATTCACGTGTGCGATTTGTATGCTGATGGTAGGAACACATTGGTCCTTAAAGCGCTGGGAAGTGGAGCTGGAATCTGGTGGTGGAACTGGAAGAATAAAGGTACACTCTCTATTTTTCGTGTTTCTGTAACTATTTATCTATCCAGAAGACATTAATGCGACGCCCGCCATGTGGGGACACTTGCAGTGGCCGACGCCGTTTGGTTTTACGGCAGCTACAACCCAGGCTATTGCCGGCCTTGCTCTCGAGGTTGCGGGCGGGCATGTGCATACTTGTTGATGTAATTTGTTTCACTAATCCGTGCTGAAAAACGAACGTTTTCAGGCAAACAGTTGATGGCGTTGTTCGTTTTTCAGCTTATTTTGGCATACGCTATTTAAAAATGGTAAGACTCCCACTGTATTCAACGGCAATGAGACCCTTCATTTTCTTCCAGACGAGAGGCCTCTTGAGTAAAACACCAGAGGCACATTACCATTTCCGGTCAAGGGCTGAAGGGCTTTTCTGCCAAATCACAAAGTGTCTTCTGGCTGTCATGCTGGCGACACGGGGCGGGATCTTCTGGTCGATCTAGAGGCCATTGGAAGCATATATCATATCACATTGCTCCCCTCCCTGACACCGGAAGTCTTCTGACCGGTGCAGTTGGTCCCGGGTGCAGACCGGTGCAGTTGGCACGGAAGCCTTCATTGACGGAACGATATCCCTGATCGTCGCAGGTGGTCCAATAATTGTCACATAGACTTCAGTTCTTTCCTGTGCTTTTCAGAGAATGCAATGACTCCCTGAACGTAAATTGTACATGAAATAGAGTCCCAAACTTGCATCAATATGTCAAATGCACGATCCTCCTAGAATGGTCAAAATTCAGTCACAGACGCTTACTGATAAAAGGTAATGCAACATGATTTTGGGCAAGCGCACTCTCTTGTCATAACAATAGCCTCGACGCCCGGCGTTGCAGTCTCCGTAGGCCACGGGGCGTCGGCTCCACGGCTGTGGCGTTAAGCGATGACCAATGGGCAAACGAAAAAGATGACGCATCTTGAGAAAGAGGACCAGTGAACAAGGTAAATGGGTATGTGCGTTTAATATAGCGCAAAAGTAAGCTAAATACCACTTTAATCTGAAAAGTGGGGGGCTAGTTAGCACTGCTGGTCGCTCTGGCCTCCCTGTTCCTACACCCATGGTGCCTTTTACCATTGTGCCTTTTCCTTTTATGTTCATTACCAAGAAAACGTGCAGTTTGGTTAAGCTTGCATGATGAGGTTGAATTTCTCCTTAGCGGAGGTGTTGTTCTGAAAATCACGCGTTGAATTGTGCATGGCGTCGCTGCGATTAACAGCTTCGCGGCCGTAGAACACATAATGGTGCGCCGCTGGTCAGTGTCTATAGTTTGCGAATAACGCTTTGCCGTGATTATGTATATGCCTCCCCAGCAGTCTTTTGTTGGTTGCTGGCTCCAAGTCGTTCAGAAGTCCGCCGATTCGTATTGAGCCCGAAAGCGGATCCAATATTTCGTCACGCTGGGGGAGGGGGAGCACGCAATACTGTTGGGCCCCTACAGTTTGGGCCCCCCTAAAAATATCCTTGCATTCCATTTATTACATTTGAACACAACTGGCATGTAGCATATATATATATATATATATATATATATATATATATATATATATATATATATATATATATATATATATATATATAAGAGAAACCCATCTTACTGCGCGTAGCCCTATAGGCATGCTACGTATGCATACACATAAAGCTTATTTGTTTTCTACAGATCATGTTAAATCCCGTAATTTAGGGATAACTGTTTCAGAACAACAGGGAAAATTAACTCCAGTTGGGTGCTAACAACCTTTAAAATCGAGCACGGACTTGATTCTTAGCTTATTTACGGGTAGCCGGTTGGGCGATGTAATCAGCTGATGGCTGATGACTAATGCAGATTTTTTTATTTGTTACAAGGTAGCACAAAATATCCTAGCATTCCAAATATGTTAAGAACGTCATGCACTAATATGATAAGTGTCATACATTGAAAAGCCAATGGAAATGACACGTACGATATCGGAGGCACGTAGAATTAAGTTCGACAATTACGCTTAAAAATTCACCGGTGCATATCCGACTGTTGCTGTAAGGCGAAGGCGCCGAGGCCAATAGGGCTGGAACCTGAACAGTCATTTGTGCCGCATGAGGCCAATAAAGTAGCTCCCGTCAACAAGTGTAGGGTCATCAGAGCAAACAAAAAGAACCCAAGACTAACGTGGTGGGCCCTAAACGATCGGAAGCGCCCCTACAGGCTGACATATGAGGCCCCGGCCAGAGTGCAGTACCCTTTGAGAAAAGGGAACTGTTCAAGACCATGAATTGATACCCCTGTGCGATCAAGAGAGCACGGGCAGGTTAAAAGAAAGAGCCTCGGTAGGAGTGAAAAGTCCTCCACAAATGAGATCAAGGGGAGCGAGCCCTTGATCAAATTAGGGGTCCCTGATGATCGCGTGTCTCGGTGCCTTACCTTACAAGAGCCCCAGCAACAGCACAGGGCTAATATGAAGAGCAGCTGAGCAATTGAGTGTACCCTGGCCTGTTGGGCCCCGGAAAAAATGTACAGAGCCTTTCGGGCGAATGAGAAGAATCCGTGGAGGAAAACCTGCATCGGCCAAAAGTGCCCAGGCGCGGAAGCAGATAGCGTCCCAACAGCAGCTTTTGGCCCTACAAGAAAAGCAAAGAGATCAAAGGTAACGTGGGAAGCTCCTCTGCGATCAGGCTGACCCGGTAAGTGGACATATAGGACCAGGGCAACCAACAGTGTAATGCTTCTCGACAGCGTAGTAAGCCGCAAAACTTCATCAAGTAACAGCTTCTCATTCAGTGAGGAATAGGCTTCTCTGCTCATGAACTCTTTACTTTTGCTAGCAATTGTTGTTGGTCGTCTGTAGGCCCAAAAGCGTCCAATTTCGTTGTGTTTTTGTTGTAAGAAAACTGCGTCCGTTCGGCCGGCTATGGGCCCCTTTGGAGCATTTAGATCCTCTCGGCGTGGTTCAGGCAGACATGGTCCTGTGCCTCCCTCCCCCCCCCCCCCTTCTTCTGCATCCGCCACCGGTCCGAGCAGCTTAATAGATGGAGCCCGCCAAGAACATAGGGCCATCCATTCAAACACGAAATGCTTACGACACAAGGTGTAGGGCTCCGAGCGATCAAGTGTGTCCGAGCAGACTGACATATAGGGCCCCCGCCAAGAGAGTAGGGCCCTCCATTCAAATAGAAAGTACTCGAGATCCAATGTAGACGGCCCCCGAATGATCGAGTGTGAACGGACAGGTTAACAGATGGGGCTCCCAACAAGAACGTAATAACCTCCATTCGGGTAGAAAGTACCCAAGACCCAATGTAGGGGGCCCCCAAACGATCGAATGTGCCAGAGCAGATTCTCATACAAGGTCCCCGTCAGGAGCGTAGGGCCCTCCATTTAAATAAGAAGTACCCAAGACCCAATGAAGAGGACCCCCAATAATCGAGTGTGGCCGAGCAGGTAACAGATCGGGCTCCCAACAAGAGCGTAGGATCCTCCATTCAAATAGAAAGCGCTCAAGACCCTACGTAAATGGTCCCTGAACAATGGAATGTGCTCGAGCGGCTTATCAGAAGCGGCCCGGCAAGAGCGTAGCGTAAAGCACTCCATTCAAATAAGGAATACCGAGAACCAAATACGAACGGCCCCCGAAAGATGGAGTGTGCCCGAGCAGATTATCAGATGGCCCCGACAAGAGCAAGGCCCCAAATTCAAACACCAAGACCCAATATGCAGCCCCCCCCCCCCCCCCCCCCAATAATCCAGCGTGGCCGAGGAGACGAACAGCTGGGCTTCCGACAAGTGCATGGGCCCTCCATTCAGGTAGGAAATACTCAAGACAAAATGTGGAGGGCCCCCGAATAACCGAGTGTGCCCAGGAAGGTTAACAGGTGGCGCCCCCGACAACAGCGCAGGGCCTTTCGTTCGAATATGAAATACCCACGACATGACGAAGAGGGCCCCGAATGATCGAGTGCGCCAGAGCAGGTGAACAGATACGCTCCCCACAAAAGTGACCCCTTCCATTAAAAAAGTACCCAGGCCCCAGTGTGGGGGGTCTCCGAATGACCGTGTGTGCCCAAGCAGGCTATCAGATGGGCCCCCTACGAGAGCGTAGGACCCTAAGAAAGTGGCAGAGAGTTGGAAGCTCCCTAGACAAATGTAGGGGGTCGCTGGACATATCGGGGGGGGGGGGGGTCGGTAGGTTAATCGGGACCCACGTTAAGGGCCCCTGAGCAGCCGAGGGTACCCCGGCAGCTTAAGATATGGGGCCTCGGATGTAGCCTACAGAGCCTTTCTGACGAATGGAAATAATTCACGGAAGGGCCCTCGATTGATAAGAGTGTCCCGGCGTGCTAGCAGGAAGGGCACAGTAACAGTTCAGGGCCCTACGAGCAAATGCAAAGAAATCAAGGGAGTGTCTCAAATCTTTGAGTGTCCCTACTCATTAAAACAAATCAGGCGTTTGCATCTGCGCACACGGTATGTAGAAATGTTTTTGATGTGATGTGCGCGACCGCAAAAATGGCAATGAAAATGCCCGCGCGCTCTGGTACTATGAAAACAATAATAAAGTATGGCTTCATGACATACATTGCAACTGCTAGGCATGCCCCATTGAGTGGTAAACATTTTGGATTTTGAAATTTGGCGACTTTTGATCCGACCTAGCGTTACCATGTTTGAAATTGCATGGGAGAATCAGGTATGGCACATCCAATGGGGAGGGTTCGGCAGTGATCGGTTCAGTGGGTTTGGAGCTTTAAGTTGTCTGCATTTTCATATACAATTTTCTCATCGTGTTTTCAAGGTGCTTGACCTCAGGCCGGGTCTTGGTATTGCCTACTCATTGCTCACCTCACTGTACGGAATCGACTGTTGAAGGTTTTAAGGTGATAGGACGAGTCGTTCCAGAGAACTTGCTTGTCTGCGTCATATGCCGGTTTTTAGACCCTGCCATGTTTATGTTGGCCGGGACGAATATTCGCTTTGCTGGACGCGAGCAGAGACCCCGGTCATTGCACGTTCTCTTGCTGTTAAACTTGCTCTCTAGTCGCCCCGGAAACGGACCATCAGCAGAAAAATTCTGCATACACAAATAAGTTATTGTCCGGAAAATTCGTAGTTCACCACGCGCATGGCTGACGTGACTAACTACAAAACTTGGCGCCACCAAGCGGGCTTTTAATGAAGTTAGCAGATGGCGCTGCGCTAGCGTGTGGGCGCTTATGTTTGCTCACATCCCGGCGTATGTGCAAGGGCGAATCCAGGAATGCGTCGAGGATGGGACCACGCTTTGCTACGGTGCCTTGGGACTTATTTCTCTCCCCCCCCCCCCCCCCCGCCTCTCAGAAAACCGTCCAGGCTTTGGCCATTTCAGTTTCAGGTTTCATTATGTTATCGGGCAAGTATCGTCCTCTGCGCAATATGAAAGGATAAATATAGTGGGTACATATGGACATGGCATGCGTTTTTTCAGACTGGCTGATTTTACCATTCTGAGCGAAGAATTTCCGAGGACATGTGGAAAAACGAAACTGTAAAAAAGCAAGCAAGGTTTGTTCTGAAATACCATCAAAGCTAAGCTGACAACACGACTCGAACGACCAGCCAGCGTTGATTTTTCAGTTGGTTCCCATTTAGCCCAGCTTACTTTTCGTGTTTCGCACTTAACGAATCAAAACATAAAGCATACACAGCCTCATGTAGAGATTCCCGAGGCGAAACAACACTACCTTAATGCGCACATGTCTTTGTCTCCCAAATAACTGCTGCAGTGCCGTCGCGAAGAGCCACCACTCAGGGCTGTACCGGTGCCGCCCGCGGAGCCGTAGTGCGCCTGCACGACGGCGCGGCGCCCGCGTGAATTGAAGCGGCCTGGCTGACAGCCCCAGCCCCCGAGCCGCAGCGGCCACAACTCCCACGCCAAGGTCAAGGGGGGGGGGGGGAGGCGTAGTCGTGGTGGGGAATTACGTCGGTTCAAGCCGGCGGCGGCTACTACGTTGTGTCCCCGCACTTAAACGGACTAGTCTGCAAAAGGAAAACATCAGCATTCTGTCGCGACCATATCTGAAAGCCACGTATCAGTGACACACATACTACCAACCTTTTGCTCGTGAGGAGTATGAAGCAGTGAGCCAGTCTAAGGTACCAGTGACCGGACGTTCGAGTGACTGATGGTCCGTTCATGTACCGGCTCACTAGGGTTGGTAGTCTGACTGCTGTTGGAACGGCGACGGGTCTAATGAAGGGTGAGCCGTGCCGACCGTGCAGGGCAGCGTGGACCATGGCCTGTTGGTGCAGAAGGTGACGCGTTCACCGCCGTTGTTGGCTTTGACATGTTGTGAAGTTCGACGATGTTCGTCGGCTACGTATCAGCCGTCGCCGTACGATGACCGGAAAATCCGGATCAGTTTCCTCGAGTTACGGTTTTTGCTTAGGCTTCGTAGCTGTTCGATGCAGTACATAACAGCACTTTGAAACGTAGGAAGGCACCTATTCATTTTATACTTCCTTATTCATAGAGACTTCTAGTAACTTAGTCATGTTTCCCAAAATGAGAAGGTACCGGACAGCGTGTCATTAACCGATTGAGCGTAGACGCAAAATGAGGATTGTGCACTCCGCTGTCTTTAACATTACGAACACGTGTCACTTTCTAAATCCTCGCTGCGAGTTCGGCCACCAATCTAATCCCATGATTGGTGAGAGGTAGTAATGTCGTCAAAGTTTGAAACCCCGTGAAACCACGGTTGCCATGGTCATTTTACCCTGCGCCACCAGGGGAAAAGCTCATGCAACTCATACTTAACGCTTTTTTGCCACTGTTGTTGGCGCGCGAAATGCCGACGTTTGTAATAGGCATCTGTTTGATTTAAAGCATACAATTTAGGATAACGTTAGACTTGTCACTGGGAAGAATGCTTAGAACCCAGATGTCGCTTTCAATGACGTTCAATTTTTATTTGAGACGCTCATTTTGTTTTGATGGTCTATCCGGCGCAGTGACGTGATGCTGTTTCATAACCGTGCCCATTGGAATTATCAAGGTAAGACTTCAGAAGGGCCGCCAGAGTGGTGGTAAACATCAGGGATCTGCTTACATCTGCTTATCAGTGCTTGTCCAATTGCCAAACGCCCACCAAGAGGCCTTTTGGCCATCGGACACACCTACCTTGGACCTCTCGGACCACCCACATTTTAGGTTTTGCCGAGTCCGGGAATTCCGGACAGCCGACCGCCATAGCTTCTCCAGCCACGGTTGTAGCGCTCCTGGATTTTGGGCCCCTTTAAAATGAAGGCATCGGGACCTGTGAATGAATCGCTTGGCCTCGGTGCCTCTAGAAACTTCATTTCATTGTGCTTTGAAATGAAGGGTTTCGTGTCTCCTAACCGGATGGGTCAATCCATAATTTTGAGGCATGGACGTTGCGGCAGCCACAGAAAACTTGTCTCTTAAAAATGAAGGTGTTGAAGCCCTTTGCTCTGCTCCTAGATGCCTATGGTAACTTAAAGTGATGGTGCCCAGAGACGACAGTTTTTGGTGCCGCTTCATCGATTCGGCCAACCCAGAACTACCATCAAGGTACAATACACAAAAATGGGGTGTCCATTGGATTGACATTGGGTGCCCTCTGAAATTAATCGTTTTGGGCCTTTGAAAAGCTCATGTGGTCCAAAGAGGGGGGGGGGGGGGGGCGGCACGATCTCGATGTCCTGCTTTGGATGCGTACCCGCACACGTTTGCGTGTCGACACACAATGAACGATGTTGTCTTTCGGAAACAGAAAAAGAATGACATTCGGATATGAAAGTTTATTAATCTGCATTAATTGAAGCCGATACTAAACCCATTTTCGAGTGATAGGTTTCAAATGCATGAGGTTACATGCTCCAGGTGCACCACTGACTAATTGCCGGATGAGCTGTGGTTGAATACAGAACAGCATTCACATTTAGAATACGTGACACCGCACGCTAAAGCCCTGCAAATGAGCGCAAGACACCCGGAGGGGGTTGCTCATCCAGTACCATTCTTCACCCCTGGTAGGGCTAGAAACATCTGGATCCACAGCCGTATGGACAGCAGATCTTCCCCGGAGAGCAGTTTTCCTGCGTGATGCAGTGAATTCCTTCTATGTATTCGCATGTCGTGATAACGCCCTCATTGGATGGGCATCCTCTCCCGCCAGCTGTGAAAAATAGGGACTTATCAGCAACTAGCAAGCGCTCATCAATGCTCTTTTCAATTGCATGGTTACGACACACTTTGCAAAGGAGGACGAGCACCAAAACGCCGATCATAGCGTGCACAATACACAAGGAGGGAAAAGTATGTCGAACTTTACCCGCCTCAGAGGTGACATGTGTGGCACACGATTAAGTTGATGATCTCGGGTCCCGCCTCATGCAAAATGTGTGACGCGTTGCGCACGTGACGGCGCGCACAAGTCGGCGCCTCAGGTAGCGACTCAGAGCACGTGTGTGTAGTACGAAACGTGACATGGGCCCAGCAAGCGGCACCAGCACGCTGATCTGCGGTGGGTCGTTTGAGGACGAGCCATTGGTCCCGTGACGGCAGCGCAACGTTGGCCACAAGCGACCGGCCCACGTGGACACCCGGGATATGGTGTCAATAACTACCGGTGGGGTCAAAGCGAAAACTATGACACGACGGTGGAGTCATATTTCAGTTTTCTATGTTACGTCAGAACCTGAGCCTGTCATGCCATGCAGGATATCACCACCTTCTGCGCGTCCCCTTCACGCCCTTTGATTGGGCCTCCATTTACCCCCGCGCCGCTGTGCGCATGTAGCCCACGCCCACACACCGCACAGGGGCTATGCATGCCCTGAGTCGGCGGGCTTCAGGTTGTCGGGGTTCCCACCAACGTCGTCACAGACCGCTCGGTTTGCCCTTGCCGGGTCAAGCTGTGTCAGCTTTGGTGCAGCATACCGCCGTTGGTGTCAGTATCAAATGCCTGGAAGCCTGGGGAAGTCAGCCATCGCGGATCCTGTGAATGGCCATTTGAGAAGCAGTATTCGCAACGTGTCCGTTGCGAACGAGCTGGAGATTCATTGCGAAGAGGACAGAGTCTCTTTCGATAAAAAGAGTTTTATTGGGGTGGTAGCGTAAGTTTTATGTATTGAGTCTGAAAAGGACTAGATCACCCAGGGGATGGATGAATTAGCCACCACCAAGACCCTCAAAAACACCAAACATCTCTCCTTTGATCGTAAGCGTTTGGTGTGTTCGAACCTGGAATTGAGTTAGGTGAGTGTAACGAGGAAAATATATCGTACCTCCTGTATTAGGTGTGGTAATTCTATTCCAATTAAAAATTAGGTGGTGCGATTCTATTCTACTTATCTTAGGTGGAGTGATTCCATCCTACTTGAATTAGGTAGCGTGATTCTATCGCCTAAAAGTCTAGCGGCGATGGACGCTGCGTAGTCCCACTGAGCCCAGCATGATATAAAACATCATGGTTATAGTCAAACAATGCGGTTTTCTTCTCGTAGAAGATTTTTGCCATTCCACGGCACAGAACTCGAGTTAAAAAAATCCTTAAGAAGTAACCGGTTTGACATTTGCTGAAGATGCAGGGGTCTTGTGGGATTTCGGCCATTTCAGTTTGAGGATATTTTGATTTAATCGGGAACCTATCTTCTTCTGCGCAACATGAAGGATGGATGTAGTGGATATATGTGTACATGACATGCGTTTTTTTCCAGAGATTGACTGATTTTACCATTCTGAGCCAAGAACTTCTCAAAACATGTGATAACACAAAATTCTAAAAGACCAAGTCACAGTTAACCCAATGCCCGTGCCCCACAACCAAAATGTCTGCCGCCTCACATGAGCGCCATAGAAGAGCGCCATTGACGCCCTAAGGTGGCCTTCAAAGGGGTGTTGTCACTTGTCGATTAGAAGAGCCGCGTGCGTCTAGTGCCGGCCCCCTGGGTTCGTCCCTGCATGACTGCTATGCGGCCTAAATAAAAAGCTTGTGAAGGGAATCCAAACATTAAGAACAGACCTCGTCTTTCGTCAAAATAAAACGGACTAGATCCAGTGAGGAAAAAATGGGGTGGTATATATATATATATATATATATATATATATATATATATATATATATCCATGGGGGACAGGTTACCGGGCGCTCAGTTTGGCCCCCGAAAAAATTGCAAAAATTGACGCTCCTGACGCGGTATGTAAGATTCGGAAACCTTTCCGTTTTTTTAGGGAGCAGTATGGTGTTTAGAATTATATATACAATATATATGTATATATATATATATATATATATATATATATATATATATATATATATATATATATATATTACATAGGAGATAGGCTATCGGGCGTTCAGTTCGGCCCCCCCAAAAAAGGATTTAAAAATTGACCCCTTGACTCAGTGTGCAATATTTGGAAACCTCTCCATTTTTTAGGGAGCAGTTTGGTATCCAGAAGTTTGCTCACGTCTTAGATAGTCAAGGCCTGGCTTCGTCACTTATCCAATAACCTGCTAAACAACACCGAATACAACAGTTTCCAGTGAACGATATACGCATCAGTGTAGAAACTACGCGGTAATCTTCCGAGAACCAATGGACGCAGCCGCATTTCTCACCGCACACCTATCCAGCGGCGGCATTGAGTCAGCTGACCTTTACCCGCCGCTCAAACCGGCTCGCAGACCGACACACTGTCGCGGGGACCGCGTCGCCAGAGGGCAGGCGGCTGGTGGTGAGGGACAGCCGGCACAACAGCGCCATGCGGCGGCCCCGGATGTTTCGCGACGGGCTGTCACCAGTGGCAGATCTAGCCTGGAGTTGCTTTTTTTTGGGGGGGGCAACCGTTCGTTGGGGGCCAACCGTTCGAAACCATTGTACAAAGTTGTGTTGCACCAACTGTGGGTTTTTTAGGTTTTGCTCTATTTCTGTTAACCTACCCCTGGATGTCTGGATTAGGATGATGGATCACCCAGTGACAACACACATACTCCCTGTCAAGGATCTAGATGGTCATAAACTTTAACTGCATTTATTCATAATTACTTTTTCACAGAAAGATGGGTACCTATCTACCTACCTACAGACCGACATGACCTACAAGCAGACCTACCAACAGGCCACACACAACAATACAAATGCACAGATTGAGATAGGTACACAGATCAAGAAGTATGCAGGTCATGTTCTTTAGTGGGCGGGTTAACAAGGGCTGAGATGATTAAAAACGTTTTCTGGTTCTTGAACGGTCCTCATACAATGCTAACGCTCAACAATTTAATCACCCACGTGCTCATCAAACACGATACTTGCGCCGAGTATGACTAAGCCGCGTCAACACGCGTTTTTTGATATTCAAATCGCTGCCACATTTTCTTCATTAAGTTTTTTCCCGAAACAGAAAGAAAGAAGTGTTTGATACCGCACCATCAAAGTTAAAACAGACGGTAGGTAGACGAAACTTTTATGAAGTTTTGGGAATGTTTTTTTTTGGGGGGGAGAAACATACTCACAGAGTTTTTGGGGAAGGGCCATGGCCCCGTGCCTCCTCCCCCCCCCCCCCAGGATCCGCCTATGGCTGTCAAAGGGATCTTGCCGCAGGCGAACGATAACAAAGGTCATCACATATGACATTACGGTGGTCGGTCGTGTGGCGCCGCCCAGCTTAGCAAATGTCAGTGTCTGATGTGCTTTGTTCTGTTGCGTGTTGCCAACTCGCTATGCCAACTGCGGAAATTTCTAGGGCTCAACCATGCTCCATATATGATAATGTTACTGAAGTTACGCACCCGTAAAACGATACAATCCTCCGGTAGTGGCTCACAGGTTTTCACCTAATCAGTAGCAATCTGCTAGTCAAGAAGGTAATAACACAAGATTAAGACAAGTGAAGTGCAGGCCTATCGCCAACAGCCACTTACTCAACTGCCATGTTTTACTTCTTTACCCCATAGTGTATGATCCATTTTAAGTACAGTTTACGCTCATCTAGCGTGCAGTTTATCATCATCACATTAGCGTACAGGCGGTCGGCAACTAGCTCGCATGTGGTTTTGGTTGTAGTACTCTCTAAGAATTTCGATACATGATTGCTTAATCACATGGGGCAGTCTGGAAATGTTGCATAATGGCAACAACCTCATCTCTCTCAGTTCGAGCCGTTTTTAACCAAGAAAATTCTGAAGAACACATATTGAATGCAGAGCTAAATCTCGATGTATCCACGTTACAGGGGCACGAGATGACTACACGTTGAGGGAGGAAAGAACGAAAAGTGAGATTGGCAAAAATGTGGGACGGTGCGGGCGGCAGGCGGGCGGCAGGCGGACAATGCATGTAAGCGTGTCCAAAGATCGATGTCAGATCTCGCTAATCAAAGCAGATACCCGCATGAAACTAACTGCATAGTGTAGGTAAGCATGTTCGTATCGATAGACAACCTGAACACTGTTCTACTGGTGAATGCGCCGGCAGTCGACCGAGAAACGGCTAGTCACCTTTTAAAAAACCGACCTCGATTATAGCGTGCTGTGGCTGACCATGGCGTGACGGACTGTGAAGACAGCATAGTGCAACACGTAGTTATCGATTTCGTCGATTGAAGCTTGACTACAGGCCCAAACGTAGCGAATTTGTAGGCAATACCTGCCCTAAATTTGTGCATAAAATCAAAATCCAATTGTCATTTGCCTGCTAATTTATAAAATATGGCTTTCCCAGCACATTGCCAGCACATTTTTGTGAAAGTCTCCCAAAATTGCATGCTCTATGCACACCTTTTTTGGTATCGCCCCCATGGGAAAACACTCCCAGCCAGCAACAGGGCACCGCACTTGTTCCGTACCCTGAAACGCGTTAGGCTTTTTTGCTAGAACCAATTCCGACATAAAATTAGGATGCAACGTGAACGATTATTTTAATGGACCAGAAAGAGAACTAAACAAAAAAAAACAGTGTCACATTTAAGGACTGACCTTTAAGCAATGTTTTAGTACTATGCCATGACAGAGTCTCACACCCATCCATTATTACGTGCATTTACCAACATGGAAAAAGGTACTTTGAAGGCAGCACATGGTTAATATCGTGGCATAGTTCTCGCATTACTTGGAACTGTCGATAGTGCTACAAGAAGTCAAAGAAGTTTCTCGTATTTGCTCAAGCATTGAAGGGCATCGACTCTTCCGGTGATGGAAACTGACAGCTGAGAGGTTAAAACTTGCGACTTGAATATTCATAACGGCATACAGCGGTAAACAATCGGTGGATGAGATAATCTGACCTGGATGAGTTAAGCTGATCAAGAGGAATCCCTTTTGTACCAGCGAGCAGATAGCTGAAAGCAGGGACAGCGCAGCAGGGGAGGCAGAGGGAACAAGAAGCAAGAGTATGTGTTTTCCCCATCGCTGATTTTTGGGAGGCCTCTTTTTCCCTAAATAAATGCATTGCAGCTACACAGAGCGTGCCAAAATTCAGATCAAATAGGCCCATTATTGAGATCATCGGCAAGGTCCCACCCCTGAAAAATCATGCCCTTCCAACTTAAGACCCGTGGCGCCGCCCCTGAATGGTAGCAAAAAATGATTTTTTTGAGATTGGATAAAATAGCACTGATTGCATCCCGCGGCATCAGCGTGCCGTGCATGACCCATCTAGCATAATGCCCGAAAAGTAAATGCATAATTCCTCACTGAAAGTTACAGTCCAACGCACAAAATTGAGAGAACCCGGCCTGGCTAAGCGGGTGTAGCCACAGGGGACTGATAAGGGGACATTTCAGCAAACTTCTCCAGAACTGGTGGTTTGTCTCCTCCACTTTTGCCCAATGAATGCATGTTTTGACTTCTTTTTATGCCGAAAACGTCATTTGCGGGTCAGATTGCCCCGCCCCTCAGATTTCAGTTTCATCTCTTCAATCAAGATTTGTCCCATCACGATTTGAAGGGTGCGGTCGCCCTTTGGGCATAAGTGACAGGGCTGTAACGTAACAAAACTAGTAGGGTTGAAAATCCCCTGGAAGGATTCGGGCTTACTAAAAAGTTGCTTTTAAGTTCGACATGTAAAAATTTGAAATATTCTCCCTTGATTCACATGTTGTAGCCGTCTTCCGGGAGTTTCTCTTGGCGCGTAATGCTATGCAGGCCTTGTGACTGAAGATGGGTTCAGTGGGTGGCCATGACTGACGGCAGGTACGTTATCATGAACGTGTTTTAGCTGATGATGTTTGGACAAAACACAAAGTGCAAAGCAAAAGCATTTCGGATGCTCAAAATTTTCTAAGACTGGGAAACTGCTCTGTGGAATCATAAGGCCTGCTCTCTCTGGGAAAACAAAATAAGAAAACAAACATTTTGATAGACACAATCCCTTCAACCCAGCCAAGATTCCTTGAACATTCACAGCGATGCGGATGCAGCAGAGACACGAGTTGACAAAGCTTACTGGGCGGGTGGGAGGCCGAGCAGACGCCGGCCAGCGCCAGCAGGCAGACGATGGTCAGCACCGAAGCACGCATCGCTGGGAAGTGACAGCTGTCCACGGCGGTGGCTCCCCATCCGCTGGCCCCCACCGTTTGCGCCAACCGCCCACGGCAAGCGTGACGCTAGGGTAAAGGTCAGCTGACGGCCGGCCCGTCACCTGGCGTGACTCGGGACGGGTCACCCTCGCGACAAACGGGGGTGATTGACGCCCCCATCACAATGATGGGCAACACTTGTCCAAAAGGAAGGTGCGATGAAATTTTATCACGTTGGTTACTGACAGCTATCTGGAAGCGTTGTATGAGGGGGAAGGTGTGCTGTCCAAATAATCACAGTCACTCATTTTCAAAGGTGTGCTTACGGAAGACTTCATTGTCAACCAAGACAAATGAACACGCAGATTAGCGTGTGATTTGTGTGATTAGTGTGATTTCATCGGCCAAACAGTTTCCTGAAAAGAAGTCATCAAATGCCCAAGACGCGTCAACTTTTGAAATTTTCCTTTCATATCGCTCATGAATCAAAATGAAATCTGGGGATGCACAAATCATGAAGTAGCCTGGTGCTGTTGCTTACTGTTCACTGCATAATAAGGGCTTGAAAGGAGTGAAATTATGTTGCCTTTTACCTGCTGTCGTTGTCTGATGATATAGTTGAATTGCCCAGTGCTATTAACAGTGCAGTGCTAGTGCATCCCAGTGCAGTGCTATTAACACGACCGACAGGACTTCAGGGTTTACCAGAGCATGTATTGCACAGCGCAGTGCAGAGCACAGTGCAGTGCCAGTGCATCCCAGTGCGGTGCTATTAACACAACTGACAGGACTTCAGGGTTTACCAGAGCATGTATTGCACGTATGCTCCAAATGTGGACAGCCCCTTTAAGACGCGAAGACATGCTTGATAATTCGGCCTTTTTGGGATTGAAGTGTCGTTTAAGTGCTGCATTATTCGGCGCTTCAAGTATCTATGCAAGCGCAATAAACCTCATCCCATTTATCTATGTTTTCAGATACATTTCTTCGTGTGCTCTTTTTCTGCGCCGCGCTGCACGGTGAGTGATCAATGTGTTGTTCAATTGCTTTAAAATCTAGCTCATTTTTTAAGAACGGATCTAAGCGAGCACTTATTGATTGTAGGTATTTTTGGAACCACGGCTATCGCTAAGCAGTAATCGTTTTGCGGGCTCTGCCCCTACCATCCGATTGTACATTCGCAAGTCAACGGAGAGAGTTCGGAAGTGAAAGTTTAACTTACCGCAATGCTTCGCACGGCCCGTCCTGCCCTCTGACGTCATCCAACCACTGGCGTAGCTGCTGCCACCCGCTACGGTCCATATCTGTCTAGCAGAAATGGCCTTCCCCTCCATACTTACCTCCCACCTGCCAATGTTTATGGGCAGGACACAAAACCGGCATATAACGCAAACACGCAAGTTCTCCGAAACGGCTCGCCTGATCGCCTTGAAACATTCACCAATCCATCCCTGGCAATGAACTGATCATGAGGAGGCAATATGGAGACATGACCTGAGATCAAACACCTCAAAAACGCGGAGGGAAAATTTGCATGCAAATGCAGAAAACTCATATCTCAGAGCTTACTGCACCGATAGTTGCCAAATCTTCACCACTGGATGCGTCATACCTGATTCCCTCTTGCAGCTCTAAATTTGTTGACCCAAGATTAGGTCAGAAGTCGCCAAATTTCACAAAGTCCAAAATTTTTACTTGCAGACTACTCTTACCTCAGACTCTAACACACCGATGGCTGCGAAACTCTACCATTCCAGCACGCCATTTACCCTGATTCTCTGTTGGAGCTGCATGAATGGTGTAATTCAAAGGCACAGGAACGCTTCAAAAAGTAGGAGGGGGAGGGACAGGCTCAGGGCGTACTTCAGGAACTTCTGGAAAGCAAACCCGATCCCTAGGGGGGGGGGGGGGGGGTTAGAGATGGAGGCTATTATCGCTCCTTATTCAAATGTCATGGCTGCTATGCTAGACATGAACCTAGAGCTGTTTCGCACTGGAGCACGGTCTTGCCTATTCGACTCATCTATGTCATTCGACGAACAAGGCCATGCAGCTTCCCCAGATTGTTCCTCCGTTTCAAAATTGTCTTTCCTGGGGAGACAAAATTCCAAGAGCGGGTGGGCATTTTAGGTCATTGAGGAGGCATCTGACTCCACCGGGTAAATACCAAAATACGGCCTAGACATAGGCTGGTGAGAATTTTGAAAGTGAATCGATAGCTCGCGGTGTAACAGATTTGTATGCACCTTCATTTCGCCGGCTGCTTTTCAAGAGATAAAACTTGTCGCGGCATTTAAGGCGGAAACAAATTCGGAATCTTGAAACTGCCAAAACAATGTGGCAAAAGCCATACAATTGCAGATTCTCTTTTAAAAACCAAGCAACAGAACGAATGCCCTTCTGTCATATCTTCCTTATCTGGGCCCTGCTCCCGTCCGCCGTCGGTGGCCACTGCCCTGGCCCGGCTGTCTCCCACATGACTGACTGCAAACTGATCGTATGGCTGTTCCCGTATGACTGACTGCGAACTGATCGTATGGCTGTTCCCGTATGACTGACTGCGAACTGATCGTATGGCTGTCTCCCGTATGACTGACTGCAAACTGATCATATGGCTGCTTTGGTGCATATTCCTGGATCAACATTACTACTAATCGGTGTGTAAATCCGATGTTGCACACCTGCATTGACATCTTTTCCGAATTAACTTTGCTCACACCACACCACCACCAAAGAAAAAAAAGCCTCGGGAAGCTGCCTACCTTAGGTATGAATTGGACCGGTGAACGTTTAATTACCCATCATGTAATGTAAACAACTTTATCTGCTTTTGTGTGTAGGCTGGGGTGCAGCCAGAGCATCGCCAAGGGAAACACAGTGTTGGCAAAAGCCCCTCTTTTGGTAACCACCGCACTCAAAAGTCCCCGGATATAGCTAACTTGTTAACAAGGGACACGATTTTCTTTGTTTTCTTGTTACTTTTACCTTGTAAGCAGAACATAAACCAGAATCCACCATGAGATCAATTCCATTTTTTTAGGTCGATAAACTGCAGGAATCAGGTGTAGAACGACCGTATAGATCAAATCAACGGTATCCATTATTTACAACGGCTTGTTGGACTGTTTCTAAACCGATAGAATTCAGAAGGCATCTCAGAATTTTTATCTCGGTTCCACAGACATTGAGGACATCGCGAAGGTAGACTGTAAATCGACATGTTTGACCGAAATTCAAAGATGAAAATTTGATTGTAGATCGACTGGTCAGCAATGTGTATTAACATGGTTGAGCCATGTTTGTCTAGACATATTCAGAATTTAGTCGGAATGGCTTAGTGAGGTAATTTATGGAACGTATTTTTTTTAACATGCACGCTCGCAAATCTGAGCAAAAAAACCTCGGCACTAGACGTCGCAGACTCCATAGTCCGCGGAGCGTTAGCCCAGCAGTTCACTTTTAGCCGTGGCACACCGGTGGACGAAAATGATGCCACCTCTGAAATAAATACCTTTAAACACTTAAATTGGAGAGTAATTCAAGTTACGTGACGCAATTTTGAGCACGCGCACTCACAAATCTTAGTAACAAAAATCCGACACCAGGCGTTGCAGTCTCCGTAGGCCGCGCAGCGTCGTCTGAGCAGCTGATACTGCGCCGTGGCCAACGCGTAGACGAAAATAATGACGCTTCTGAAAGAAGTATCTTTGAATGCCGCAGGACATCAAATCTTACATTTAGCAGGCAGAGTGGGCGCATGTTTCACGTGTGCCATTTTTATGCTGATGGTAGGAACAGATTGGTCCTTAAAGTGCTGGGAAGTGGAGCTGGAATCTGGTGGTGGAACTGGAAGAGTAAAGGTACACTCTCTATTTTTTGTGTTTCTGTAACTATTAATCTATCCAGAAGACATTAATGCGACGCCCGCCGTGTGGGGACACTTGCAGTGGCCGACGCCGTTTGGTTTTGCGGAAACTACAACCCAGGCCATCGCTGGCCTTGCTCCCGAGGTTGCGGGCGGGCATGCGCATACTTGTTGATGTAATTTGTTTCACTAATCCGTGCTGAAAAACGAACGTTGTCAGGCAAACTGTTGAGGGCGTTGTTGGTTTTTCAGCTTATTTTGGCATACGCTATTCAAAATGATAAGACTCCCACCGTATTCAACGGTAATGAGACCCTTCATTTTCTTCCAGACGAGAGGCTCCTTGAGTAAAACACCGGAGGCACATTACCATTTCCGGTCAAGGGCTGAAGGGCTTTTCTGCCAAATCACAAAGTGTCTTCTGGCTGTCATTCTGGCGACACGGGGCGGGATCTTCTGGTCGATCTAGAGGCCATTAGAAGCATATATCATATCACATTGCTCCCCTCCCTGACACCGGAAGTCTTCTGACCGGTGCAGTTGGTCCCGGGTCAGCACAGAAACCTTCATTGACGGAACAATATCCCTGATCGTCGCAGGTGGTGCAATAATTGTCACATAGACTTCAGTTCTTTCCTGTGCTTTTCAGAGAATGCAATGACTCCCTGAACGTAAATTGTACATGAAATAGAGTCCCAAACTTGCATCAATGTCAAATGCGCGATCCTCCTAGAATGGTCAAAATTCAGTCACAGTCGCTTACTGATAAAAGGCTATGCAACATGATTTTGGGCATGCGCACACTCTTGTCATAACAATAGCCTCGACGCCCGGCGTTGCAGTCTCCGTAGGCCACGGGGCGTCGGCTCCACGGCTGTGACGCTAAGCGATGGTCAATGGGCAAACGAAAAAGATGACGCATCTTGAGAAAGAGGACCAGTGAACAAGGTAAATGGGTATGTGTGTTTAATATAGTGCAGAAGTAAGCTAAATACCACTTTAAACTGAAAAGTGGGGGGCTAGTTAGCACTACCGGCCGCTCTGGCCTCTCTGTTCCTACACCCATGGTGCCCTTTACCATTGTGCCTTTTCCTCTTATGTTCATTGACAAGAGAACGTGCAGTTTGGTTAAGCTTGCATGATGAGTTTGAATTTCTCCTTAGCGGAGGTGTTGTTCTGAAAATCACGCGTTGAATTGTGCATGGCGTCGCTGCGATTAACACATTCGCGGCCGTGGCACACATAATGGTGCGTCGCTGGTCAGTGTCTATAGTTTGCGAATAACGCTTTGTCGTGATGATGTATATCCCTCCCCAGCAGTCTTTTGTTGGTTGCTGGCTCCAAGTCGTTCAGAAGTCCGCCGATTCGTATTGAGCCCGGGGGCGGATCCAATATTTCGTCACGCTGGGGGGGGGGGGGGGGAGCACGCAATATTGTTGGGCCCCTACAGTTTGGGCCGCACTAAAAATATCCTTGCATTCCATTTATTACATTTGAAGACAACTGGCATGTAGCATATATATAAATATATATATATATATATATATATATATATATATATATATATATATATATATATATATATATATATATAAGAAAAACCCCTCTTACTGCGCGCAGCCATGCACAGCTAGGTATGCTACGTATGCATATGCATAGAGCTCATTTATTTTCTACAGATCATGTTAAATCCCATAATTTGGGGCTAAGTGTTTCAGAACAACAGGGAAAATTAACCCGAGTTGGGTGCTGATAACCATCAAAGTCGAGCACGGACTTGATTCTTAGCTTATATAAATCTGAGCACATTTTTTCATTTGTTATAAAGTAGCACAAAATATCCTAGCATTCAAAATGTGTTTAGAGCGTCATGCACTAATATAATAAGTGACATACACTCAAAAGCCAATAAAAATGACACATGCGTTGTCGGCGGCACGTATAATTAAGTTCGACAATTGCGCGTGAAAATTCATCGGCGCATATCCGACTGCTGCTGTAAGGCGAAGGCGCCGAGGCCAATAGGGATGGAACCTGAACAATCATTTGTGCCGCATGAGGCCAATAAAGTAGCTCCCGTCGACAAATATAGGGTCATCAGAGCAAACAAAAAAAAACCCAAGACTAGCGCAGTGGGCCCTAAACGATCGGTAGTGCCCGTACAGGCTGACATATGAGGCCCCGGCCAGAGCGCAGTACCCTCTGAGCAAAGGGAACTATTCAAGACGATGAATTGATACCCCTGTGCGATCAAGAGAGCACGGGCAGGTTAACAGAAAGGGCCCCGGCAGGAGTGAAGAGTCCTGTGCAACTGGGATCAAGGGGAGCGAGCCCTTAATCAAATTAGGGGTCCCTGAGCATCGAGCGTCTCGGTGCCTTATAAGAGCCCCAGCAACAGCACAAGGCTAACCTGCATCGGTCAAAAGTGCCCAGGCGCGGAAGCAGATAGCGTCCCAACAGCAGCTTTTGGCCCTACAAGAAAAGCAAAGAGATCAAGGGTAACGTGGGAAGCTCCTTTGCTATCAGATTGACCCGGCAAGTGAACATATAGGACCAGGGCAACCAACAGTGTAATGCTTCTCGACAGCGCAGTAAGCCGCAAAACTTCATCAAGTAACAGCTTCTCATTCAGTGAGGAATAAGCTTCTCTGCTCATGAACTCTTTACTTTTGCTAGCAATTGTTGTTGGTCGTCTGTGGGCCCAAAAGCGTTCAATTTTGTTGTGTCTTTGTTGTAAGAAAACTGCGTCCGTTCGGCCGGTAACGGGCCACTTTGGAGCATTTAGATCCCCTCGGCGTGGTCCAGGCAGGCATGGCCCTGTGCCTCCCTCCCCCCCCCCCCCCCTTCTTCTGCATCCGCCAACGGTCCGAGCAGCTTAATAGATGGAGCCCGCCAAGAACATAGGGCCATCCATTCAAACACGAAATGCTTACGACACAAGGTGTAGGGCTCCGAGCGATCAAGTGTGTCCGAGCAGACTGACATATAGGGCCCCCGCCAAGAGAGTAGCACCCTCCATTCAAATAGGAAGTACTCGAGATCCAATGTAGGCGGCCCCCGAATGATCGAGTGTGAACGAACAGGTCAACAGATGAGGCTCCCAACAAGAACGTAATAACCTCCATTCGGGTAGAAAGTACCCAAGACCCAATGTCGGGGGCCTCCTAACGATCGAATGTGCCAGAGCAGATTAGCACACAGGGTCCCCGTCAGGAGCGTAGGGCCCTCCATTTAAATAAGAAGTACCCAAGACCCAATGAAGAGGACCCCCAATAATCGAGGGTGGCCGAGCAGGTAACAGATCGGGCTCCCAACAAGAGCGTAGGATCCTCCATTCAAATAGAAAGCGCTCAAGACCCTGTATAAATGGTCTCTGAACAATTGAATGTGCTCGAGCAGCTTATCAGAAGCGGCTCGGCAAGAGCGTGGCGTAAAGCACTCCATTCAAATAAGGAATACCGAGAACCAAATACGAACGGCCCCGAAAGATGGAGTGTGCCCGAGCAGATTATCAGATGGCCCCGACAAGAGCAAGGCCCCAAATTCAAACACCAAGACCCAACATGCAAGTCCCCCGAATAATCCAACGTGGCCGAGGAGACGAACAGATGGGCTTCCGAGAAGTGCGTGGGCCCTCCATTCAGGTAGGAAATACTCAGGACAAAATGTGGAGGGCCCCCGAATAACCGAGTGTGCCCAGGAAGGTTAACAGGTGGCGCCCCCGACAAGAGCGCAGGGTCTTTCGTTCGAATATGAAATACCCACGACATGATGAAGAGGGCCCCGAATGATCGAGTGCGCCAGAGCAGGTGAACAGATACGCCCCCCACAAAAGTGACCCCTTCCATTCAAAAAAGAAGTACCCAGGCCCCAGTGTGGAGGGTCTCCGAATGACCGTGTGTGCCCAAGCAGGCTATCAGATGGGCCCCCCTACGAGAGCGTAGGGCCCTATGAAAGTGGCAGAGAATTGGAAGCTCCCTAGACAAATGTAGAGGGTCGCTGGGCACATCGGGCGGGGAGGGGGTGTCGGTAGGTTAATCGGAACCCACGTTAAGGGCCCCTATGCAGCCGAGGGTACCCCGGCAGCTTAAGATATGGGGCCTCGAATGTAGCCTACAGAGCCTTTCTGACGAATGGAAATAATTCACGGAAGGGCTCTCGATTGATTAGAGTGTCCCGGCGTGCTAGCAGGAAGGGCACAGTAACAGTTCAAGGCCCTACGAGCAAATGCAAAGAAATCAAGGGAGTGTCTCAAATCTTTGAGTGTCTCTGCTCATTAAAACAAATAAGGCGTTTGCATCTGCGCACAAAATGAGTAGAAATGTTATTGATGTGATGTGCGCGACCGCAAAAATGGTAATGAAAATGCCCGCGCGCTCTGGTACTATGCAAACAATAATAAAGTATGGCTTCATGACATACATTGCAACTGCTAGGTATGCCCCATTGAGTGGGAAACATTTTGGATTTTGAAATTTGGCGACTTTTGATCCGACCTAGCGTTACCATGTTTGAAATTGCTGAGAGAATCAGGTATGGCACATCCAATGGGGAGGGTTCGGCAGTGATCGGTTCAGTGGGTTTTGAGCTTTAAGTTGTCTGCATTTTCATATACATTTTTCTTATCGTGTTTTCAATGTGGTTGACCTCAGGCCGGGTCTTGGTATTGCCTATTCATGGCTCACCTCAATGTACGGAATCGACTGTTGAAGGTTTTAAGGTGGTAGGACGAGTCGTTCCAGAGAACTTGCTTGTCTGCGTCATATGCCGGTTTTTAGACCCTGCCATGTTTATGTTGGCCGGGACGAATATTCGCTTTGCTGGACGCGAGCAGAGACCTCGGTCATTGCACGTTCTCTTGCTGTTAAACTTGCTCTCTAGTCGCCCCGGAAACAGACCATCAGCAGAAAAATTCTGCATACACAAAAAAGTTATTGTCCGGAAAATTCGTAGTTCACCACGCGCATGGCTGACGTGACTAACTACAACACTTGGCGCCACCAAGCGGGCTTTTAATGAAGTTAGTAGATGGCGCTGCGCTAGCGTGTGGGCGCTTTTGTTTGCCCGCATCCCGGCGTATGTGCAAGGGCGAATCCAGGAATGCGTCGAGGATGGGACCACGCTTTGCTACGGTGCCTTGGGACTTAGTGCCCTTCCACCCTCTCAGATAAGGCTCCAGGTTTTAGCCTTCTCAGTTTCAGGTTTTATTAGTTTATCGGGAAGGTATCTTCCTCTGCGCAACAGGAAAGGATAGATATAGTGGTCAGTCTGCAGCGGTGCCGCGCGCGGAGCCGTAGTGCACCTGCACGACGGCGCGGCGGCCCGCGTGAATCGAAGCGGCCTGGTTGACAGCCCCAGCCCCCTAGCCGCGCTGGCCACAACTCCCGCGCCAGGATCGAGGGGGGGGGGGGTGCGGTGAAGTCGTGGTGGGGAATTACGTCGGCTCAAGCCGGCGGCGGCTACTGCGTTGTGCCCCACACTTAAACGATCTAGTCTACAAAAGGAAAACATCAGCATTCTGTCGTGACTATATTTGAAAGCCACGTCTCTGTGACACACATAATGCCAACCTTTTGCTCGTGAGGAGTATGAAGCAGTGAGCCAGTCTTAGGAACCAGTGACCGGACGTTCGAGTGACCGATGATCCGTTCATGCACCGGCTCACTAGGGTTGGTAGTCTGACTGCTGTTGGAACGGCGGCGGGTCTAATGAAGGGTGAGCCGTGCCGACCGTGCAAGGCAGCGTGGAGCATGGCCTGTTGGTGCAGAAGGTGACGCGTTCACCGCCGTGGAATGGGCCGTTTGTTGGCTTTGACCTGTTGTGAGGTTCGACGATGTTTGTCGGCTACGTATCAGCCGTTGCCGTACAATAACCAGAAAATCCGAATCAGTTTCCTCGAGTTACGGTTTTTGCTTAGGCTTCGTAGCTGTTCGATGCAGTACATAACAGTTCTTCGAATCGTAGGAAGCCACCTATTCATTTTAAATTTTATTCCTCATGGACACTTCCAGTAACTTAGTCATGTTTCCCAAAATGAGGAGGGGCCGGACAGCATTCATTAACTGATTGAGAGTAGACGCAAAATGAGGAGTGTGCACACCGGTGTCTTGAATATTACGAACACGTGTCACTTTCTAAACCCTTGCTGCGAATTCAGCCACCAATCTAATCCTATGATTGGTGAGAGGTAATGGTGTCGTCAAAGTTTGAAACCCCGTGAAACCACGGTTGCCATGGTGATTTAACCCTGCGCCACCAGGGGAAGAGCTCGTCAAACTCACACTCAGCGCTTTTTTTGCTACTGTTGGTAGCACGCGAAATGCCGACGTTGTAGAGGTATCTGTTTGATTTCAAGCATACAATTTAGGATTACGTTAGACTTGACACTGGGAAGGATGCTTAGAACCCAGCCGTCGCGCTCGATGACGTTCAATTTTTATTTGAGGCGCTCATTTTGTTTTGATGGTCTACCCGGCGCAGTGACGTGATGCTGTTTCACGACAGTGCCAATGAGAATTATCAAGGTAAGACTTGAGAATGCTACCAGAGTGGTGGTAAACATCAGGGATCTGCTTGCATCTGCTTATAAGTGCTCGGCCAAGTGCCAAACGCCCTCCAAAGAGCTGTTTGGCCGTTGGATACACCTACCTTGGACCCCCGGACCAGCCACATTTCAGGTTTTGAATCCGAGGATTCCGGACATCCGACCGCCACAGCTTCTCCAGCCACGGTTGTGGTGCTCCTGGATTTTGGTTACCCTTCAAAATAAAGGCATCGTGACCTGTGAATGAATCGCTTGGCCTTGGTGCCTCTGGAAAATTTATTTCACGGTGCTTTGAAGTGAAGGATTTCGTGTCCCCTCACCGAATGGGTCAATCCATAATTTTGCGGCATCGGCATTGCGGCAGCCGCTGAAAACTTGTCTCCTAAAAATGAAGGTGTTGAAGCCCTTTGCTCTGCTCCTAAATTAGGTGCCTATGGTAAATTAAAGTGATGGTGCCCAGAGACGACCGTTTTCGGTGCCGCTTCATTGATTCGGCCAATCCAGAACTACCATCGAGGTACAAGACACAAAAATGAGGTGCCCATTGGAATGAAACTGGGTGCCCTCTGAAATTGACGGTTTTGGGCCTTTGAAAAGCTCATGTGGCCCAAAGAGGGGGGGGGGGCATGATCCCGATGCCCTACTCTGGATGCGCACCCACACACGTTTGCGTCTTGATACGATGTTGTCTTTCGGAAAGAGAAGAAGAATGATATTCGGATATCAAAGTTTATTAATCTGCATTAACTGAGGCCGATACCAAACCCATTTTCGATTGATACGTTTCAAAGGCATGAAGTCACATGCTCAAGGTGTATCCAAACCCACGTAGCATACCGAGGGAACCACAAGATATGCTGACTAATTGCCGGATGAGTTGTGGTTGAACATAGAACGGCATTCACGTTTGGAATACGTGACACCGCGCGCTAAAGCCCTGCAAATGAACGCAACACATCCGGAGGGGAATTGTTCATCCAGTACCATTCTTCACCCCTGGTAGGGATAGAAACATCTGGATCCACAGCCGTATGGACAGCAGATCTTCCCCGGAGAGCAGTTTTCCTGCGTGATGCAGTGAATTCCTTCTATGTATTCGCATGTCGTGATAATGCCCTCATTGGATGGGCATCCTCTCCCGCCAGCTGTGAAAAAAAGGGACTTATCAGCAACTAGCAAGCGCTCATCAATGCTCTTTTCAATTGCATGGTTACGAAACACTTTGCAAAGGAGGACGAGCACCAAAACGCCGATCATAGCGTGCACAATACACAAGGAGGGAAAAGTATGTCGAACTTTACCTGCCTCAGAGGTGACATGTGTGGCACACGATCAAGTTGATGACCTCGGGTCCCGCCCCATGCAAAATGTGTGACGCGTTACGCACGTGACGGCGCGCACAAGTCGGCGCCTCAGGCAGCGACTCAGGGCACGTGTGTGCAGCACGAAACGTGACATTGGCCCGAGAAGGGGCACCAGCACTCTGATCTGCGGTGGGTCGTTTGAGGACGAGCCATTGGTCCCGTGATGGCAGCGCAACGTTGGCCACAAGCGACCGGCCCACGTGGACACCCGGGATATGGTGTCAATAACTACCGGTGGGGTCAAAGCGAAAACTATAACACGACGGTGGAGTCATATTTCAGTTTTCTATATTACGTCAGAGTCCGAACCTGTCATGGCATGCAGGATATCACCGCCTTCCGCGCGTCCCCTTCACGCCCTTTGATTGGGCCTCCATTTCCCCCACGCCGCTGTGCGCATGAAGCCCACGCCCACACACAGCACAGGGGCTATGCCTGCCCTGAGTCGGCGGGCTTCAGGTTGTCGGGGTTCCCACCAACGTCGTCACAGACCGCTCGGTTTGCCCTTGCCGGGTCAAGCTGTGTCAGCTTTGGTGCAGCATACCGCCGTTGGTGTCAGTATCAAATGCCTGGAAACCTGGGGAAGTCAGCCATCGCGGATCCTGTGAATGGCCATTTGAGAAGCAGTATTCGCAACGTGTCCGTTGCGAACGAGCTGGAGATTCATTGCGAAGAGGACAGAGTCTCTTTCGATAAAAAGAGTTTTATTGGGGTGGTAGCGTAAGTTTTATGCATTGAGTCTGAAAAGGACTAGATCACCCAGGGGATGGATGAATTAGCCACCACCAAGACCCTCAAAAACACCAAA
Organism: Pollicipes pollicipes; assembly: GCF_011947565.3. Classification (NCBI taxonomy): domain Eukaryota; kingdom Metazoa; phylum Arthropoda; class Thecostraca; order Pollicipedomorpha; family Pollicipedidae; genus Pollicipes; species Pollicipes pollicipes. The sequence continues at coordinate 32,728,035 of NW_023596225.1, read as the reverse complement.
CATCTCTCCTTTGATCGTAAGCGTTTGGTGTGTTCGAACCTGGAATTGAGTTAGGTGAGTGTAACGAGGAAAATATATCGTACCTCCTGTATTAGGTGTGGTAATTCTATTCCAATTAAAAATTAGGTGGTGCGATTCTATTCTACTTATCTTAGGTGGAGTGATTCCATCCTACTTGAATTAGGTAGCGTGATTCTATCGCCTAAAAGTCTAGCGGCGATGGACACTGCGTAGTCCCACTGAGCCCAGCATGATATAAAACATCATGGTTATAGTCAAACAATGCGGTTTTCTTCTCGTAGAAGATTTTTGCCATTCCACGGCACAGAACTCGAGTTAAAAAATCCTTAAGAAGTAACCGGTTTGACATTTGCTGAAGATGCAGGGGTCTTGTGGGATTTCGGCCATTTCAGTTCGAGGATATTTTGATTTAATCGGGAACCTATCTTCTTCTGCGCAACATGAAGGATGGATGTAGTGGATATATGTGTACATGACATGCGTTTTTTTCCAGAGATTGACTGATTTTACCATTCTGAGCCAAGAACTTCTCAAAACATGTGATAACACAAAATTCTAAAAGACCAAGTCACAGTTAACCCAATGCCCGTGCCCCACAACCAAAATGTCTGCCGCCTCACATGAGCGCCATAGAAGAGCGCCATTGACGCCCTAAGGTGGCCTTCAAAGGGGTGTTGTCACTTGTCGATTAGAAAAGCCGCGTGCGTCTAGTGCCGGCCCCCTGGGTTCGTCCCTGCATGACTGCTATGCGGCCTAAATAAAAAGCTTGTGAAGGGAATCCAAACATTAAGAACAGACCTCGTCTTTCGTCAAAATAAAACGGACTAGATCCAGTGAGGAAAAAATGGGGTGGTATATATATATATATATATATATATATATATATCCATGGGGGACAGGTTACCGGGCGCTCAGTTTGGCCCCCGGAAAAATTGCAAAAATTGACGCTCCTGACGCGGTATGTAAGATTCGGAAACCTTTCCGTTTTTTAGGGAGCAGTATGGTATTTAGAATTACATATACAATATATATATATATATATATATATATATATATATATATATATATATATATATATATATATATTACATAGGAGATAGGCTATCGGGCGTTCAGTTCGGCCCCCCCAAAAAAGGATTTAAAAATTGACCCCTTGACTCAGTGTGCAATATTTGGAAACCTCTCCATTTTTTAGGGAGCAGTTTGGTATCCAGAAGTTTGCTCACGTCTTAGATAGTCAAGGCCTGGCTTCGTCACTTATCCAATAACCTGCTAAACAACACCGAATACAACAGTTCCCAGTGAACGATATACGCATCAGTGTAGAAACTACGCGGTAATCTTCCGAGAACCGATGGACGCAGCCGCATTTCTCACCGCACACCTAGCCCGCGGCAGCATTGAGTCAGCTGACCTTTACCCGCCGCTCAAGGACCGACTCGCAGACCGACACACTGTCGCGGGGACCGCGTCGCCAGAGGGCAGGCGGCTGGTGGTGAGGGACAGCCGGCACAACAGCGCCATGCGGCGGCCCCGGATGTTTCGCGACGGGCTGTCACCAGTGGCAGATCTAGCCTGGAGTTGCTTTTTTTTGGGGGGGGCAACCGTTCGTTGGGGGCCAACCGTTCGAAACCATTGTACAAAGTTGTGTTGCACCAACTGTGGGTTTTTTAGGTTTTGCTCTATTTCTGTTAACCTACCCCTGGATGTCTGGATTAGGATGATGGATCACCCAGTGACAACACACATACTCCCTGTCAAGGACCTAGATGGTCATAAACTTTAACTGCATTTATTCATAATTACTTTTTCACAGAAAGATGGGTACCTATCTACCTACCTACAGACCGACATGACCTACAAGCAGACCTACCAACAGGCCACACACAACAATACAAATGCACAGATTGAGATAGGTACACAGATCAAGAAGTATGCAGGTCATGTTCTTTAGTGGGCGGGTTAACAAGGGCTGAGATGACTAAAAACGTTTTCTGGTTCTTGAACGGTCCTCATACAATGCTAACGCTCAACAATTTAATCACCCACGTGCTCATCAAACACGATACTTGCGCCGAGTATGACTAAGCCGCGTCAACACGCGTTTTTTGATATTCAAATCGCTGCCACATTTTCTTCATTAAGTTTTTTCCCGAAACAGAAAGAAAGAAGTGTTTGATACCGCACCATCAAAGTTAAAACAGACGGTAGGTAGACGAAACTTTTATGAAGTTTTGGGAATGTTTTTTTGGGGGGGAGAAACATACTCACAGAGTTTTTGGGAAAGGGCCATGGCCCCGTGCCTCCTCCCCCCCCCCCCCCCAGGATCCGCCTATGGCTGTCAAAGGGATCTTACCGCAGGCGAACGATAACAAAGGTCATCACATATGACATTACGGTGGTCGGTCGTGTGGCGCCGCCCAGCTTAGCAAATGTCAGTGTCTGATGTGCTTTGTTCTGTTGCGTGTTGCCAACTCGCTATGCCAACTGCGGAAATTTCTAGGGCTCAACCATGCTCCATATATGATAATGTTACTGAAGTTACGCACCCGTAAAACGATACAATCCTCCGGTAGTGGCTCACAGGTTTTCACCTAATCAGTAGCAATCTGCTAGTCAAGAAGGTAATAACACAAGATTAAGACAAGTGAAGTGCAGGCCTATCGCCAACAGCCACTTACTCAACTGCCATGTTTTACTTCTTTACCCCTTAGTGTATGATCCATTTTAAGTACAGTTTACGCTCATCTAGCGTGCAGTTTATCATCATCACATTAGCGTACAGTCGGTCGGCAACTAGCTCGCATGTGGTTTTGGTTGTAGTACTCTCTAAGAATTTCGATACATGATTGCTTAATCACATGGGGCATTCTGGAAATGTTGCATAATGGCAACAACCTCATCTCTCTCAGTTCGAGCCGTTTTTAACCAAGAAAATTCTGAAGAACACATATTGAATGCAGAGCTAAATCTCGATGTATCCACGTTACAGGGGCACGAGATGACTACACGTTGAGGGAGGAAAGAACGAAAAGTGAGATTGGCAAAAATGTGGGACGGTGCGGGCGGCAGGCGGGCGGCAGGCGGACAATGCATGTAAGCGTGTCCAAAGATCGATGTCAGATCTCGGTAATCAAAGCAGATACCCGCATGAAACTAACTGCATAGTGTAGGTAAGCATGTTCGTATCGATAGACAACCTGAACACTGTTCTACTGGTGAATGCGCCGGCAGTCGACCGAGAAACGGCTAGTCACCTTTTAAAAAACCGACCTCGATTATAGCATGCTGTGGCTGACCATGGCGTGACGGACTGTGAAGACAGCATGGTGCAACACGTAGTTATCGATTTCGTCGATTGAAGCTTGACTACAGGCCCAAACGTAGCGAATTTGTAGGTAATACCTGCCCTAAATTTGTGCATAAAATCAAAATCCAATTGTCATTTGCCTGCTAATTTATAAAATATGGCTTTCCCAGCACATTGCCAGCACATTTTTGTGAAAGTTTCCCAAAATTGCATGCTCTATGCACACCTTTTTTGGTATCGCCCCCATGGGAAAACACTCCCAGCCAGCAACAGGGCACCGCACTTGTTCCGTACCCTGAAACGCGTTAGGCTTTTTTGCCAGAACCAATTCCGACATAAAATTAGGATGCAACGTGAACGATTATTTTAATGGACCAGAAAGAGAACTAAACAAAAAAAAACAGTGTCACATTTAAGGACTGACCTTTAAGCAATGTTTTAGTACTATGCCATGACAGAGTCTCACACCCATCCATTATTACGTGCATTTACCAACATGGAAAAAGGTACTTTGAAGGCAGCACATGGTTAATATCGTGGCATAGTTCTCGCATTACTTGGAACTGTCGATAGTGCTACAAGAAGTCAAAGAAGTTTCTCGTATTTGCTCAAGCATTGAAGGGCATCGACTCTTCCGGTGATGGAAACTGACAGCTGAGAGGTTAAAACTTGCGACTTGAATATTCATAACGGCATACAGCGGCAAACAATCGGTGGATGAGATAATCTGACCTGGATGAGTTAAGCTGATCAAGAGGAATCCCTTTTGTACCAGCGAGCAGATAGCTGAAAGCAGGGACAGCGCAGCAGGGGAGGCAGAGGGAACAAGGAGCAAGAGTATGTGTTTCCCCATCGCTGATTTTTGGGAGGCCTCTTTTTCCCTAAATAAATGCATTGCAGCTACACAGAGCGTGCCAAAATTCAGATCAAATAGGCCCATTATTGAGATCATCGGCAAGGTCCCACCCCTGAAAAATCATGCCCTTCCAACTTAAGACCCGTGGCGCCGCCCCTGAATGGTAGCAAAAAATGATTTTTTTGAGATTGGATAAAATAGTACTGATTGCATCCCGCGGCATCAGCGTGCCGTGCATGACCCATCTAGCATAATGCCCGAAAAGTAAATGCATAATTCCTCACTGAAAGTTACAGTCCAACGCACAAAATTGAGAGAACCCGGCCTGGCTAAGCGGGTGTAGCCACAGGGGACTGATAAGGGGACATTTCAGCAAACTTCTCCAGAACTGGTGGTTTGTCTCCTCCACTTTTGCCCAATGAATGCATGTTTTGACTTCTTTTTATGTCGAAAACGTCATTTGCGGGTCAGATTGCCCCGCCCCTCAGATTTCAGTTTCATCTCTTCAATCAAGATTTGTCCCATCACGATTTGAAGGGTGCGGTCGCCCTTTGGGCATAAGTGACAGGGCTGTAACGTATCAAAACTAGTAGGGTTGAAAATCCCCTGGAAGGATTCGGGCTTACTAAAAAGTTGCTTTTAAGTTCGACATGTAAAAATTTGAAATATTCTCCCTTGATTCACATGTTGTAGCCGTCTTCCGGGAGTTTCTCTTGGCGCGTAATGATATGCAGGCCTTGTGACTGAAGATGGGTTCAGTGGGTGGCCATGACTGACGGCAGGTACGTTATCATGAACGTGTTTTAGCTGATGATGTTAGGACAAAACACAAAGCGCAAAGCAAGAACATTCCAGGTGTTCGAAATTTGCTGAGACCGGGAAACTGCTCAGTGGAATCGTAATCCCTGCTCTCTCTGGGGAAAAAAAATCAGAAAAAGGACAGTTTGATAGACACAATCCCTTTAACCCAGCCAAGATTCCTTGAACAGTCAGAGCGATGCGGATACAGCAGAGACACGACCATGCTTACTAGGCGGGCGGGAGGCCGAGCAGACGCCGGCCAGCGCCAGCAGGCAGATGATGGTCAGCACCGAAGCTCGCATCGCTGGGAAGTGACAGCTGTCCACGGCGGCGGCTCCCCCTCCGCTGGCCCCCACCGTCTGCGTCAGCCGCCCACGGTAGGCGTGACGCTACGGTTAAGGTCAGCTGACGGCCGGCCCGTCACCTGGCGTGCTTCGGGACGGGTCACTTTCGCGGGCAGCGGGGGTGATTGACGTCCCCATCACAGTGGTGGGCAAAACTGGTCCAAAGGTAAAGGTGCGATGAGACTGTTATCACTTTGGTTATCGACAGATATCTGGAAGCGTTGTATGAGAGGGAAGGTGTACTGTCCAAATAATGACAGTCACTCATTTTCAAAGGTGTGCTTAAGGAAGACTTCATTGTCAACCAAGACAAATGAACACGCAGATTAGCGTGTGATTTGTGTGATTAGTGTGATTTCATCGGCCAAACAGTTTCCTGAAAAGAAGTCATCAAATGCCCAAGACGCGTCAACTTTTGGAATTTTCCTTTCATATCGTTCATGAATCAAAATGAAATCTGGGGATGCACAAACCATGAAGTAGCCTGGTGCTGTTGCTTACTGTTCACTGCATAATAAGGGCTTGAAAGGAGTGAAATTATGTTGCCTTTTACCTGCTGTCGTTGTCTGATGATATAGTTGAATTGCCCAGTGCTATTAACAGTGCAGTGCTAGTGCATCCCAGTGCAGTGCTATTAACACGACCGACAGGACTTCAGGGTTTACCAGAGCATGTATTGCACAGCGCAGTGCAGAGCACACTGCAGTGCCAGTGCATCCCAGTGTGGTGCTATTAACACAACCGACAGGACTTCAGGGTTTACCAGAGCATGTATTGCACGTATGCTCCAAATGTGGACAGCCCCTTTAAGACGCGGAGACATGCTTGATAATTCGGCCTTTTTGGGATTGAAGTGTCGTTTAAGTGCTGCATTATTCGGCGCTTCAAGTATCTATGCAAGCGCAATAAACCTCATCCCATTTATCTATGTTTTCAGATACATTTCTTCGTGTGTTCTTTTTCTGCGCCGCGCTGCACGGTGAGTGATCAATGTGTTGTTCAATTGCTTTAAAATCTGGCTCATTTTTTAAGAACGGATCTAAACGAGCACTTATTGATTGTAGGTATTTCTGGAACCACAGCTATCGCTAAGCAGTAATCGTTTTGCGGGCTCTGCCCCTACCATCCGATCGTACATTCGCAAGTCAACGGAGTGAGTTCGGAAGTGAAAGTTTAACTTACCGCAATGCTTCGCACGGCCCGTCCTGCCCTCTGACGTCATCCAACCACTGGCGTAGCTGCTGCCACCCGCTACGGTCCATATCTGTCTAGCAGAAATGGCCTTCCCCTCCATACTTACCTCCCACCTGCCAATGTTTATGGGCAGGACACAAAACCGGCATATAACGCAAACACGCAAGTTCTCCGAAACGGCTCGCCTGATCGCCTTGAAACATTCACCAATCCATCCCTGGCAATGAACTGATCATGAGGAGGCAATATGGAGACATGACCTGAGATCAAACACCTCAAAAACGCGGAGGGAAAATTTTGCATGCAAATGCAGAAAACTCATATCTCAGAGCTTACTGCACCGATAGTTGCCAAATCTTCACCACTGGATGCGCCATACCTGATTCCCTCTCGCAGCTCTAAATTTGTTGACCCAAGATTAGGTCAGAAGTCGCCAAATTTCACAAAGTCCAAAATTTTTACTTGCAGACTACTCTTACCTCAGACTCTAACACACCAATAGCTGCGAAACTCCACCATCCAGCACGCCATTTACCCTGATTCTCTGTTGGAGCTGCATGAATGGTGTAATTCAAAGGCACAGGAACGCTTCAAAAAGTGGGAGGGTGAGGGACAGGCTCAGGGCGTACTTCAGGAACTTCTGGAAAGCAAACCCGATCCCTAGGGGGGGGGGGGGTTAGAGATGGAGGCTATTATCGCTCCTTATTCAAATGTCATGGCTGCTATGCTAGACATGCACCTAGAGCTGTTTCGCACTGGAGCACGGTCTTGCCTATTCGACTCATCTATGTCATTCGACGAACAAGGCCATCCAGCTTCCCCAGATTGTTCCTCCGTTTCAAAATTGTCTTTCCTGGGGAGACAAAATTCCACGAGCGGGTGGGCAGACTTCACCGGGTAAATACCAAAATACGGCCTAGACATAGGCTGGTGAGAATTTTGAAAGTGAATCGATAGCTCGCGGTGTAACAGATTTGTATGCACCTTCATTTCGCCGGCTGCTTTTCAAGAGATAAAACTTGTCGCGGCATTTAAGGCGGAAACAAATTCGGAATCTTGAAACTGCCAAAACAATGTGGCAAAAGCCATACAATTGCAGATTCTCTTTTAAAAACCAAGCAACAGAACGAATGCCCTTCTGTCATATCTTCCTTATCTGGGCCCTGCTCCCGTCCGCCGTCGGTGGCCACTGCCCTGGCCCGGCTGTCTCCCACATGACTGACTGCAAACTGATCGTATGGCTGTTCCCGTATGACTGACTGCGAACTGATCGTATGGCTGTTCCCGTATGACTGACTGCGAACTGATCGTATGGCTGTCTCCCGTATGACTGACTGCAAACTGATCATATGTCTGCTTTGGTGCATATTCCTGGATCAACATTACTACTAATCGGTGTGTAAATCCGATGTTGCACACCTGCATTGACATCTTTTCCGAATTAACTTTGCTCACACCACACCACCACCAAAGAAAAAAAAGCCTCGGGAAGCTGCCTACCTTAGGTATGAATTGGACCGGTGAACGTTTAATTACCCATCATGTAATGTAAACAACTTTATCTGCTTTTGTGTGTAGGCAGGGGTGTAGCCGGAGCCTTGCCGAGGGAAAGCCCACAGTGTTGGCAAAAGCCCCTCTTTTGGTGACCCGCTACACCCCAAAATCCCCGGATATAGCTAACTTGTTAACAAGGGACACGATTTTCTTTGTTTTCTTGTTACTTTTACCTTGTAAGCAGAACATAAACCAGAATCCACCATGAGATCAATTCCATTTTTTTAGGTCGATGAACTGCAGGAATCAGGTGTAGAACGACCGTATAGATCAAATCAACGGTATCCATTATTTACAACGGCTTGTTGGACTGTTTCTAAACCGATAGAATTCAGAAGGCATCTCAGAATTTTTATCTCGGTTCCACAGACATTGAGGACATTGCGAAGGTAGACTGTAAATCGATATGTTTGACCGAAATTCAAAGATGAAAATTTGATTGTAGATCGACTGGTCAGCAATGTGTATTAACATGGCTGAGCCATGTTTGTCTAGACATATTCAGAATTTAATCGGAATGGCTTAGTGAGGTAATTTATGGAACGTGTTTTTTTAACATGCACGCTCGCAAATCTGAGCAAAAAAACCTCGGCACTAGACGTCGCAGACTCCATAGTCCGCGGAGCGTTAGCCCAGCAGTTCACTTTTAGCCGTGGCACACCGGTGGACGAAAATGATGCCACCTCTGAAATAAATACCTTTAAACACTTAAATTGGAGAGTAATTCAAGTTACGTGACGCAATTTTGAGCACGCGCACTCGCAAATCTTAGTAACAAAAATCCGACGCCAGGCGTTGCAGTCTCCGTAGGCCGCGCAGCGTCGTCTGAGCAGCTGATACTGCGCCGTGGCCAACGGGTAGACGAAAATAACGACGCTTCTGAAAGAAGTATCTTTGAATGCCGCAGGACATCAAATCTTACATTTAGCAGGCAGAGTGGGCGCATGTTTCACGTGTGCCATTTTTATGCTGATGGTAGGAACAGATTGGTCCTTAAAGCCCTGCGAAATGGACCTGGAATCTGGTGGTGGAACTGGAAAAGTTAAAGAACAATCTCTATTTTTCGTGTTTCTGTAACTACTGGTCTTTCCAGACGACAGATAAATGCGACGCCCGCCGTGTGGGGACACTTGCAGTGGCCGACGCCGTTTGGTTTTGCGGAAACTACAACCCAGGCCATCGCTGGCCTTGCTCCCGAGGTTGCGGGCGGGCATGCGCATACTTGTTGATGTAATTTGTTCCACTAATCCGTGCTGAAAAACGAACGTTTTCAGGCAAACTGTTGAGGGCGTTGTTGGTTTTTCAGCTTATTTTGGCATACGCTATTCAAAATGATAAGACTCCCACCGTATTCAACGGTAATGAGACCCTTCATTTTCTTCCAGACGAGAGGCTCCTTGAGTAAAACACCAGAGGCACATTACCATTTCCGGTCAAGGGCTGAAGGGCTTTTCTGCCAAATCACAAAGTGTCTTCTGGCTGTCATTCTGGCGACACGGGGCGGGATCTTCTGGTCGATCTAGAGGCCATTAGAAGCATATATCATATCACATTGCTCCCCTCCCTGACACCGGAAGTCTTCTGACCGGTGCAGTTGGTCCCGGGTCAGCACAGAAACCTTCATTGACGGAACAATATCCCTGATCGTCGCAGGTGGTGCAATAATTGTCACATAGACTTCAGTTCTTTCCTGTGCTTTTCAGAGAATGCAATGACTCCCTGAACGTAAATTGTACATGAAATAGAGTCCCAAACTTGCATCAATGTCAAATGCGCGATCCTCCTAGAATGGTCAAAATTCAGTCACAGTCGCTTACTGATAAAAGGCTATGCAACATGATTTTGGGCATGCGCACACTCTTGTCATAACAATAGCCTCGACGCCCGGCGTTGCAGTCTCCGTAGGCCACGGGGCGTCGGCTCCACGGCTGTGACGCTAAGCGATGGTCAATGGGCAAACGAAAAAGATGACGCATCTTGAGAAAGAGGACCAGTGAACAAGGTAAATGGGTATGTGTGTTTAATATAGTGCAGAAGTAAGCTAAATACCACTTTAAACTGAAAAGTGGGGGGCTAGTTAGCACTACCGGCCGCTCTGGCCTCTCTGTTCCTACACCCATGGTGCCCTTTACCATTGTGCCTTTTCCTTTTATGTTCATTGACAAGAGAACGTGCAGTTTGGTTAAGCTTGCATGATGAGTTTGAATTTCTCCTTAGCGGAGGTGTTGTTCTGAAAATCACGCGTTGAATTGTGCATGGCGTCGCTGCGATTAACACATTCGCGGCCGTGGCACACATAATGGTGCGTCGCTGGTCAGTGTCTATAGTTTGCGAATAACGCTTTGTCGTGATGATGTATATCCCTCCCAGCAGTCTTTTGTTGGTTGCTGGCTCCAAGCCGTTCAGAAGTCCGCCGATTCGTATTGAGCCCGGGTGCGGATCCAATATTTCGTCACGCTGGGGGGGGGGGGGGGAGCACGCAATATTGTTGGGCCCCTACAGTTTGGGCCGCACTAAAAATATCCTTGCCTTCCATTTATTACATTTGAAGACAACTGGCATGTAGCATATATATAAATATATATATATATATATATATATATATATATATATATATATATATATATATAAGAAAAACCCCTCTTACTGCGCGCAGCCATGCACAGCTAGGTATGCTACGTATGCATATGCATAGAGCTCATTTATTTTCTACAGATCATGTTAAATCCCATAATTTGGGGCTAAGTGTTTCAGAACAACAGGGAAAATTAACCCGAGTTGGGTGCTGATAACCATCAAAGTCGAGCACGGACTTGATTCTTAGCTTATATAAATCTTAGCAGATTTTTTCATTTGTTATAAAGTAGCACAAAATATCCTAGCGTTCAAAATGTGTTTAGAGCGTCATGCACTAATATAATAAGTGACATACACTCAAAAGCCAATAAAAATGACACATGCGTTGTCGGCGGCACGTATAATTAAGTTCGACAATTGCGCGTGAAAATTCATCGGCGCATATCCGACTGCTGCTATAAGGCGAAGGCGCCGAGGCCAATAGGGATGGAACCTGAACAATCATTTGTGCCGCATGAGGCCAATAAAGTAGCTCCCGTCGACAAGTATAGGGTCATCAGAGCAAACAACAAAAAAAACCCAAGACTAGCGCAGTGGGCCCTAAACGATCGGTAGTGCCCGTACAGGCTGACATATGAGGCCCCGGCCAGAGCGCAGTACCCTCTGAGCAAAGGGAACTATTCAAGACGATGAATTGATACCCCTGTGCGATCAAGAGAGCACGGGCAGGTTAACAGAAAGAGCCTCGGCAGGAGTGAAGAGTCCTGTGCAACTGGGATCAAGGGGAGCGAGCCCTTAATCAAATTACGGGTCCCTGAGCATCGAGCGTCTCGGTGCCTTATAAGAGCCCCAGCAACAGCACAAGGCTAACCTGCATCGGTCAAAAGTGCCCAGGCGCGGAAGCAGATAGCGTCCCAACAGCAGCTTTTGGCCGTACAAGAAAAGCAAAGAGATCAAGGGTAACGTGGGAAGCTCCTTTGCGATCAGACTGACCCGGCAAGTGAACATATAGGACCAGGGCAACCAACAGTGTAATGCTTCTCGACAGCGCAGTAAGCCCCAAAACTTCATCAAGTAACAGCTTCTCATTCAGTGAAGAATAAGCTTCTCTGCTCATGAACTCTTTACTTTTGCTAGCAATTGTTGTTGGTCGTCTGTGGGCCCAAAAGCGTTCAATTTTGTTGTGTCTTTGTTGTAAGAAAACTGCGTCCGTTCGGCCGGTTACGGGCCACTTTGGAGCATTTAGATCCCCTCGGCGTGGTCCAGGCAGGCATGGTCCTGTGCCTCCCTCCCCCCCCCCCTTCTTCTGCATCCGCCACCGGTCCGAGCAGCTTAATAGATGGAGCCCGCCAAGAACATAGGGCCATCCATTCAAACACGAAATGCTTACGACACAAGGTGTAGGGCTCCGAGCGATCAAGTGTGTCCGAGCAGACTGACATATAGGGCCCCCGCCAAGAGAGTAGCACCCTCCATTCAAATAGGAAGTACTCGAGATCCAATGTAGGCGGCCCCCGAATGATCGAGTGTGAACGAACAGGTCAACAGATGAGGCTCCCAACAAGAACGTAATAACCTCCATTCGGGTAGAAAGTACCCAAGACCCAATGTCGGGGGCCTCCTAACGATCGAATGTGCCAGAGCAGATTAGCACACAGGGTCCCCGTCAGGAGCGTAGGGCCCTCCATTTAAATAAGAAGTACCCAAGACCCAATGAAGAGGACCCCCAATAATCGAGGGTGGCCGAGCAGGTAACAGATCGGGCTCCCAACAAGAGCGTAGGATCCTCCATTCAAGTAGAAAGCGCTCAAGACCCTGTATAAATGGTCCCTGAACAATTGAATGTGCTCGAGCAGCTTATCAGAAGCGGCTCGGCAAGAGCGTGGCGTAAAGCACTCCATTCAAATAAGGAATACCGAGAACCAAATACGAACGGCCCCGAAAGATGGAGTGTGCCCGAGCAGATTATCAGATGGCCCCGACAAGAGCAAGGCCCCAAATTCAAACACCAAGACCCAATATGCAGCCCCCCCCCCCCCCGCCCCGAATAATCCAACGTGGCCGAGGAGACGAACAGATGGGCTTCCGAGAAGTGCGTGGGTCCTCCATTCAGGTAGGAAATACTCAGGACAAAATGTGGAGGGCCCCCGAATAACCGAGTGTGCCCAGGAAGGTTAACAGGTGGCGCCCCCGACAACAGCGCAGGGTCTTTCGTTCGAATATGAAATACCCACGACATGATGAAGAGGGCCCCGAATGATCGAGTGCGCCAGAGCAGGTGAACAGATACGCCCCCCACAAAAGTGACCTCTTCCATTCAAAAAAGAAGTACCCAGGCCCCAGTGTGGAGGGTCTCCGAATGACCGTGTGTGCCCAAGCAGGCTATCAGATGGGACCCCTACGAGAGCGTAGGGCCCTATGAAAGTGGCAGAGAATTGGAAGCTCCCTAGACAAATGTAGAGGGTCGCTGGGCACATCGGGCGGGGGGGGGGGTGTCGGTAGGTTAATCGGGACCCACGTTAAGGGCCCCTATGCAGCCGAGGGTACCCCGGCAGCTTAAGATATGGGGCCTCGGATGTAGCCTACAGAGCCTTTCTGACGAATGGAAATAATTCACGGAAGGGCTCTCGATTGATTAGAGTGTCCCGGCGTGCTAGCAGGAAGGGCACAGTAACAGTTCAAGGCCCTACGAGCAAATGCAAAGAAATCAAGGGAGTGTCTCAAATCTTTGAGTGTCTCTGCTCATTAAAACAAATAAGGCGTTTGCATCTGCGCACAAAATGAGTAGAAATGTTATTGATGTGATGTGCGCGACCGCAAAAATGGTAATGAAAATGCCCGCGCGCTCTGGTACTATGCAAACAATAATAAAGTATGGCTTCACGACATACATTGCAACTGCTAGGTATGCCCCATTGAGTGGGAAACATTTTGGATTTTGAAATTTGGCGACTTTTGATCCGACCTAGCGTTACCATGTTTGAAATTGCTGAGAGAATCAGGTATGGCACATCCAATGGGGAGGGTTCGGCAGTGATCGGTTCAGTGGGTTTTGAGCTTTAAGTTGTCTGCATTTTCATATACATTTTTCTCATCGTGTTTTCAATGTGCTTGACCTCAGGCCGGGTCTTGGTATTGCCTATTCATGGCTCACCTCAATGTACGGAATCGACTGTTGAAGGTTTTAAGGTGGTAGGACGAGTCGTTCCAGAGAACTTGCTTGTCTGCGTCATATGCCGGTTTTTAGACCCTGCCATGTTTATGTTTGCCGGGACGAATATTCACTTTGCTGGACGCGAGCAGAGACCCCGGTCATTGCACGTTCTCTCGCTGTTAAACTTGCTCTCTAGTCGCCCCGGAAACAGACCATCAGCAGAAAAATTCTGCATACACAAAAAAGTGATTGTCCGGAAAACTCGTAGTTTACCACGCGCATGGCTGACGTGACTAACTACAACATTTGGCGCCACCAAGCGGGCTTTTAATGAAGTTAGCAGATGGCGCTGCGCTAGCGTGTGGGCGCTTATGTTTGCTCACATTCCGGCGTATGTGCAAGGGCGAATCCAGGAATGCGTCGAGGATGGGACCACGCTTTGCTACGGTGCCTTGGGACTTAGTGCCCTTCCCCCCTCTCAGATAAGGCTCCAGGTTTTAGCCTTCTCAGTTTCAGGTTTTATTAGTTTATCGGGAAGGTATCTTCCTCTGCGCAACAGGAAAGGATAGATATAGTGGTCAGTCTGCAGCGGTGCCGCGCGCGGAGCCGTAGTGCACCTGCACGACGGCGCGGCGGCCCGCGTGAATCGAAGCGGCCTGGTTGACAGCCCCAGCCCCCTAGCCGCGCTGGCCACAACTCCCGCGCCGGGATCGAGGGGGGGGGGGGGGTGCGGTGAAGTCATGGAGGGGAATTACGTCGGCTCAAGCCGGCGGCGGCTACTGCGTTGTGCCCCGACACTTAAACGAACTAGTCTACAAAAGGAAAACATCAGCATTCTGTCGTGACTATATTTGAAAGCCACGTCTCTGTGACACACATAATGCCAACCTTTTGCTCGTGAGGAGTATGAAGCAGTGAGCCAGTCTTAGGAACCAGTGACCGGACGTTCGAGTGACCGATGATCCGTTCATGCACCGGCTCACTGGGGTTGGTAGTCTGACTGCTGTTGGAACGGCGGCGGGTCTAATGAAGGGTGAGCCGTGCCGACCGTGCAAGGCAGCGTGGAGCATGGCCTGTTGGTGCAGAAGGTGACGCGTTCACCGCCGTGGAATGGGCCGTTTGTTGGCTTTGACCTGTTGTGAGGTTCGACGATGTTTGTCGGCTACGTATCAGCCGTTGCCGTACAATAACCAGAAAATCCGAATCAGTTTCCTCGAGTTACGGTTTTTGCTTAGGCTTCGTAGCTGTTCGATGCAGTACATAACAGTTCTTCGAATCGTAGGAAGCCACCTATTCATTTTAAATTTTATTCCTCATGGACACTTCCAGTAACTTAGTCATGTTTCCCAAAATGAGGAGGGGCCGGACAGCATTCATTAACTGATTGAGAGTAGACGCAAAATGAGGAGTGTGCACACCGGTGTCTTGAATATTACGAACACGTGTCACTTTCTAAACCCTTGCTGCGAATTCAGCCACCAATCTAATCCTATGATTGGTGAGAGGTAATGGTGTCGTCAAAGTTTGAAACCCCGTGAAACCACGGTTGCCATGGTGATTTAACCCTGCGCCACCAGGGGAAGAGCTCGTCAAACTCACACTCAGCGCTTTTTTTGCTACTGTTGGTAGCACGCGAAATGCCGACGTTGTAGAGGTATCTGTTTGATTTCAAGCATACAATTTAGGATTACGTTAGACTTGACACTGGGAAGGATGCTTAGAACCCAGCCGTCGCGCTCGATGACGTTCAATTTTTATTTGAGGCGCTCATTTTGTTTTGATGGTCTACCCGGCGCAGTGACGTGATGCTGTTTCACGACAGTGCCAATGAGAATTATCAAGGTAAGACTTGAGAATGCTACCAGAGTGGTGGTAAACATCAGGGATCTGCTTACATCTGCTTATAGGTGCTCGGCCAAGTGCCAAACGCCCTCCAAAGAGCTGTTTGGCCGTTGGATACACCTACCTTGGACCCCCGGACCAGCCACATTTCAGGTTTTGAGTCCGAGGATTCCGGACATCCGACCGCCACAGCTTCTCCAGCCACGGTTGTGGTGCTCCTGGATTTTGGTTACCCTTCAAAATAAAGGCATCGTGACCTGTGAATGAATCGCTTGGCCTTGGTGCCTCTGGAAAATTTATTTCATGGTGCTTTGAAGTGAAGGATTTCGTGTCCCCTCACCGAATGGGTCAATCCATAATTTTGCGGCATCGGCATTGCGGCAGCCGCTGAAAACTTGTCTCCTAAAAATGAAGGTGTTGAAGCCCTTTGCTCTGCTCCTAAATTAGATGCCTATGGTAAATTAAAGTGATGGTGCCCAGAGACGACCGTTTTCGGTGCCGCTTCATTGATTCGGCCAATCCAGAACTACCATCGAGGTACAAGACACAAAAATGAGGTGCCCATTGGAATGAAATTGGGTGCCCTCTGAAATTGACGGTTTTGGGCCTTCGAAAAGCTCATGTGGCCCAAAGAGGGCGGGGGGAGGGGCATGATCCCGATGCCCTACTCTGGATGCGCACTCACACACGTTTGCGTCTTGATACGCAAAGAACGATGTTGTCTTTCGGAAAGAGAAGAAGAATGATATTCGGATATCAAAGTTTATTAATCTGCATTAACTGAGGCCGATACTAAACCCATTTTTGATTGATACGTTTCAAAGGCATGAAGTCACATGCTCAAGGTGTATCAAAACCCACGTAGCATACCGAGGGAACCACAAGATATGCTGACTAATTGCCGGATGAGTTGTGGTCGAACATAGAACAGCATTCACGTTTGGAATACGTGACACCGCACGCTAAAGCCCTGCAAATGAACGCAACACATCCGGAGGGGAATTGTTCATCCAGTACCATTCTTCACCCCTGGTAGGGATAGAAACATCTGGATCCACAGCCGTATGGACAGCAGATCTTCCCCGGAGAGCAGTTTTCCTGCGTGATGCAGTGAATTCCTTCTATGTATTCGCATGTCGTGATGATGCCCTCATTGGATGGGCATCCTCTCCCGCCAGCTGTGAAAAATAGGGACTCATCAGCAACTAGCAAGCGCTCATCAATGCTCTTTTCAATTGCGTGGTTACGAAACACTTTGCAAAGGAGGACGAGCACCAAAACGCCGATCATAGCGTGCACGATACACAAGGAGGGAAAAGTATGTCGAACTTCACCTGCCTCAGAGGTGACATGTGTGGCACACGATCAAGTTGATGACCTCGGGTCCCGCCCCATGCAAAATGTGTGACGCGTTACGCACGTGACGGCGCGCACAAGTCGGCGCCCCAGGCAGCGACTCAGGGCACGTGTGTGTAGTACGAAACGTGACATGGGCCCAGCAAGCGGCACCAGCACGCTGATCTGCGGTGGGTCGTTTGAGGACGAGCCATTGGTCCCGTGACGGCAGCGCAACGTTGGCCACAAGCGACCGGCCCACGTGGACACCCGGGATATGGTGTCAATAACTACCGGTGGGGTGAAAGCGAAAACTATAACACGACGGTGGAGTCATATTTCAGTTTTCTATATTACGTCAGAGTCCGAACCTGTCATGGCATGCAGGATATCACCGCCTTCCGCGCGTCCCCTTCACGCCCTTTGATTGGGCCTCCATTTACCCCGCGCCGCTGTGCGCATGCAGCCCACGCCCACACACCGCACAGGGGCTATGCATGCCCCGAGTCGGCGGGCTTCAGGTTGTTGGTTACCATCAACGCCGTCACAGACCGCTCGGTCTGCCCTTGCGGGGCCAGGCTGTGCTAGCTTTGGTGCAGCATACCGCCGTTGGTGTCAATATCCAATGCCTGGAGGACTTGGGAAGTCCAACCATCGCGGACACCGTGAGTGGCCATTTGGAAGGCAGTGTTTACAAAGTGCCCGTTGCGAACAGGACGAGAGATTCGCTGCAAGAACAACATATTCCCTTTCGATAAAACGAGTTTTATTGGGTTGGTAGCGTAAGGTGCATATGTTGAGTCTGAAAAGGACTGGAATACCCAGGGGATGAGGGAATTATCCACCGCCGACCCTTGTTTCCAACCAAGACCCTCAAAAACACTAAACATCTCTCCTTTGATCGTAAGCATTTGATGTGTTCGAACCTGGAATTAAGTTAGGTGAGTGTAACGGGGAAAGTACATCGTAGCCTGTGCATTAGGTGTGGTAATTGCATCATAATAAAAAACTAGGTGATCCTATTCTTCCTATCTTAGGTGGAGTGATTCCATCCCACATGAATTAGGTAGCGTGATTCTATCGCATAAAAGTCTAGCGGCGATAGACGTTGCGTAGTCCCACTGAGCCCAACATGATATAAAACATCATGATTATAGTCAAACAATGGAATTTTCTTCTCGTAAGAAGTTTTTTGTCATTCGAAGGCACAGAACTTGATTAAAAAATCTAAAGTTGTAACCGGTTTGAGATTTGCTGAAGATGCAAGGGGCCTTGTGGGATTTCGGCCACTTCAGTTTGAGGATCCTTTAGTTTCATCGGGAAGATATCTTCCTCTGTGTTACATGAAGGGATACATGTAGTGGGTATATGTGCACATGACATGCGTTTTTTCCAGAGATTAACTGATTTTACCATTCTGAGCCAAGAACTTCGCAACATATCCGGTGACACAAAATTGTAAAAGACGAAGCAGTTTTGGTTTTTAAATACCATCAAGGTTGGGCATGACAACACGACTGGAACGACTACCCACCGTTGACTTTTCAGTTGGTTCGCAGTAAGGGCTAGTGTATTGTTCGTTTTGCTCACTTCACGACTCAAAACATAAAGCGCATACAGCCACATGTACAGATAACCGAGGCGAAACCACACTACCTTATTGCAGACATGTCTATGCCTCCCGAATAACTGATGACAAAGTTTAATGAAATGCTTAGATAAAGTAAACAAACAGTTTCGATGAAAAAGCATACTTGAGAAAATCATTCTGGCTCAAACTGCTTTTATTTTCGCACGAAAGCAGTTTTAATTGTTCAAGGCGACCTACCAAATTAACATTTCCACCCTCCTGGGGACTTCCAGCAAGTTAGTCATGTTTTCCAAAATGGGAATGTACCGGACAGCATTTCATTAACCGATTAAGCGCACACGCAGCATCAGGCGTTTGCACTCCGGTGTCTTTATCATCACGAAAAAATGTCACTTACGAAACCCTTGCTGTGAATTCGCGCACAGATAGAATTGTGCGAAATCGCAGGAAGGGTTAAAAAAACTCATACCAATCGAGCAATGACGTATTGAAAGGTATGTTTGCTGTATAGAGGAATTATGTTGTCTAGACCAGTCTTTTACCACTTTTAAGTATAACTAAGAGTTACAGAAGAGCCTATTTCATCATATCTGATGCCTGCTTCAATATATTCAATTATGTGGCATTTCTTTAAATTTGTTGAAAACTCAACAATTTCAGATTGAATGAAAAACTGAAAGCGTGTTTTAACATAGTTGTGCTGCAGTGAGTGGTTGAACCAAAGCGTTGCATCTGGAGGAGGATTAGGACGTTTGGATTTGGACGATGGGTAATAAGATCATGTGGTTCTATTTCGTTCAGTTGTCCATGATATCCTTGTTATTTGCACCAAACGTACTTGCGTCAAACAATTCTCTACATAGTGTTTTTTTTACGAAAAGGTAGCGGGACTTCTGTTTCACGATTTAAAGCTAATAGAGCAAATCAATATTACAACTTTTTTCCGGCAAAGTGCCTGGTATGATAAAATCACCCCACCTAATTCGGAGGCAGGGAAAACTCACATCAAACAATTCTTTCATTTTCCGTGGCTTCTAGTTGATTCATCTTTAGGCAAACCTGGTGTCTAACCAAAAAAGTGTGCGTAGTGATTCAAAAATGGGTGGTAATTGGAGCCAATGAATCCACGCATGCAGTGATGCAATTTCGCCACGATCGTGGCGACGATTTCGATGACGGCGGGTTGTATTTGGCCCCGTTTTTCCAAATTCCGAAATGGCCGGCTTGCACGACGAATTCCGGCGCAACGTTGCGTCGCACACTCTCGTGTTGACCTTGTGAAATGTAGCCGGTACACGGGTCGACGCGCTGAAACTGGATTCACGCCTCCACCGGCTCCGGTGGCCGAGGTGTGGCGTAAGACGTGAAAAACGGTCTGAAACGGCAAAATCTGTCTTTACCGTCGCTGCGCACGTGGCACGTGGCACGTGTAGCTACGTACGTGACATCACGCGGTTCCCTGTTCAATTGTCTGTCGAGGGGTGTTGATTTCCCGTCGCTCCGACCGTCGGTTGCCGAGATGCGGCCGGGGTTTCTAACTGCTGATCGCCGGTTTTTATGGAGGTCGCTTTTTCACGCCTCCCATGTAAAACCAATTGGCCAAAAATGTGCATTCAAATACGCACCACGCACTATACGTTGACTCTACCGCTACGAAACTCGACTCAGTACGTCGCCACGTGAGCACGTCCATCGTGTCAAAATTTTACCTTTAAGCGACCCGCCGTTTGACTTCCGCCACCTCCATCTCCACAATGCAGAAGTTTTGCCACGTGCATTCTGTTTGAATTTTTTACAAGGCTAAAATCGACAGGATGTGCTATTTGATTGGCAGTTAAACCCAAGTGAAAGTTTCAAAAACCAACGTTTTTGCTCATATTTCGGTTGTTCTTGGACTGACCTTAAAAATTATAACACCGAACGGTGCTCAGTGTTAAGACGCCTTGTTTACTGTAGAGCGCGCCTGGTTTCAGGCAAAATTCAGGGACTGGATCATTTCAGAACAAAGAAGATTTTTCTTACATTTTGCTGCCTCTTTCGTCCCACTTGTCGTTGTTCTTTGCAATCGACTTTTCCTGTCGTGATCTTTCATTTTTCTTTTAACGAAGCATATCAGACTGTTAGTCATGTTCAAAGCTACACTTGGTCCCAAATCCATAGGATATTAAAATCTAACGCTGTAGCCATAAGACAGTACCAATAGCCCTATTCCTCGGAGAAGAAAAGGCAGGAGAAAGGAAATATAGTTGCCTTGATATTTCGCCAACATGCTTTTATCGAAACGAATAGCAGTAGCGAATTCAAAATTGTTGCTGCTGCTTTCACCACAAAATACAGATCGCAACGGTTAGCGGATACACGGTGCCATAATATTCACACACCTAAGGCCATAAGACACGTAATGGTTTGTGAGATTAAATGAAAGCCTTCTAAACACGGGAATGACCTAAGTCCTTTACAGTTAACCCGATGCCCAATAACCAATTACAATAACCCAATGCCCGTCCCCACAACCAAAATGCCTGCCGCCCCACATGAGCGCCATAGAAGAGCGCCATCGACGCCCTAAGGTGGCGTACAAAGGGGTGTTGTCACTTGTCGATTAGAAGAGCCGCGTGCATCCAATGCCGGCTCTCTGGGTGAATCCTTGAATGACTGCTATGCGGCCTAAATTAAAAACTTGCTAAAAACAATCCAAACATGAAAGGCAGATCTTCCCTTTCATCAAAACAAAACGGACTAGATCCGATGAGGAAAAATGGGGTGGTGTATACATATATATATATATATACATATATATATATATATATATATATATATATATATATATATATATATATATGTATATACATATATATTTGTGTGTGTGTGTGTATATAGAATAGAGAGAGAGAGAGAGAGAGAGGG
Source organism: Pollicipes pollicipes (assembly GCF_011947565.3). Lineage (NCBI taxonomy): Eukaryota > Metazoa > Arthropoda > Thecostraca > Pollicipedomorpha > Pollicipedidae > Pollicipes > Pollicipes pollicipes. The sequence continues at coordinate 32,706,549 of NW_023596225.1, read as the reverse complement.
AGAGAGAGAGGGAGAGATTATATATATATATATATATATATATATACATATATATATATATATGTATCCATAGGAGAGAGTTATCGGGTGCTCGGTTTGGCCCCCGAAGAAATTTCACAGCTTGACGCCCGTGATTCAGTATGCAAGATTCGGAAACCTCTCCATTTTTTTAGGGAGCGGTATGGTATCCAGGAGTTTGTTCGCGTCTTAGATAGCCAAGGCCTGGCTTCGTCACTTATCCCATAACCTACTAAACGACATCCGATGCAACAGTTTCCAGTGAACGATATACGCATCAGTGTAGAAACTACGCGGTAGTCTTCCGAGAACCAATGGACGCAGCCGCATTTCTCACCGCAGACCTAGCCCGCGGCGGCATTGCGTCAGCTGACCTTTACCCGCCGCTCACAGACCGGCTCACAGACCGACATCCTGCCGTGGGGGCTGCCCAGGTGCTGCGCCACCAGAGGCCAGGTGGCGGGCGGTGAGTGACGGCCGGCAGAACAGCGACCTTCGACGGACCCGGATGTTTCGTGACCGGCTGTCACAGGGACATACCGCAGGCGAAGGATGACAAAGGTCGTCACATATGACATTACGGTGGTCGGACGTGTGGCGCCGCCCAGTTTAGCAAATGTCAGTGTCTGATGTGCTTTGTTCTGTCGCGTGTTTACTCGCCATGCCATCTGCAAAAGTTTCTAAAGACTCAACCATGTTCCATGTAGGATAATGTTACGGAAATGACACACCCGTAAAGCGAAAGAACCCTCCTGTGGTGGCTCACAGGTTTTCACCTAATCAGTAGCTTTGCTAGATAAAAAGCTAATAGGCTTTTCGCCAACAGGCACTCGCTCAACTGCCATGTTTTACTCCTTTGCCCCATGGTGTATGATCCATTTTAAGTACAGTTTACACTCAGCTAGCGTGCAGTTTATCATCATCACATCAGCGTACAGTTGATCGGCAACTAGCTCGCGTGCTGTTTTGGTTGTAGTACTCTGAGAATTTGGATACATGATTGCTTAACCACATGGCTTTTTCTTGCAATGTTGCATTATGGCAACAACCTCATCTCCCTCAATCCCATTCGATCGATGTCAGATATCGTTAATCAGAGCAGACACCCACGTGAAACTAACTGCACAATGCGGGTAAGGATGTTCTTATCAATAGACAACCCGAACACTGTTCGACTGGTGCGTGCGCCGGCAGTCGACCGAGAAACGACCAATGCCACCTTCTACCAACCTGACCTCGATTATAACATGCTGTGGATGAACCATGACATGATGGAATGTGAAAACGGCATAGTCTAGCTATTGTGTCTAAAATGCAACGGCAATATCTGCGCTGACCAGATGCGCTCTGTTCTTTTTTTATCGCTGTAACTGAAAACGCAAACCACGCCACACATGTCGACGTTGTCTCTTGAGGCTTGACTACAAGCCTAAGCGAACCAATTTGCAAGCAATCCCTCTTCTAAATTTATGCACAAAAGCCAAACTACATTGACTTCTACCTGCTAATCTTAAGAAATATGGCTTTCCCAGTGCATCGCTACCACCCGTTTGTGTGGGTTTCCCAAAGCCTGCACGCTCTATGCACCCCTGTTTTGGTGTCGCATGCAAGGGAAAACACTTCAGCCGGCAACAGAACAGCCCACTTGTCCCGTACCCAAAAGCGCGTCAAGCTGTTTTGACAGAGTCACTTTCAACACAAAAATCAGAGAAAAGCATGAGCAATGATTGAATGGACCAGACAGAGAATTAGATAAAAAAAAACAGAGCTACAATTTAAGACATTACAGCTAAGCAATGTTTCAGTACTATCCCATGGCAAAGAGTCTTGCCCCCACCTGTTATTGCCTGCATTTGCAAACACGGAAAAGGTACTTTGAAAGCTGTACATGGTGAGTATTGTGGCATTTAATAGACCATAGTCCTCGCATAGTCCTTGAATTATTTGGATCTGTCGATAGTGGGACAAGTAGTGAGAGAGGTATGCTATTTGCTCAAGCATTGAAGCGCATCGGCTGTTCCGCTGATGGTGGGTGACAACTGAGAGGTTAAAACGTACGACTTGAATATTCATATAGGCATACAGGGGTAAACAATTGGTGAATGAGTTAAGCTGACCAAGAGGAATCCCTTTTGTGACAACGATCAGGTAGCTGAGAGCGGGGACAGCGCAGCAGAGGAGGCAGAGGTAACAGCGTGGAAGAGTATTTGTTTTCTCCACCCCTAATTTTTGGGAGCCCTCTTTCTTGCAACTAAGGGCATCGTAACTACACAGAAAGTACCAAAACTCAGATCACGTGGGCCCCATTATTAAGATCGTTGGGAAGGCCCCATTCTGTCCAAGAGAACGCCTGAAAAATCATGCCCATCCAACTTTAAACCCTTGGTGGCGCCTCTCCATGGTAGCGAAAAATGTGCAGTCAAACTCAGAAAATATTACTGATTGGCACCTCTGAAAACTAAATGCACAATGCCGCACTGAAAGTGACAGTCCAACGCACAAAATGACAGAACCCAGTCTGGCTAAGTGGGTGTAGCCACTGAGGAGTGATAGGACATTTCAGCCAAATTTTCCAGAATTGGTGGCTTGTGTCCTCCACTTTGAGCTTCCTCATCCCTCCACTGAGGGATGCGGCCGCCCTGTGGGCGTAAGTGAGGCTCGCAAACTGCCTTGTGGAGTCAGAATCCCTGCTCTTTCCAGGAAAACGAAATAAGAAAAACGACATTTTGATAGAGACAATCCTTTCAACCCAGCCAAGTTTCCTTAAACATTCAGAGCGATGCAAATACAGCAGAGACACGAGCTGACAAAGCTTACTGGGCTGTTGGGAGGCCGAGCAGACGCTAGCCAGCGCCAGCAGGCAGACGATGGTCAGCACCGAAGCACGCATCGCTGGGAAGTGGCAGCTGTCCACGGCGGTGGCTCCCCCTCCGCGAGCTCCACCGTCTGCGTCAACCGCCCGCGGCAGGCATTACGCGGCGGTGAAGGTCAGCTGACGGCCGGCCCGTCACCTGGCGTGCTTCGGGACGTGCTCAGTCCCGCGGGCAGCGGGCTGACTGACGTCCCCATCACAATGATGGGCAAAACTGGTCCAAAAGTAAATGTGTGAAGAAATTGTTATCACTTTGGTTATTGACAGATGTCTGGGAGCGTTGTATGAGAGAGGTGGTGTACTGTCCAAACAATCACAGGGTGACTACTTTTCTAAGCTTTTCTTCGGAAAGACTTCATTGCCCACGAAAAAAATGGGCACGCAGCATTTTAAAGCTTGCAGTTTACTTGGCTTGCTATTTCTTCCTGCAGAACCCGCTTGCCTCTGTGTAAGTCAAGCTCAAAAATACTTTGGTAGACCTTACTGTACAACTCAGATGACGAAGAATCGAAGTGCGAGCCGTAAGGACACGAGAAAGTTACGCCACCAACGTCAAGGTCGACCTCTTAGTGTGATTTGATCGGCCGGTGTCCTCAAAATAGGCATCAAACTACCCAAGACCCGTCAAGTTTTGAAATTGTCTTTCCATCTCGCTCATGCATGAACATACAATCTAGGGATGCACAAACCATTAAGTAGCCTGGTGCTCACTTTAATGTTGACTGCATAATTAGGGTTTGAAAGAAGTGAAACTAAGTAAGGGTTCATCAGAGCGTGTTTATAAGAAGGTTCCAAAAATTGAGAATCCTTCAAAATTGAAAATTCAGAAAAGGCGCGAAAACATACCTGATTTTTCGGCATTTTTAGGATAAAAGTGCCGTTTAAATGCTGTATCATTCAGCGTTTCAAGTGTTATGCAAGTGCAGAGAACCTTCTCCCATTTGTCTACGTCTTCAGATACATTTCTTTATGTGCTCTTTTTCTGTGCTGCGCTGCACAGTGCATGATCAATGTATTGTTCATCTGCTTCAACGTCTCGCTCATTTTTTGATGATCAGATTTAGCCCAAGCCTTTTGGATTTCAGGTATTTCTGGAACCACAGTTTTCGCAAAGTAGTAATCGTTTTGAAAGCCGTACTCCTACCACCCGACTGTGTTATTCCAAGTCAACGGAGAGAGCTTGGCAATGAAAGTTTAACGCACCGCAACGCTTCGCATGGCCCGTCCTGCCCTCTGACGTCATCCAACCACTGACGTGGCTGCTGCCACTGGCTACGATCCATATCTGTCTAGTACGAATGGCCTTCCCCTGCCTTCTTACCTCTCACCCGTTAATTGAAACGAAGGATTTTGCTTCCCCTCACCGAATTGGTCAATCCATAATTTTGCGGCATGGACATTGCGGCAGCCCCTGAAAACTTGTCTTTTGAAAATGAATTTTGCAGGCGTTTGCTCCACCCCTCGAATTGGGTGCCTAAAGTAAATTTAAGTTATGATGCCCAGAGATGAAAGTTTTTCGTGCCGCTTCACCGAATGGGCGAATGCAGAAATGTTATCAAGGTGCAAGGCACAAAAATAAGTTGCCCATTGGAATAAAACTTGGTCCCCTTCTAAAATGGACGGGTTTAGACCTTTGAAATGGCCCGTTGGAATTTGGTGTCTCTTGAAAGGCTCGTCGTGCCCCGAAATGAAGGTTTTGATGTTCCTTCAACATGGGATTTTGGTGCCTCGAAGAGACACCGAAAACTCATGTGGCCCAAAGGGGGGAAGGGAGGGGGGCATGATCCCGACGTCCTACTCTGGATGCGTGCCCGCACAAGTTTGCGCGTCGACCCACAATGAACGATGTTGTCTTTCGGAAGCATAAAAAGAATGACATTCGGATATCAAAGTTTATTAATCTGCTTTAACTGAAGTCGCTACTTAACCCATTTTCAAGTGATTCCTTTCAAAGGCATGAAGTCACATGCTCAAGGTGTGTCAAAACCCACGTAGCATATCAAGAAAACCACAAGATAGGCTGACTAATCGCCGGATGAGTTGTGGTTAAACATAGAAAAGCATTCACGTTTAGAATACGTGACACCGCACGCTAAAGCCCTGCAAATGAGCGCAAGACATCCGGAGGGGAATTGCTCATCCAGTACCATGCTTCACCCCTGGTAGGGATAGAAACATCTGGATCCACAGCCGTATGGACAGCAGATCTTCCCCGGAGGGCAGTCTTCCTGCGTGATGCAGTGAATTCCTTCTATGTATTCGCATGTCGTGATAATGCCCTCATTGGATGGGCATCCTCTCCGGCCAGCTGTGAAAAATAGGGACTCATCAGCAACTAGCAAGCGCTCATCAATGCTCTTTTCAATTGCGTGGTTACGAAACACTTTGCAAAGGAGGACGAGCACCAAAACGCCGATCATAGTGTGCACAATACACAAGGAGGGAAAAGTATGTAGAACTTTACCTGCCTCAGAGGTGACATGTGTGGCACACGATCAAGTTGATGATCTCGGGTCCCGCCCCATGCAAAATGTGTGACGCGTTACGCACGTGACGGCGCGCACAAGTCGGCGCCCCAGGCAGCGACTCAGGGCACGCGTGTGCAGAACGAGCCGTGACATTGGCTCAGCAAGGGGCACCAGCACTCTGATTTGCGTTGGGTCATTTGAGGACGAGCCATTGGTCCCGTGACGGTAGCGCAACGTTGGCCACAAGCGACCGGCCCACGTGGACACCCGGGATATGGTGTCAATAACTACCGGTGGGGTGAAAGCGAAAACTATAACACGACGGTGGAGCCATATTTCAGTTTTCTATGTCATGTCGGAACCCAAACCTGTCACGGCATGCAGGCTACCGCCACCTTCCGCACGCCCCCTTCGCGCCCTTTGATTGGGCCTCCATTTACCCCCACGCCGCTGTGCGCATGTAGCCCACGCCCACACACCGCACAGGGGCTATGCATGCCCTGAGTCGGCGGGCTTCAGGTTGTTGGTTACCATCAACACCGTCACAGACCGCTCGGTCTGCCCTTGCGGGGCCAGGCTGTGCCAGCTTTGGTGCAGCATACCGCCGTCGGTGTCAATATCCAATGCCTGGAGGCCTGGGGAAGTCCAACCATCGCGGATCCCGTGAATGGCCATTTGGAAGGCAGTGTTTACAAAGTGCCCGTTGCGAACAGGGCGAGAGATTCGCTGCAAGAACAACATATTCCCTTTCGATAAAACGAGTTTTATTGGGCTGGCAGCGTAAGGTACATATGTTGAGTCTGAAAAGGACTGGAATACCCAGGGGATGAGGGAATTATCCACCGTCGACCCTTGTTTCCAACCAAGACCCTCAAAAACACCAAACATCTCTCCTTTGATCGTAAGCATTTGATGTGTTCGAACCTGGAATTAAGTTAGGTGAGTGTAACGGGGAAAGTACATGGTACCCTGTGGATTAGGTGTGGTAATTGTATCATAATAAAAAACTAGGTGATCCTATTCTTCTTATCTTAGGTGGAGTGATTCCATCCCACATGAATTAAGTAGCGTGATTCTATCGCATAAAAGTCTAGCGGCGATAGACACTGCGTGGTCCCACTGAGCCCAACATGAAATAAAACATCATGATTATAGTCAAACAATGGAATTTTCTTCTCGTAGTAGGTTTTTGCCATTCGAAGGCACAGAACTCGATTAAAAAACCTAAAGTTGTAACCGGTTTGAGATTTGCTGAAGATGCAAGGGGCCTTGTGGGATTTCGGCCACTTCAGTTTGAGGATCCTTTAGTTTCATCGGGAAGATATCTTCCTCTGTGTTACATGAAGGGATACATGTAGTGGGTATATGTGCACATGACATGCGTTTTTTCCAGAGATTAACTGATTTTACCATTCTGAGCCAAGAACTTCGCAACATATCCGGTGACACAAACTTGTAAAAGACGAAGCAGTTTTGGTTTTTAAATACCATCAAGGTTGGGCATGGCAACACGACTGGAACGACTACCCACCATTAACTTCATAATGCCGCACGGAAAGTGACAGACCAATGCACAAAATAAATAAAAAAACGCCGTGTGGTATAAGCGGTAGGAGCCACTGGGGGGTGCAAGGAAACGTTTCGACTAAATTTTCCAAAACTGATGGTTCGTCTCCTCCACTTTTGCTCATCAAATGCACATCTTGCCTTCTTTTCACGTTAGAAACTTCGTATGCAGGTCAGATTGCTCCAGATTTCAGTTTGATCTCTCCAATCAAGATTTGTCCCACCTCGATTTGAAAGTTGCGGTTGCACCTCGGGGCATGAGTGACAGAGATCTAACATACCAAAACTAGTGGGGCTAAAAATTCCCTGGAAGGATTTGGGTATACCAAAGAGCCGCTTTCAAGTTCAACATGTAAAAGGTAGCAACAATCTCCCTTCATTCACATGATGTACCTATCTTCCGGGAGTTTCTCTTGGCGCGTATTGATATGCAGACCTTGCGAGTGAAGACGGGTCCAGTGGGTGGCCATTATTGACTTTAGGAACCCTACCACAACCTTTTTTAGCTTATGGTGTGAATGCAAAAACAAAGCGCACAGTAACAACATTTCAGGTGTTGGGAATTTTCTGAGACTGGGAAACCGCTCTGTGTACTCATAATTCTTGCTCTTTCTGGGAAACAAAATAAGAAAAATAAATTTGAATAGACACAATGTATTTAACCCAACCAAGTTTCCTTGAACAGTCAGAGCGATGCGGATACAGCAGAGACACGAGCTGACAATGCTTACTGGGCGGATGGGAGGCCGAGCAGACGCCGGCCATCGCCAGCAGGCAGACGATGGTCAGCACCGAAGCACGCATCGCTGGGAAGTGACAGCTGTCCACGGCGGTGGCTCCCCCTCCGCTAGCCCCCACTGTTTGTGTCAACCGCCCACGGTAAATGCCGCGACGGTAAAGGTCAGATGTCGGCCGGCCCGTCACCTGGCGTGATTCGGGAAGGGCATACCCTTGCGGGCAACGGTGGTGACTCACAGCTCCCATCACAATGATGGACAAAACTTGTCCAAAAAAGGTGCGATTTAATTTGTATCACTTTGATTATTCACAGATTTCTGGAAAAGTTGTGTGGAAGCGATGGTGTACTGTCCACACAATCACAGAGTCACTTCTATTTGAGGCTGTCCTTCCGAAAGATTTCATTGCCCACTAAAACAAATGAGAACGCGGAATTTTGACGCTCGCAGATTACTTGATTTGCTATTTCTTCCTGCAGGACTTGCTCGCCTCCATCTAAGTTAAACTCAGAAATGCCTTGCCCGACCATACTGTACAAACTAAGATGGCGAAGAATCAAAGTGCGAGCTAGAAGATCATGAGAAAGTTGCGACACCAGCATCAAGGTCGGCCCCTTATTGTGATTTCATCGGCCAAACAGTCTCCTCAAAAGAAGACATCAAACTACCAAAGACCTGTCAAGTTTTGGAATTTTCCTTTCATGCGACTCATGAATCAAACTGAAATCTGGTGATGCACAAATCATTAAGCAGCTTTGTGCTGTTCTTTAATGCTGACTGCATAAACACATTTTAGGTTTTGCTGAATCCGGGGATTCCGGACTCCCGAACACCACAGGATCTCCAGCCACGGTTGTGGTGCTCCTGGATTTTGGTCCCCCTTCAAAATCTAGGCATCGGGACCTGTGAATGGATGACTTGGATTTGGTCCTTTAGAAAATACATTTCATAGTGCATTGAAATAAAGGGTATGGTGCCCCCTCACCGAATGGGTCAATCCAGAATTTCGCGGCATGGGCATTGTTGCAGCCCCTGAAAACTTGTCTTTTGAAAAAGAATGTGTTGGGGGCCTTTGCTTTGCCCCTCAAATTGGCCCCTTATGGTAAATTAAAGTTGATGCCCAGACATGAACGTAAAATGCCCAGTAAAATTATGATGCCCAGACATGAGCGATTTTGGTGCCGCCTCGCTCGATGGGCCAATTCAAAACTCTCAAAGTGCAAAGTACGAAAATGAGGTGGCCATTGGAATGAAATTGGGCCCCCTTCCGAAATGGGCGGTTTTGGACCTTTAAAATGGCACGTTTGGATCTGGTGTCTCTTGAAAAAGGTTATTGTGCCCCGAAATGAAGGTTTTGATGTCCCTTCGACGTGGGATTTTGGTGCTCCGAAGGGACACCGAAAACTCATGGGGCCCAAAGGGAGGGGGAGGGGGGCACGATCCCGATACCCTACTCTGGACCCTTACCTGTATGCGTTTGCGTTTCGACACACATTGAACGACGTCGTCATTCGGAAGCAAAAAAAGACTTGCATTCGGATATAAAAGTTTATTGATCTGCATCAATGGGAGTCGATACAACCCATTTTCAAGAGATGCGTTTCAAATACATGAAACCAGACGGTCCACGTGTATGGGAACCCACGTAGCATATCAAGAAAACCACAAAAGAAGTTGACTAATTGCGGGATGAGTTGTCGATGAACATAGAAAAGTATTATCGCCTAAAATACGTGAAACCGCACGCTACAACCCTGCAAATGAACGCAAGACACCGGAGGGGAACGGCTTATCCAGTACCATTTTTCACCCCTGGTAGGAATAGAAGCACCTGGATCCACAGCCGTATGGACAGCAGATCTTCCCTGCAGCGCAATATTTCTGCGTGGTGCAGCGAATTGCTGGTATGCCTTCGCCTGTCGTGATGATGTCCACATTGGATGGAGAATGGGTACCCTTTCCGGGAATCTGCGGATAATGGAGACTTATTAGCAACTAGCAAGCGCTCATCAGTGCTCTTTTCAATGGGATGTTTACAACAATTTACGAAGGAGGACGAGCACCAAAACGCCGATCATAGTATGCACAATATACAACTGGTGAAAAGATGGCGAGCTTCACCTGCCTCAGAGGTGACATGTGTGGCACACGATCAAGTTGATGATCCCGGGTCCCGCCTCATGCAAAATGTGTGACGCGTTACGCACGTGACGGCGCGCACGCTTCGGCGCCGAAATACAGCGCCTCAGGGCACGTGTGTGACCCGAGCCTTGCCTGAGCGCGGCGGCGCGCAGCATCTCACTCCTCGGATGTTAAGGCAGCACTTTTGGACAAGCCCGCAGTCGGTGTCGATGGCGCAGTAGTGGATGTCACTTCCTGTAACCGGCACGGCGACAACAGGCGGGCACCGGCCCGGGTTGGGGCCTGAAGGGATGTGTGTCGTCAACCATTTACAAGTTGAGTTGGGGCGGGGAAAATGCGTATATCAAACGTGGTTTTGCGATGCCTTACCGACATTTTGGTGTCACAGTTATCTCAATATCATAAAGTTTCTGATTTATGAATAACATACGTGACAGCAAGTCGCTGACATTGGCTCATATCTTCACATTTTACGTGCAGTTGAGGTCCCTTTTGCATTTATGCGGAACCTGCATAGCCATCCGCTTGGCAGCGTGAAGCAAAATTGCTGGTAAAAAGGCATGTTAAATTTTCCAAACAGCGTGTAAAGCGCGTAATATTTCTCATGTGATCCAACAACGAGATGCGAGCAGCGAGTAAACATTCAATCAAATACGTTATACCTCTGTAGCTCCATAGCATGACATGATGAAGCCGGTTGCCGTTGGAAGTGTGTCCATATGGGCAATACTACTCACATTGATAACGCTTGTAACTAGCTGAACTGGTTGCCAAAATCACTAGACAACGAGAGTGCGTGGTCAATGTACAAACGATCCTGTCAAGTTCCAAGTGTAAGCAGCATTGCAACACTTTCACTCCACAGCTGTCCCATACCGGCCTAACTGATGACATCGGTAGCTGCAATCCCAGACCAGACATCTGCATGAAGAGCTGGCAGGCGATGGTGGCGCGCCGGCCGACCCCACCAACTGGCCGTTCGCATGCGGTGATGCAACGCAGCACACGACAGCACTTGTGGTCCCCCTTGCAGTCATAGTCATCTCTGCAGAGCTTCTTGATCTCGTGAGGCTGGCAGGCTAGCGCGACAAACGCTCGAGAGATGCATTCCCCAGGTTTCGCTTTAAATAACTGTAGCGTAAGCACTTTTGAGTAGACCACTTACGATTACATTGCAGATGTATATGTAAGACACATATGCAAGGCAAGTGTCAGACACGAATACAACCATTCGTTGGACTTGAAGTGCAAATACGCAGCGCAGAAATAGCAATAGCTGTTTTTGTTATAGGCTCCAGGCTGCCAATAACTGTCGGGGCCCCCTCTCAGCAAACGACATGCCATTGGACTAAGGGGTGAGAGAAAGTCATTCCACCATAGTTTCATTCATTGAGCTGCGGTGGCTCATTCGAAAGTGATACAATGGCCTCTGGAACGGTAGCCCAACGGGGCCCATAGTGGGCTACCTTGCGTTTGGGGCACCTGGGCTTCACTACTGTAAGCGTACATTTTCATTTCTCGTTGTTTTGCGCGCCACCCGTCCTGGACCAGAGGGGTTCCGCGCACAGAGCGTGGGGACGCGAACCAGCCGGCCATGGTCAAGGGCTTCCCTCTCCCCTCCATCCCACTCCGCCCCGAACAAACAGGTCCGTCAGGTCGAGGGATGAGTGCGGCTCGGCTCGACGATCCGGCCGATCAGCTCACGTCGCCAGAGCAACACCACGTGCGTCTTCCAGAACAACCATGACGGCGGCCCCACCTGCCAAGATCGTCCATCGCGCCAAGACAAATGGAGGCGGGAGCGGGCGATCGGCGAGGCAAATACGCACGGGAACGCTCAAAATAACATGTTGTGAGACTGTTTGCGATTTCACCTCAATAACTCCCGCCGCGCCGGCGCCGCCGTCGCCCCAGACGCCGTCGGGAGAGCCACGCCACGTGGGAACTGGGCCAGAGGGGGACGCGCAGGGCCCGCCCGAGGCGAGAGCGGGCTGGCCTTGCGTCGTCGCCAGCGACGCTACGCCCGAGATATGGCCTAGGGGCACGTCGAGGGCCGGACTCTAATAGCGGCGCATGCCGGCCCGGCGACGCATTGGACGGAGGGGGCGAGGCGGCAAACCCATCGGGTCACGCGAGGCGACGGAGGCGGGTCGACCCAGTTGAAAGACATCGAAATTTGATAAATTATCATGCGAGGGCCTCCGGAGGACAGTACGGACCAAGCAGAACGGACAGCGGGGAGAGTACGGACAGTGCGGAGAGTACGGACAGTACGGAGAGTACGGACCAGGCAGTACGGACAGTGCGGAGAGTACGGACAGTGCGGAGAGTGCGGACAGTAAGGACGGTACGGACCAGTGAGTACGGACGGTACCAGTGAGTGCGCCCGACGCCTACCGTGGCGCCTTGAGGTCGAGCCTCGAGGTCTCAGCCCGCAGCACCCGCCTGCGACGTTCGACGCGGCGGACAACGGTCACCGACGACAGCGCACACGATGTGAGTGCCCAGGCTGTTGATCCCCCCCCCCCCCTCCTTCCAACTCACCGGGCCATGGACGGCTGGCGCTCCGAGCGTGCCCTTTCACCCCGCTCCCCACCGGGCGGCGTAGGCCGCGGTTACCGGGTCCCTTCCGCAGAGCCGGGGAGAGGGGGAGGGGCTCGGGGGATGAGTGTGGTAGGTGTCACGCGGCTTGACGCTGAGCTCGCCTGAGCGATGGACTGGTGCGTCGCAGTCTGTGAGAGATGTTTTGCCTCGTCTTTGTGTGTGAATACAGGTGACAGTTTGCATAGCGATGGTTTAGCGAGGGAGCGAGGCTGGACGAGGTCGGTTCGGGCGGCGAGAGGACACTCGGCCCGGCGTTGGGCGGCGCTGTGTCCGGAGTCCGGGACGCATGCTTGGGCCCGGCGGCCAGTTCGTTGACACGCCCCGTAGGCGTCCGGAGCTTACCAATGGCGGAAGCCAGGCAGAGGCGCATCGGCTTGTCTTGGCCCTCGTCTGGCCGTCGTCGCGGCCGGACGCGATGTACGGGCCGCGCCGACATGCAATGGTGGCAGGATGTGGGTCAGGTGGACCGTTTGCCGTACATTTCTCGTTTCGCTTACCCCTTCTTTATGTCAATAGTTAGAAGCCGGTTTAGTGTCAATAGTTAGAGACAATAAGTCGGAACCTCACGGGCTCGATCCAGCGCGCATGCTCGGCCTCTCACGTGATAGGTTAGCGCGGCCTAGCTCCGCGCATGCTGCGCGGATTCCCCCAGCGAGCGCGTGTATTGCCCGGCTTCTATCTCCCTCTCCCTTTCATTAGGCCTGGATCGCTCTCTGGCCAATTGATGCACGGCGTTACTGTTTCGTTAGCGAAGGCCCATCTCGTCCGAGATGGATCCGACGCGGACGCCGGAGGTTCGGTATAGGGGAGAACGGCGTCGAATTCTCCGAACCGGACATGACCCCGGTATGTAGGCTAGAGGTCGAAGAGAGACCGCCTGCTCCGGGATGTTGAGGCATAGCGGTGAGGCGCGCCGAGCCCGCGACATCTCGAAGGATCTCCCGCAGTTCCGCAAGACCGGGAAAGGTTACTCGCGGGGCGTCGCCCGGGTCGGCGTTCGGGAGGAGACACGGACGCCATCTGTCAGTCGCTATGGGCAATTGCGGTAGAGGGCAGCACCCGACGGTGCGCGATGGCGATGCGGGCACCCGCGACCCGCCGGCAGATGACAGTCTCTCGCGGTGTGGATGGACGGAGCAGTCCACCGCTCGCGGCCCGCCGGCAAGCGAGTAGCCCGGCGCGGCTGTGACAAGGACGAGGAGCCAGACGACCGTAGTCCTGCTTTTACGCAGATAGACGTTTGTGGGTAGCGCGGCACAAGACACAGTTTCGCTCTTTTTTCGAGACGGCCGACTCGTTTTGTTGTTTCCCGCTTGACCCCAGGCGTCACGGCCTAAAGAAGCGTTGGTCATGATGTGGCCTTGGATCCGTGGGGGCCGCCTGGGAAGCTCGATTGTGCATGGCGGTAGCGGAGTCTATCCGTGGTGTCTCCGCCTTGGGAGAGGGCAGGAGTCAGTCCGCTCTCTTCCGACGTGGTGCATGCCGGGCCTTATGAGCGATTGGTGACGGGATGTTCGGGACGGATAGGGATCCCGCCATCGACGCTCATAAGGGAAGGCGACGAGGAGTCAGGTCGCCGGACAGGCCGGTCAGGCCGAGTCTCCAGAGCGCGCCGGCCGAGGAGACCTTAAGGCGTGAACGCGGGTAGCGCCGGGCGCTCGTCGTCTGCCGAGAGGCTCCACCGTCCCATGAGCACGCTGTCTGCCTCCAGGCCTCTGAGGGGCGCGCCGTGGGGCGGTGCCTTGCAAAGCCCGCTCCGGCAGGCGGGAGGCGAGGGCGCAGAAGCGCCGGAAGCGACGCCTCCGTGCTGGACGAGGCGCTGCCTAAGGCGCATGCGCGGCAGCGGAAAGCTACGAGCGGTGGATGTGGCCGTGTGAATAATGGGCCGCCCATCGTGGACGGAACGTGGGGAGCGTCGTCCAAATAGGGAGCCGTAACCCTGGAGGTCAGGCGAGGGAGCGAGTCGCCGTTCAGCTTTGACACTCGTGGTCGGCCCAGCAGTGCGTCGGTGTCAAGCTGGCAAATCATCGTGATATGCTTTGAACGGGGCTTAAACGTACATTTATGGCAAGACCGAAATGTGATAAGTGAATTAAAACTTAACGAGGACCCATGCAGACGAGCCAATTATAATGTCAAGGTGCGGGAAATAAAGGGGGGGGGGGGGGGGGTCCCACCCGTGTGCGTGCCAAGGATGAACGAGATGATGTGGGCGCCAGCGTTTTCGCTGATTTCGTCATCAATAAACACAGTTGAACAAAACAACGGCTACAATTACCCCACTAATGGATTTCTACACCTGTGCAAAGCGGTCACCCGTTCTGTTCAGAGCCAGGGCGACTGTTGGTTCCGACGCCGTCATGTGTGTGTGTGTGTGTGTGTGTGTGTGTGTGTGTGCGTGCGTGCGTGAGTGCGTGCGTGCGTGCGTGCGTGCGTGAGTGCGTGCGTGCGTGCTGGTGCGTGCGTGTGTGTGCATGGTGGTGCATGCGTGTGGGTGTGGTGTGTGTGGGTGTGGGTGTGGGTGTGGGGTGGGTGGTGGGGTGGGGGTGTGGGTGTGGGGTGGGTGTGGGTGTGGGTGTGGGTTGGGTGTGGGTGTGGGTGTGTGGGTGTGGGTGGGGGTGTGGGTGTGTGGGTGGGGTGTGGGTGTGGGTGTGGGTGTGGGTGTGGGTGTGGGGTGGGGGTGGGGTGTGGGTGTGGGTGGTGGGTGGGTGTGGATGTGGGGTGTGTGGGGTATGTGTGTGGGGGGGTGGGTGTGGGTGTGGGTGGTATGTGTGTGTGGGGGTGTATGTGTTGTGGTGTGTGTGGGTGTGTGTGTGGTGTGTGTGTGTGGTGGTGGTGTGTGTTGGTGTGTGTGTGTGTGTGTGTGTGGTGTGTGTGTGTGTGTGTGTGTGTACATGTGAATACCACAATTATAATCGGCACGTAAACATGCAGAAGACTGGGAGATGGTAGGACAATTAGATCTATCTTAACTGCATAATTATTGACACCTATCAATAAAGATAGTGATGATTTTTTTTTATTCCATGCTTCCTCCACCTTGTAACTTTCAAAGGACAAATCTAGCGCAGAGTTTGATCAAGCCGCGCTTGAACAACATGGTCACCTTACTGCGAATATTTTACATTTATGCAACTCGTCGGACAACTACGAGCTATTCGTGCACCATATATCCAACTGTCAAGCCTCCGCGACCTCTACAGGGCTCCAACTAACCAGTCGCAGGTCAAGTGGTGCTGCGTCAGAGATTGTTAGGATCAGGAGCGTACATTTAGTCTCCGGAGCATATGTCCCCCTCCCCCGTTAACCAAAAATATGACATTTATTACCACGTACGCTGGCTGGCAAAAATTCCAGGTAGATGTGGAAAAATTCGGTCCAGAACACGCGAGGGTATTTAACCCATGTTAACAGTTTCGTGCGCCTGCAGCGTCGTTTGCTCGATTTTCAATTAATTTCTTTAAATTGCGCTACTCTTTTACGGTGGAGTCCTGATGCTGATGAGTAGATAGGAAAGGCCAGCATATTATCTGATATGTCCGCTACGAAAATGGGATCCGCAGATTCGTGCTGGATGTTTCTTTTTAAAGTTTGTTGCCGGAAAACAGAGCCACAAGGGTCAAATGCTTTGACGTCAATTGTGCGCGAATCATTTCCGAACGCGATTCAGCAGGATAGCCCATGGAGTAAAAATTGAATCCGATTCCAGCTTGAGCGGAGTCGATGTTAGAGTCAGACTCGTTTTCGCTGGAGCCTGCGTTAGGACGCTCTGCCTGTCCTGTCGTGCCGTCCCTGGATCAATGCAACAATATCGCAGCGGTAAGAGAGCATTTCGGTAAAAATAATACCACATAAAAATCACGAGAAAATACTGGAACGTTTTACGCGGTGGCTCGAAACAGGCTGTAGTGCTGCCACAGGACCATAGTACGCCCGTTTTTGGAGGATGACGACATTGCCTAGGGGCCCGTTCGGCAAACTGGACCAGGAGCAGCTGAAGCGGGTTCAGGGAAGAGCGGCGCGTTTTGTCCACTAAGTGGGGCGGCCATATCGAGAGAGGTTCTGATTTCCCCAGCCGCCCTCGCTGTGCCGCCATCACCGCCGTTTTCATGGTTTCAGTGTTTCAAATATTTAATGGAGGCATGTCGCTAACAGTGGGGTATCTGACAAGACACAAATCGGAGGTGACAGGAGCGGGGGCGCAGCCAGAGCCTTGGCAAGGGGGGGGGGGCAGAGGGCTGACAAAGGCCCCCTGATAGTAAAAGGACCCCCAAGAGAAATTGCCGGACATGGCCTATTTGCTATTGAGGACATATGTATATATATATATATATATATATATATATATATATATATATATATATATATATATATATGTGTGTGTGTGTGTGTGTGTGTGTGTGTGTGTGTGTGTGTGTGTGTGTGTGTGTGTGTGTGTGTACGTGTATATTACACATGTTTACCTTCTATAACTGGAATAAAGGCCAGATTTTACCCCGAGATCAATGCTGCCTTAGGTTTATAGTATACAAACTGACAGTCACGCAGCAAATGAATTCATAACATAGATCGCCGGCGCTGTTCATTTTACAATGGTCCACTGAATTTTCTTTTTAAACCGATAGAGCTCAAAAACTTTGTTGGAATTATTATATGGGTTGTACAGACATAGCAAGGATTCCACGAATGTAGATTGAATATCGAAATGAGTCATCAAGTTGTATTAACATGGCCACGCCATGTTTGTCTGGATATATTTAACATTCAGTCAGAAGTGATGAGTGGTGCAAATCACGTAACGTAGTTTTGAGCATGCGCGCTTGTGTATCTTACACAAAGAACTCGACGCCGGGCGTTGCAGTATCCTGAGGCCGCGCAGCGTGGACACTGCGTGTTACATTTACGCCCATAATTGGGCTGTGATCTCAAAAGTCAGTAATATGATCTCTTGAACCGACAGGGACCCCTGAGACAGAGCGTTCCTCTAATTTGGCCAGCGATCATGAACAACGAACAGTTGGGTCTGTGTTGGTCTGAGCTTTGAGGGCCCATTTCCCAAGCAGGGACAGGGCCAGGCCCGCGATTTACATCGGTCGGGCTCCTGTATCGCTCAGGGATCCACAGTGCCTCACAGGACATTCTGTGTCAAAATGGGCCTCGAATAGGTCGGAGGAAGATTTGTTCAACAGGGAGGGGGACGGGAGCCCGAATGGCAGAGGGTCTCTTTTGCGTTGGTTGGGGTCCTCTGACAATTAAAGGAAACAGGAACTTATCATGAGTGCTCATACTGAGGTAAAATTAGAGCCTGGGTCAGTCAGGGCCCCCAGTACCGAACTGTACGCCGCCCAATCCTTTTCCGGCATTGGCCCGTTAAGTACAACTGGAGTCTATGCTGCCAATTATTTGACCACCTGCGGTGAGCAGGGATGTTGTTGCGTTAATGACGGTTCATGCCTCGATCCGGTGCCAACTGCGCGGTCAGAAAGCCTCCCGCGTAGGGGACGGACCAATGTGATATGATGTATCCCTCCAAGGGTCTCCGGATCGGCCAGGGGATGCCGCCCTGTGTTGCCAGAATTACGGCCGGAAAACACACCACGGTGGGGCAGAATGACCCTTCAGCCCTTGACCGGGAACAAGAATATGCCCCGAAGTGTTGCATTCAAGGGGGGCCCTTTACCAGAAATAAGGGTCCCATTAGTGCTGAATGGAGTGGGTCGAAATGAGTTGAAAACGCACAAGGCAATCCCATGTCTCCCTGAGAACGTTGTTTATCATTCTGTAGAATCGACTAGTGAAACAAATGACATCAAAGGCTCACGCCTTCGTACCGGAGTGCCGATAGTGTGGTGGTTAACGTGCTTGCGTTAACCATTGCGCGTCTGGGAAACCACAGGCATGGAGTCGATTCCCCGCGGTGCACGCCCTTCCCGCCAGGGTGAGACGCTGGTGACGCTATATAGCCCCAGCAGCTGGGTGCGTCATTAACCCCCAATGACTGGATACGCCCTGTAATCTCGGGGAGCAAGGATAGAGATGGCTTGGAGTGCAGTTTTCGTGAAACCGAACGGCGTGGACGACTACGAGTAACGCCAGGGGCGGGCATCGAGCGCGCAACAACGACCATAGTAAGATACCTGTTCTTTCAATGTCTTTTAAAACTAATTCGTACAGTTCAAAGATTACCCTGGGCGAATCTCTTTACAGCTTTGAGATTGCCCTCTGGACAAATAAACAGTCACAGTAACACGACAAATCAAAATCTAGCTTTACTCTTCCAGTTCCACAACCAGATTCCAAAAACACTTTGCGCTGTCGTAAAGACCAATACGTTATTGTCACCAATCTAAAAAACACACAGGTGAAATGTACATACGGAATATTTCTAAATGTGTGATTTAATGTGATCTACAGCCAGCCCTTTGGACCTTTTCAGCCATCCCATCGGGCCCTTGATCTTTGGTCTCAAGAGGCCCTTCGGCCCCTCTTCGGGCTCCCTCAAACACCGCTCCGACTCGATGCCACGTGTCGCCACAAGACCACTGTTCGGCACTGTGGTCCTCAACCGATACAGGGGCCAGGGACCTCATTGCGTTAGGGACTGCGAACATTGCAAATCGTGGACCCCGGTCTCGTTTCTGCTGGGGAAATGGGCCCTCACGGACTTAGACGGGCATGGGACCGACTGTTCGGTGGTTCGTGGTGTCTGGCTGACTTAGACACGGTTGTAAGAAACATCAAGCTGGCAGTTCTCGTCACGACCCTACGGGCCGCGATTTTTTACGTGGCCTGCAGTCAACCCTTCGGGCTCTTATGCTCTCCAAACGGGCCTTTGATAGTCGGTTCCGGTGGGACGCCCGGGCCTCACCAAACACTTCCTTTGTTCGGCTTGGGGCCCTCACGAGCACAAGGCCCTCTGTTAGGCGCAGTTGGCCCCTGACATATACAGGGCCTTCGGCCAGTATAGATCACTGGCCCCGACTTTAGAGCTGATTGGGAAGTGGGTCCTCAGGCCCATACCGACACGAAGCCGACTATGTGGTACGGCGGCACCTGACTGAATATATGGGCCCATATCGACTCAGGGGTCCCCGATCGACGCAAGGGCCCTCTGATCGTCATCTGCAGGTCCGTCTTTGCAGGTCGGAGCCCCTGAATAAGACTTCGACCAGTTTATTATGTTCTTAGACCCTCCAATCGGGCCCTTGGTCGTCGGACCCGCTGGACCCTCAAGGCTCTTCGGGCCTCCCCAAACACTGCCTTTGGTCGGCTCGGGACCCCTTGACAGTACAGAGCCCCTGTTGGGCGCTGTGGGCCCCTAGTGATGTAAATCGCTGGCTCCGGCTTTGTCCCTGCTTGGGAAATGCGCCCTCAGGCCCTTGCCACGGAGCCGACTGTGCGCTGACTGGTGGTGTCTGATCGAAATATTGACCCTAACGACTAAGTAAACCCCTGATCAGCGCGCAGGGGCCATCTGGCTGGCGTTTGAGTGCCCGGTCCTGCGGGCAGGGACCCATGAATGAGACCTTTGGATAGCTTTTCGGGCTTTTACTCGTGAGGGTCCACCGGAACCTAAGGTGGGCACATGCCCCCTGCCCCCCGCTTGCGCTACTGGACAGGACACTAGAAGAAGCTAAGAAAACCTCTAACTGGGGCTTCCGTTGAAAATCTTTCAGCACGCGGCTCGTAAATGTTTGGAACGCTCTCCCACTTGTAGTAATATCGCCAACCCCAACTTGAACAGTTTAAATCTGTGCTCAATTTACACTGGGCTGACGTGCATGACAACCCACGTCGATATTATTCCTAATTTGAGACAGTTCGGTTGCTTGAACGGGAAGTTAAGAGACCGGAATCGACACATCAAGCGACCTTTTAAATTCCTGGTCACCATAAGGTGAGGTTAGGTAACTCGTCCGTCAAGGAGCTTAGTTTCGCACACAGAGATCGGAAGGGTGGCTGCTGAACGGTGAGGAAAATGACAGCCTGCCCTCCCAAACAATGTCAACAAACAGGTTTCCCCAAGGATTTTACCCACTTTCTTGCAAAATTTGTAGGGCTGAAGCCCTCCCACTTCTGCTGAATGGGAAACTGCACCGAAGCGTATATCCGCTAGGTGATGGTGGGTCTTTATTTATGGTTGTGGTATGTATGCAGTGAGTACAATTGTATTTTAGGGCCGTATTTTATAGCAGCATGCGTCATAATTGTAGCGTATGGCTTGCGGAATTAGACGAATAGGACGAGCGGCACAGGGGAAACGGGTTTCGACGCACGCGGGGAGCTATCGAAACGTTGCAGTTGTTTTACGAGGGGTTGTTTTGGTTGAGCTGGTTGTAACACAAGCGCACCGAATTAATGTGGGAGCTATTGTCGTAGGTATGTATATGTGTGACGCAAAACCGATTTGTTGCCTCGAGTAGACCTGTGTCCGGTTAAAGCTTTTGCGATTCGGCTCGCCATGGATTCGTAACTCCTGCTGAATGATGCAGATCATGACTTTGTTGCCATTTGTTCGCTTGTCAGGTCACATTCCAGTTCAGGTCAGTTTTGGCTCATATCATAATAGTGTATGAATCAATGCAGCATGGATTTGTCTCAAATTAAACTTTGCATGCTGATTTTATGCATTTATTTGGTAAATCAGTCTTTCATGACCATTGCAAGTCATTGTCTGCTATAATAATGATATTGGTAATTAAATCATTTTTCAAAGTCAGTGTTAAGCCAAGTCATTCAGCATTTGTGTTGACCTGCCCCTACTGAAATTGGGTCTTGTTAGGAGAGCCAATGATGTTGTCCATGATTCCTATTAGTTTTTGGGTCAGGGGTGTACTTTCCTACCTAACGTTAGAAAAAATCATTGTACACCATTTGTCGTGTTTAAGGCAGGACATATATGTAGGTGTACTTCCTACCTAATTGTGTACTTTCCTACCTAACATTAGAAAAAATCATTGCACACCATTCGTAGTGTTTAAGGCAGCACATATGGTAAATAATCTCAAAGCAGGTAGAATCATGCTCCTACCTTCAAATTTCAATAACTTCAATGGCGGGCCCCGAGCGCCGCGCGCACTGCACCGCCTGGACTCCCTAGCGCCGTTTCTGCGTTGCTGTTGCGTAAATACAATATTTCTGCTTACCAAGAACTCTACAAAATGTACGGGACCAAGGTAAACCAACCATTTGTCGTTTAAGGCGGAACATATGGTAAATAATTTCAAAACAGATAGAATCATGCTCCTACCCTCGAATGTTAATAAATATGATAGCGAGCTCCCGAGCGCCGCATGCACCGCACCGCGCCGCCTCGACTCCCAAGCGCCGTTTCTGCGTTGTTGCGAAAGCACAATATTTCTGCTTATCAAGAACCATAAAACATGTACGGGACCAAGGTAACAATAATAAAGCAACCAAATCGTTCTTATCAAGTTTAGGTACATTTATGAAACACAGGCCAGAATTGTCCAGAACATATCCTAAACTAGCCTAACCTAACCTAACCTAACCTAACCTAACCTAACCTAACCTAAAATAACCTAACCTGCCCTAACCTAACCTAACCTAACCTAACCTAACCTGAGAATTGACCAGAACCTAAGCTTAGCTAAGCTAACCTACCCTAACCTAACCTAACCTAACCTAACCTAACCTAACCTAACCTAACTAATCTAACTAACCTAACCTAACCTAAACCTAACCTAACCTAACCTAACCTAACCTAACCTAACCTAACCTAGCCTAACCTCCCACCCTATATCCCCTTCAACCCAGCATCCCATTGGCGTCCATGTTCCATGCCATATAGGTGCCATATAGTGAGCTTTTATTTAGCTGCATGTTCCCATTTTGCTTTACATTCCCCACCCAATCCCCCTGCAACCCATGGTCCCGTTGGCGTCGAGGATCAAATTTCATGGATTCTTGTTACCTTGGCCCTGGTACATTTTTATGTTCTTGATGCTGCTTGATGCGCATTAATGTTGTGGACCCGCGCAGTAATGGCGCGGTTCGGGTGCTGTGTGTGGCGGCGCTCGGGAGCTCGCCATCGTAATTATAAAAAATTGAAGGCAAGATCATGAACTCTACCTGTTTGTGATATTTACGATATGTCCTGCCTTAAACACGAAGGAATGGTTCTTACCTTGGTCCTGTACCATTTATTAGAGTCTTGGTAAGCAGAAATATTGTGTTTACGCAACGGCAACGCAGAAGAAAACGGCGCTAGGGGAGTCCAGGCGGTTGCGGTGTGCGCGCGGCGCTTCGGGAGCTCGCCATCGAAGTTATGTGAAATTCGCAGGTAGGGCATGATTCTACCTGTTTTGAGATGATTTACTGATATGTCCGGCCCTAAACACGACCGAATGGGTGTACAATGATTTTTTCTAACGTTAGGTAGGAAAGTACACCCTGACCGGAACATATCGTTAAATAATCACAAAATAGGTAGATTCATGCTCATCACAATCGCAAATGTCAGCTCCCTTGAAACTGAGCATTTCTGATCATCAGTGTCATTGCTACAACATAGACAAATTATTGTGCATCAAGAGCAACAAGAAATTTACATGTCAGAAGGTGATATTCCCAATTTTGACCATAATGAACCTACCTCACATTGGTAGGATTGCATTGCTGCAAAGCTAGTACCATGCTAACTAGATTCCAAAAGACTGAATCCCCCAAAAGACTGCTCTGCCAAAAGACCAAAGACTGATGGCAATATTCCCTCACACTGGCTTAAGAATATTCGATGATGCCTTTAATACCTGCAGTCAATTCTGGCCTTGCTCCTGGCCTTGCATAAGCATATGGATATAAAATGTTTTTGAAAGGGAAATGTAAAATTTATAGTGAATTGTAGTGTGCATACAGCAATACTGTATCCTGAGTTGCCCGGGTGTGGCTGCCATTATTGTACCCTCAGGGTCAATGACTATCAAATTGCCATCACCACCTTCTAGCATCACTTGTACCATGGTGTTATCATGCTATCATCAATCTACATCATGTTTTTGCAAAAGTTTAGAGCATGAATGACACCAGCCTCCCAAATATTTGCTTTGCTTTCTGTCCATCATGCAACTTGAAACATTTGCATAAGAAAACACATCCACATATTATGCTCATCAGGCATTTTGTGCTTTGCCTTGCATGATAGCACTGAACAGAATGTTCTCTTTCCCCATTACCCTCTGTGCTCCAGAAATGACAATTTGTGAGGAGATGTTCATGAATTCTACTGCTCAAAGTATGTTTTAATCCATTATCACCACGTCTCTGGACACTTGCGTTTTTAAGAGCTTTGGTGTGATGGGGCATGGCGAGACATGGCGGGGTGAGGGACGTAGCAAGGCCATATGGCCCCAGCAGCTGAGTGTGTTGTAAAGCCCCAATGATGATGACTACCACCTGGGGAACATAAATGCTCCCTCGGCCGTCTACGGTTTTTCAACATATACTTCATGTGAAGATAAACAACTTAAAATGTGCTCTGTTTCAAGTCCATGGCATTGTTATATGGCACTCACATTTGATTGTTGCATGTTTTGGGTGAGCCAGGTATACAGTTCTTCTCAGTTACACTTCTGATGTTGTGTATGGTGACAACTATTCAGAACCCACTCTCTTATGTTTGCAGGAACCTATTTACACTTTGTGGCAAACGGCGACCATTGAGGCTTGTGCTGTCAGACTCCAGCCATGGAAACGCTCTTGGAGCAGCAGAGAAGTAAGCACGAGGAACGGGAACGCCTGATCGAGGCCATGAAGAAAGAGATGCTGCACAAGAAGTCCTCCAACCGGGACCGGATCAACTCCGACCACAGGCTGAAGCTGATGCTGGACCGCCACCTCGACTGTAGCCAGATGCTCAAGGACCTGTATGAGGACAAGGACGGCGTGCGAAAGGAGGAGGTGGCCGCGCTCTCCGGGCCCAACGAGTTCGCCGAGTTCTACAACCGCCTGAAGACCATCAAGGACTTCCATAAGCGCCACCCCAACGAGATCAGCGTGCCCATGTCGATGGACTTCGACGAGCTGGACAAGGTTCGCGAAGAGCAACGACGAGACGGTGATGGCCGAGTTCACCGACGAGGAGGGCTACGGCAAGTACCTGGACATGCACGAGTGCTACACCAAGTACGTCAACCTCAAGGGCGTCGAGAAGGTCGACTACGTCACCTACCTCAGCGTGTTCGACCAGCTGTTCGAGGTGCCGCGCGACCGGAAGAACTCCGAGTACCGCGCCTATCTGGAGACGCTGCTCGACTACCTGCACGACTACCTTCTCAGGGTGAAGCCGCTGACAGACGTCGAGGAGAGCATCAAGACCGTGGAGGAGTTCAACAAGAAGTGGGAAGCAGGTGAGGCCTGCGGCTGGATGTTGCCGTGCCAGGTGACTTTCAGCCAGGAAAGTGGAAGTTTACAATGATATTGCTCAATTATGTTGTCCACTTGGCTGGATTTATCTTTTTGACATTCACTTCTTGCATGGCGCGTTTTAAATCACTTCATCGTATGCTAAGCTTGACGTCAGCACGTCTAAGTGACGTAAATCACAATCCTCTGTAGGCTTTGCGCCTCTGGATTGTACGTGATTCTCGTTTGGACCTTCTATCCACTGGACATGTTTAGTAGCATTCCATCGCTTTTCTCGCCGCGAGCACGCAGGAAAACTTTCCTATTTCTTTGTCAGGCGACGCGTAGCGCTCCCCAGCCCCAGTGCTCCCCTCCTCTTGCCCTCCGTAATACCCCGCGAGGTGTTAAGACCTTCCGTCCGCTTTGTCTCAGAGTTCTGACACTTGGCCCATCCTGCAAGACTATGACCAGGGCCCTGACACTCCCAACCGTCTGTGAAGTCAAGTGGCCGCAGCTGGGGGCATTCCCACCAACCGCGATGACACGAACATCCCCGAGTGTCTGATGTGTTCCTCTCCATCTCAGAGCGTGCCCTGCCTTGCGAAGTCTGTGTGACCCTGTCACTGACCTGCTCCCCCCATCCCGTACCCCTGAGCTTGGCCTTACATGTAAGGCCGCGTGTGTGATCTCGCGCTCTGCCTCGGACTCCTCCTCTCCGTCTTCCCAGGAACGTTCCCCGGCTGGCCGAAGGAGACGGGCGGCGCGCTGACGCACGGCGGCGCGCACCTGGACCTGTCGGCCTTCTCCTCGTGGGAGGAGCTCGCCTCGCTCGGCCTCGACCGGCTCAAATCGGCGCTGATGGCGCTCGGCCTCAAGTGCGGCGGCACGCTCGAGGAGCGCGCCCAGCGGCTCTTCTCCACGAAAGGTACGGCACAGTGGGCCGCGCGCGGGACAGCTGCCGGCCGGCTTTGTCTCCTGTCGAAGGATCCGGCTCCGTGGCGTGTTTAGTGTCTCAAAAGGTACCTGGCGGAAGGGCTATTGTCAATAGAAGGTGCCAACGCCACGTGGAATTTGTTCATCGACGGTGCGAACCCTGCATCTGGCACCAGAAGTGATGTGATTGGTTTAGCGCGTGAAATTTCAAGGCGGGTCGACGGGTGGGTGTCAATCCATAATATTTTTCTCTTCCCAACAGAGGGCCTTCCTTCTGAGCATCATTGCTAGTTCGGGGTTGGTGCGCCACTGATTCTGTGAGACGGCTCGACCGTTCTCGACTCGCCTGACTCGCACGACCCACATCGCGGTTGTAGCGACTCCGTTCGAACGAGGTGCGGTAACTGCGTGCGCTTGCTTCTGCGCACGGGGGAGTATGGTTTGGGGACCGATCGGCTAATTTAGTCGGTGTTCTCAGGGAAGCGACTGCAGGACGTGGACCAGTCGCTGTTCGCCAAGAAGCAGAACCTCCGCGCCGGCAAGAACAAGGAGGCGGAGAAGTCTCGCGACCTGGCATTCCTCGAGGCCCAGGTCAGTGAAGGCTAGCATAGTCTTGTGGAATGTTCGATGTGAACTTCGAGCACTAAAGTGTTTATGTTGTGGAGACTTGCAGCATGCGTACGTTACTGTATTTTCAGCTATATCGTAGGATTCTGAAGCTTTTTGAGTTCGCTCATTGTTTCAACAGGATATTGGACTGAGCCACGTTATGTTACGTAGTGGGGCAGTTGAGTGAGGCACCAAAATGCCTTCCCCGCCAGCTCCCCATACGTCATGCTCCCAGTGGGACGTGCCCGTTCCGCTGTTGCATCCTATTCGTGTGCCTTTTCTCCGTTGGCACGTCCCTAGCGTGCCCTGTCTCGTCTCTCTCCGCCCTCTTCCCCCCCCCCCCCCCATGCTTCGCGAAATTAGATTGGTGTGCAGGGAAAATTTGTAGAATGGTGCGGAGTAGGAAGGCAAGATGTGCATATTCTTTGCCCGGCATCCTCGACGTTACCCAAACATACGAAAATTGTGCGCTCTTGGTGTATTCAGAGGCGTGGTTGCCTTCTAACCATGCAGTATCCCGGCTCAGATCTTGAGACGAATATGTGGCAACTTGCCATGAACTGCGGTAAAAACTAAGACTTCAGCAAGAAAACAAAGGGGTATTATTATCGCCGGTGTCGTTCATTGTGTGTCAGCGCCTGGCAGGTGCCGTACTGTCGCACCGACTGCGGCGCCGCTGACGGCGTGCGGCCGTGCCGCAGGTGTACTGGTTCGTGGAGTCGCTCTCGGAGCAGCGCGCCGCCACCAAGGAAACGTGGAGCGGCGTCAGGCGCGCACGGACGGCGAGCGCGACGAGTCGGACGCCGAGGCGAGCGAGCCCGACAGCGACGACGAGGAAGACGACGTGCCCTACAACCCCAAGAACCTGCCGCTCGGCTGGGACGGCAAGCCCATCCCCTACTGGCTGTACAAGCTGCACGGGCTGAACATCAGCTACACCTGCGAGATATGCGGCAACTTCGTCTACAAGGGGCCCAAGGCGTTCCAGCGTCACTTCGCCGAGTGGCGGCACGCCAACGGCATGCGCTGCCTGGGCATTCCGAACACGGCTCACTTCGCCAACGTGACGCAGATCGAGGACGCGCTGGCGCTCTGGGAGCGGCTCAAGGTGCAGAAGACCTCCGGCAGGTGGCAGGCCGACGCCGAGGAGGAGTACGAGGATTCGCAGGGCAACGTGGTCAACCGCAAGACGTTCGAGGACCTGAAACGGCAGGGGCTGTTGTAGGCCGTCGTCGGGGTCCACGCTGTGTCGGTTGGCTGCGGGCCCCCGGTGCAGCCGCCTCATTTTGTCGTCCGTGTCCGTCATACAAAGTCTCATAGGGGTTCGACGGTGGTGAGCTGTGTGTGTGTGTGGCCCGGCGGACTCCTCCTGTGTGAAGCGGCTCCGTTGCTGCCGGTAAGCGATCCTGAGGGAGGGCGCCGTGCTGACTGCGACGCCGCCCGTTTCCGCTCGTTCTCTCACGGGTGGGGAGCTCGGGGGGGGGGGAGGGGGTAGAATCACGGAGCTCATCCGTGCCGGTTCCTGATTGGTTTCGGCTGCTGTGGCGTGGTACGGTGTTTTTTGTCACCATGGAGACGCTGTGTCGGCCTTGTGGTGGGGAACTGCTTCGGTGTCTTTGACCACCCGCGTCCGACTCATAATCAAGCAAATACAGGGACATGGCGAACCCGTGCCAGCGTTTATTGGTGCTGAGTGCTGCAAACGAAACAAGTGCAGCACGGCGCCGAACGACTACGCCTGGCCTCAGGATGTGCGTTGCGTGGTCTGGCCAGAGTCG
>NW_023596225.1:32651311-32677459 GCF_011947565.3 Pollicipes pollicipes | reverse complement strand
AGGTTTCTGATTTTTTATCTGGGCTCTACGAACATTGAGGACTCGCGAATATGTAGATCGAATCGATCTTGATCGAAATTCAAAGACGAAAATTTGATTGTAGATCGACGGGCAGCAATTGTAGATCATGACTGAGCCTTGTTTGTCTAGAAATTCAGCATTCAGACAGAATGGCTCAGTGATAAAAATTTATGTAACGTGATTTCTAACATGCACGCTGCAATCTGAGCAAATAAACCTCGGCACTAGACGTCGCAGCCTCCATAGTCCGCGGAGCGTTAGCCCAGCGGTTCACTTTAGCCGTGGCACACCGGTGGACGAAAATGATGACACCTCTGAAATAAATCGTTTAAACACTTCAATCGATTAGTAATGGCATGACGTACGCATTTTGAACACGCGCGCTCGCAAATCTTAGTAACAAAAAATCCGACGCCAGGCGTTGCGTCTCCGTAGGCCGCGCAGCGTCGTCTGGGCAGCTGATACTGTGCTGTGGCCAACGGTAGACGAAAATAACGACGTTTTGACAAAAGTATCTTTCAACGCCGCAGGAAATCAAAATCTTCATCTACCAGGCAGAGCGGGCGCATGTTTCACGTGTGCGATTTTAGGCGGATGGTAGGAAAGATTGGTTCCTTAAAGCCCTGCGAAATGGACCTGGAATCTGGTGGTGGAACTGGAAAAGTTAAAGTACAATCTCTATTTTTCGTGTTTCTGTAACTACTAGTCTTTCCAGACGACAGATAAATGCGACGCCCGCCGTGTGGTGGCACTTGCAGTGGCCGACGCCGTTTGGCTTCACGGAATCTACAACCCAGGCTATCGCTGGCCTTGCTCCCGGGGTTGCGGCGGGCATGTGCATACTCGCTGATGTAATTTGTTCACTAATCCGTTCTGAAAAACGAACATTTTCAGGCAAACAGTGATTGGCGTTGTTCCCCTTTGTTTTAGCTCATTTTGGCATACGCTATTCAAACATAATAAGTGTGTTCAACGGTAATGAGACCCTGTTAATTTCTTCCGGGCAAACAGGCCCCTTGCGTAGAACACCAGAGGTGCACATTCCCGATTTTCCTAGGCCCAAAGGGCTGAAGGGCTTTTCTTGTCCATCACAAAAGTGTTTTTCTGACTGTCATTCCGGCGACACGGGGCGGGATCTCCTGGTCGAACTAGAGGCAATTAGAAAGATATATCATATTAAATTACTCCCCTACCTGACACGAGACGCACTCCGTACCGGCGCAGTTGGTCCCGGTTCACGCACAAAATCTTCCTTTATTGACGCACAATATCCCTGATCGCCGCAGGTATAGTCCAATCATTTGTCACATAGACTTCAGTATTTATCCTGTGTTGTTCGGAGAAATGAATGACTCCCTGAACGTAGACTGTAGATAAAATAGAGTCCCAAACTTGTGTTGATATGTCTAATGCACGATCATCCTAAATTTTGCCAAATTCAGTCACAATCGATTATTGATGAAAAGCTATGCAACATGGTTTTGGGCATGCGCACTCCCAAGTCAAAACAGCCTCGACGCTCGGCGTTGCAGTCCCCAAAGGCCACGGGGCGTCGGCTCCACGGCTGTGACACTACGCGATGGCCAACGGGCAAACGAAAAAGATGGCGCATCTTGAAAAAGATGGCTGGTGAACGAGGTAGGTGGGTATGTGTGTTTAATGTAGCGCAAAAGTAAGCTAAACACCACTTTAATCTGAAAAGTGTGGGGGCCAGTTAACACTGTCGGCCGCTCTGGCCTCTGTTCCTACACCCATGTTGCCATTTACCACTATGCCTTTTCCTTTTAAGTTCATTACCAAGAGAACGTGTAGTTTGGTTAAGCTTGCATGATGAGGTTGAATTTCTCTTTACCGGAGGTGCTGTATTGAAAAGCACGGGTTGAATTGTGCATGGTGTCGCTGCGACTAACAGATCCGTGGCCGTGGAACAATGATGGTGCGTCGCTGGTCAGTGTCTATGGTTTGCGAACAACGCTTTGTCGTGATTATGTGTATGCCTCCTCAGCAGTCTTTTGTTGGTCGCTGGTTCCAAGTCGTTCCGAAGTCCGCCGATTCGTATTGAGCCCGGGGGCGGATCGTCAAGCTGGGGGGGGGGGGGGGGGGGGGGAGCAGGGGAGGGGCACACGACATTGTTGGGCCCCCTACAGTTTGGGACCGCCCTAAAAATATTCTTGCATTCCGTTCATTACAATTGAAGACAACTGGCATGTAACATATATATATATATATATATATATATATATATATATATATATATAAGAAAACCCCTATATATACAAGACTTCAACATATATATATATATATATATATATATATATATATATACATATATAAGAAAACCCCTCTTACTGCGCTCAGCCATATACAGTTAGGTATGCTACGTATGCATATACATAGAGCTCGTTTATTTTCTGCAGATCATGTTAAATCCCATATTTTGGGGCTAAGTGTTTCAGAACAACAGGGAAAATTAACCCGAGTTGGGTGCTGAATACCATCAAAATCGAGCACGGACTTCATTCTTAGCTTATATAAATCTTAGCAGATTTTTTCATTTGCTATAAAGTAGCACAAAATATCCTAGCATTCAAAATGTGTTTAGAGCGTCATGCACTAATATAATAAGTGTCATACACTCAAAAGTCAATGAAAATGACACATGCGTTGTCGGCGGCACGTAGAATTAAGTTCGACAATTGCGCGTGAAAATTAATCGGCGCATATCCGGCTGCTGGTATAAGGCGAAGGCGACGAGGCCAATAGGGATGGAACCTGAACAATCATTTGTGCCGCATGAGGCCAATAAAGTAGCTCCCGTCAACAAGTATAGGGTCATCAGAGCAAACAAAAAGAACCCAAGACTAGCATGGTGGGCCCTAAACGATCGGTAGTGCCCGTACAGGCTGACATATGAGGCCCCGGCCAGAGCGCAGTACCCTCTGAGCAAAGGGAACTATTCAAGACGATGAATTGATACCCCTGTGTGATCAAGAGAGCACGGGCAGGTTAACAGAAAGAGCCTCGGTAGGAGTGAAGAGTCCTGTGCAACTGGGATCAAGGGGAGCGAACCCTTAATCAAATTAGGGGTCCCTGAGCATCGAGCGTCTCGGTGCCTTATAAGAGCCCCAGCAACAGCACAAGGCTAATATGAAGAGCCCCTGAGCAGCTGAGCGTACCCTGGCCTGTTGGGCCCCGGAAAAAGTGTACAGAGCCTTTCGGGCGAATGAGAAGAATCCGTGGAGGAAAACCTGCATCGGTCAAAAGTGCCCAGGCGCGGAAGCAGATAGCGTCCCAACAGCAGCTTTTGGCCCTACAAGAAAAGCAAAGAGATCAAGGGTAACGTGGGAAGCTCCTTTGCGATCAGACTGACCCGGCAAGTGGACATATAGGACCAGGGCAACCAACAGTGTAATGCTTCTCGACAGCGTAGTAAGCCCCAAAACTTCATCAAGTAACAGCTTCTCATTCAGTGAGGAATAAGCTTCTCTGCTCATGAACTCTTTACTTTTGCTAGCAATTGTTGTTGGTTGTCTGTAGGCCCAAAAGCGTCCAATTTTGTTGTGTTTTTGTTGTAAGAAAACTGCGTCCGTTCGGCCGGTTACGGGCCACTTTGGAGCATTTAGATCCTCTCGGCGTGGTTCAGGGAGACATGGTCCTGTGCCTCCCTCCCCCCCCCCCTTCTTCTGCATCCGCCACCGGTCCGAGCAGCTTAATAGATGGAGCCCGCCAAGAACATAGGGCCATCCATTCAAACACGAAATGCTTACGACACAAGGTGTAGGGCTCCGAGCGATCAAGTGTGTCCGAGCAGACTGACATATAGGGCCCCCGCCAAGAGAGTAGGGCCCTCCGTTCAAATAGGAAGTACTCGAGATCCAATGTAGACGGCCCCCGAATGATCGAGTGTGAACGAACAGGTCAACAGATGGGGCTCCCAACAAGAACGTAATAACCTCCATTCGGGTAGAAAGTACCAAGACCCAATGTAGGGGGCCCCCTAACGATCGAATGTGCCAGAGCAGATTATCATACAGGGTCCCCGTCAGGAGCGTAGGGCCCTCCATTTAAATAAGAAGTACCCAAGACCAAATGAAGAGGACCCCCAATAATCGAGTGTGGCCGAGCAGGTAACGGATCGAGCTCCCAACAAGAGCGTAGGATCCCCCATTCAAATAGAAAGCGCTCAAGACCCTATATAAATGGTCCCTGAACAATGGAATGTACTCGAGCAGCCTATCAGAAGCGGCCCGGCAAGAGCGTAGCATAAAGCACTCCATTCAAATAAAGAATACCGATAGCCAAATACGAACGGCCCCCGAAAGATGGAGTGTGTCCGAGCAGATTATCAGATGGCCCCGACAAGAGCAAGGCCCCAAATTCAAACACCAAGACCCAATATGCAGCCCCCCCCCCCCCCCCCCGCCCCGAATAATCCAACGTGGCCGAGGAGACGAACAGATGGGCTTCCGAGAAGTGCGTGGGCCCTCCATTCAGGTAGGAAATACTCAGGACAAAATGTGGAGGGCCCCCGAATAACCGGGTGTGCCCAGGAAGGTTAACAGGTGGCGCCCCCGACAAGAGCGTAGGGTCTTTCGTTCGAATATGAAATACCCACGACATGATGAAGAGGGCCCCGAATGATCAAGTGCGCCAGAGCAGGTGAACAGATACGCCCCCCACAAAAGTGACCTCTTCCATTCAAAAAAGAAGTACCCAGGCCCCAGTGTGGAGGGTCTCCGAATGACCGTGTGTGCCCAAGCAGGCTATCAGATGGGACCCCTACGAGAGCGTAGGGCCCTATGAAAGTGGCAGAGAATTGGAAGCTCCCTAGACAAATGTAGGGGGTCGCTGGGCACATCGGGCGGGGGGGGGGGGTGTCGGTAGGTTAATCGGGACCCACGTTAAGGGCCCCTATGCAGCCGAGGGTACCCCGGCAGCTTAAGATATGGGGCCTCGGATGTAGCCTACAGAGCCTTTCTGACGAATGGAAATAATTCACGGAAGGGCTCTCGATTGATTAGAGTGTCCCGGCGTGCTAGCAGGAAGGGCACAGTAACAGTTCAAGGCCCTACGAGCAAATGCAAAGAAATAAGGGAGTGTCTCAAATCTTTGAGTGTCTCTGCTCATTAAAACAAATAAGGCGTTTGCATCTGCGCACAAAATGAGTAGAAATGTTATTGATGTGATGTGCGCGACCGCAAAAATGGTAATGAAAATGCCCGCGCGCTCTGGTACTATGCAAACAATAATAAAGTATGGCTTCATGACATACATTGCAACTGCTAGGTATGCCCCATTGAGTGGGAAACATTTTGGATTTTGAAATTTGGCGACTTTTGATCCGACCTAGCGTTACCATGTTTGAAATTGCTGAGAGAATCAGGTATGGCACATCCAATGGGGAGGGTTCGGCAGTGATCGGTTCAGTGGGTTTTGAGCTTTAAGTTGTCTGCATTTTCATATACATTTTTCTCATCGTGTTTTCAATGTGGCTTGACCTCAGGCCGGGTCTTGGTATTGCCTATTCATGGCTCACCTCAATGTACGGAATCGACTGTTGAAGGTTTTAAGGTGGTAGGACGAGTCGTTCCAGAGAACTTGCTTGTCTGCGTCATATGCCGGTTTTTAGACCCTGCCATGTTTATGTTTGCCGGGACGAATATTCACTTTGCTGGACGCGAGCAGAGACCCCGGTCATTGCACGTTCTCTCGCTGTTAAACTTGCTCTCTAGTCGCCCCGGGAAACAGACCATCAGCAGAAAAATTCTGCATACACAAAAAAGTTATTGTCCGGAAAACTCGTAGTTACCACGCGCATGGCTGACCGTGACTAACTACAAACATTTGGCGCCACCAAGCGGGCTTTTAATGAAGTTAGCAGATGGCGCTGCGCTAGCGTGTGGGCGCTTATGTTTGCTCACATTCCGGCGTATGTGCAAGGGCGAATCCAGGAATGCGTCGAGGATGGGACCACGCTTTGCTACGGTGCCTTGGGACTTAGTGCCCTTCCCCCCTCTCAGATAAGGCTCCAGGTTTTCTCAGTTTCTCAGTTTCAGGTTTTACCTTCTTCTTCCAGCCTTCTCAGTTTCAGGTTTTATTAGTTTATCGGGAAGGTATCTTCCTCTGCGCAACAGGAAAGGATAACGATATAGTTTTTTTCAGAGACTGGCTAATTTTGCCATTCTGAGCAAAGAATTTCCGAAGATATGTGGAAAAACGAAACTGTGAAAAAACAAGCAAGGTTTGTTCTGAAATACCATCAAAGTTAAGCTGACAACACGACTCGAACGGCCAGCCAGCGTTAATTTTTCAGTTGGCTCCCATTTAGGCCAGCTTACTATTCGTGTTTTGCACTTAACGAATCAAAACATAAAGCATACACAGCCTCATGTAGAGATTCCCGAGGCGAAACAACACTACCTTAATGCGCACATGTCTTTGTCTCCCAAATAACTGCTGCAGTGGCGTCGCGTAGGGCCGCCACTCAGAGCTGGGGCGGTGCCGCGCGCGGAGCCGTAGTGCACCTGCACGACGGCGCGGCGCCCGCGTGAATTGAAGCGTCCTGGTTGACAGCCCCAGCCCCCGAGCCGCAGCGGCCACAACTCCCACGCCAGGGTCGAGGGGGGGGGGGGGGGGTGAGGCGTAGTCGTGGTGGGGAATTACGTCGGCTCAAGCCGGCGGCGGCTACTGCGTTGTGCCCCGACACTTAAACGAACTAGTCTACAAAGGAAAACATCAGCATTCTGTCGTGACTATATTGAAAGCCACGTCTCTGTGACACACATAATGCCAACCTTTTGCTCGTGAGGAGTATGAAGCAGTGAGCCAGTCTTAGGAACCAGTGACCGGACGTTCGAGTGACCGATGATCCGTTCATGCACCGGCTCACTAGGGTTGGTAGTCTGACTGCTGTTGGAACGGCAGCGGGTCTAATGAAGGGTGAGCCGTGCCGACCGTGCAAGGCAGCGTGGAGCATGGCCTGTTGGTGCAGAAGGTGACGCGTTCACCGCCGTGGAATGGGCCGTTTGTTGGCTTTGACATGTTGTGAGGTTCGACGATGTTCGTCGGCTACGTATCAGCCGTTGCCGTACGATAACCAGAAAATCCGAATCAGTTTCCTCGAGTCACGGTTTTTGCTTTGGCTTCCTAGCTGTTCGATGCAGTACATAACAGTACTCCGAAACGTAGGAAGCCACCTATTCATTCAATATTTTCTTCCTCATAGACACTTCTAGTAACTTAGTCATGTTTCCCAAAATGAGGAGGGATCGGACAGCATTTCATGAAATGATTGAGCGCAGACGCAAAATGAGGAGTGTACACTCCAGTGTCTATAACATTTCGAACACGTGCCACTTTCTAAGCCGTTGCTGCGAGTTCAGACAACAATCTAATCCTTTGATTGGTGAGAGGTAGTGGTGTCGGCAAGGTTTGAAACCCCGTGAAACCACGGTTGCCATGGTGGATTAACCCTGCGCCACCAGGGGAAGAGGCTCGTCAAACTCACCACTCAGCGCTTTTTTTTGCTACTGTTGTAGCGCACGAAATGCCGACGTTGTAAGAGGCATCTGTTTGATTTAAAGCATAAAATTTAGGATAACATTAGACTTGACACTGGGAAGGATGTTTAGAACCCAGCCGTCGCGCTCGGATGACGTTCAATTTATTTGAGGCGCTCATTTTGTTTTGATGGTCTACCCGGGCGCAGTGACGTGATGCTGTTTCACGACAGTGCCAATGAGAATTATCAAGGTAAGACTTGAGAATGCTACCAGAGTGGTGGTAAACATCAGGGATCTGCTTGCATCTGCTTATAAGTGCTCGGCCAAGTGCCAAACGCCCACCAAGAGGCCATTTGGCGTTGGACACACCTACCTTAGACCCCTCGGACCAGCCACACTTTAGGTTTTGCCGAGTCCGCGGATTTCGGACATCAGACCGCCATAGCTTCTAGCCACGGTTGTGGTGCTCGTGGATTTTGAACCCCCTTCAAAATGAAGGCATCGGAATCTGTGAATGGATCGCTTGCCTTTGGTGCCTCTAAAAAGACATTCCATGGTGCCTTGAAACGAAGGGTTTTGCTTCCCCTCACCGAATTGGTCAATCCATAATTTTGCGGCATGAACATTGCGGCAGACCCTGAAAACTTGTCTTTTGAAAATGAATTTTGCAGGCGTTCCCTCGAATTGGGTGCCCCTCGAATTGGGTGCTCTACCCCTCGAATTGGGTGCCTAAAGTAAATTAAAGTTATGATGCCCAGAGATGAAAGTTTTTGGTGCCGCTTCACCGAATGGGCGAATGCAGAAATGTTATCAAGGTGCAAGGCACAAAAATAAGTTGCCCATTGGAATACAATTTGGTCCCCTTCTAAAATGCACGGGTTTGGGCCTTTGAAATGGCCCGTTGGAATTTGGTGTCTCTTGAAAGGCTCGTCGTGCCCCGAAATGAAGGTTTTGATGTTCCTTCAACATGGGATTTTGGTGCCTCGAAAAGACACCGAAAACTCATGTGGCCCAAAGGGGGGAAGGGAGGGGGGCATGATCCCGACGTGCTACTCTGGATGCGTGCCCGCACAAGTTTGCGCGTCGACACACAATGAACGATGTTGTCTTTCGGAAACATAAAAAGAATAACATTCGGATATCAAAGTTTATTAATCTGCTTTAACTGAAGTCGCTACTTAACCCATTTTCAAGTGATTCCTTTCAAAGGCATGAAGTCACATGCTCAAGGTGTGTCAAAACCCACGTAGCATATCAAGAAAACCACAAGATAGGCTGACTAATTGCCGGATGAGTTGTGGTTAAACATAGAAAAGCATTCACGTTTAGAATACGTGACACCGCACGCTAAAGCCCTGCAAATGAGCGCAAGACATCCGGAGGGGAATTGCTCATCCAGTACCATGCTTCACCCCTGGTAGGGATAGAAACATCTGGATCCACAGCCGTATGGACAGCAGATCTTCCCCGGAAGGCAGTCTTCCTGCGTGTGGCAGTGAATTCCTTCTATGTATTCGCATGTCGTGATAATGCCCTCATTGGATGGGCATCCTCTCCCGCCAGCTGTGAAAAATAGGGACTTATCAGCAACTAGCAAGCGCTCATCAATGCTCTTTTCAATTGCATGGTTACGAAACACTTTGCAAAGGAGGACGAGCACCAAAACGCCGATCATAGCGTGCACAATACACAAGGAGGGAAAAGTATGTCGAACTTCACCTGCCTCAGAGGTGACATGTGTGGCACACGATCAAGTTGATGATCTCGGGTCCCGCCCCATGCAAAATGTGTGACGCGTTACGCACGTGACGGCGCGCACAAGTTGGCGCCTCAGGCAGCGACTCAGGGCACGTGTGTGCAGCACGAAACGTGACATGGGCCCAGCAAGGGGCACCAGCACTCTGATCTGCGGTGGGTCGTTCGAGGACGAGCCATTGGTCCCGTGACGGCAGTGCAACGTTGGCCACAAGCGACCGGCCCACGTGGACACCCGGGATATGGTGTCAATAACTACCGGTGGGGTCGAAAGCGAAAACTATGACACGACGGTGGAGTCATATTTCAGTTTTCTATATTACGTCAGAGTCCGAACCTGTCATGGCATGCAGGATATCACCGCCACCTTCCGCGCGTCCCCCTTCACGCCCTTTGATTGGGCCTCCATTTACCCCCGCGCCGCTGTGCGCATGAAGCCCACGCCCACACACCGCACAGGGGCTATGCATGCCCTGAGTCGGCGGGCTTCAGGTTGTTGGTTACCATCAACGCCGTCACAGACCGCTCGGTCTGCCCTTGCGGGGCCAAGCTGTGCCAGCTTTGGTGCAGCATACCGCCATTTGTGTCAATATCCAATGTCTGGAGGCCTGGGGAAGTCCAACCATCGCGGATCCCGTGAATGGCCATTTGGAAGGCAGTGTTTACAAAGTGCCCGTTGCGAACAGGGCGAGAGATTCGCTGCGAGAACAACATATTCTCTTTCGATAAAACGAGTTTTATTGGGCTGGCAGCGTAAGGTACATATGTTGAGTCTGAAAAGGACTGGAACACCCAGGGGATGAGGGAATTATCCACCGCCGGCCCTTGTTTCCATCCAAGACCCTCAAAAACACCAAACATTTCTCCTTTGATTGTAAGCATCTGATGTGTTCGAACCTGGAATTAAGTTAGGTGAGTGTAACGGGGAAAGTACATCGCACCCTGTGGATTAGGTGTGGTAATTGTATCATAATAAAAAACTAGGTGATCCTATTCTACTTATCTTAGGTGGAGTGATTCCATCCCACATGAATTAGGTAGCGTGATTCTATCGCATAAAAGTCTAGCGGCGATGGACACTGCGTAGTCCCACTGAGCCCAACATGATATAAAACATCATGATTATAGTCAAACAATGGAATTTTCTTCTCGTAGAAAAATTTTGCCATTCGAAGGCACAGAACTCGATTAAAAAAACCTAAAGTTGTAACCAGTTTGACATTTGCTGAAGATGCAGGGGGCCTTGTGGGATTTCGGCCACTTCAGTTTGAGGATCCTTTAGTTTCATCGGGAAGATATCTTCTTCTGTGCTACATGAAGGGATACATGTAGTGGGTATATGTGCACATGACATGCGTTTTTTCCAGAGATTAACTGATTTTACCATTCTGAGCCAAGAACTTCTCAACATATGCGGTAACACAAAATTGTAAAAGACGAAGCAGTTTTGGTTTTTAAATACTATCAAAGTTGGGCATGACAACACGACTGAAACGACTACCCACCGTTAACTTTTCAGTTGGTTAGCAGCAATGGCTAGTGTATTGTTCGTTTTGCTCACTTCACGACTCAAAACATAAAGCGCATACAGCCACATGTACAGATAACCGAGGCGAAACCACACTACCTTAATGCGGACATGTCTATGCCTCCCGAATAACTGATGACAAAGTTTAGTGAAATGTTTAGATAAAGTAAACAAACAGCTTCGATGAAAAAAGCATACTCGAGAAAATCATTCCGGCTCAAACTGCGTTTATTTTCGACACAAATGCAGTTTTAATTGTTCAAGGCGACCTATCAAGTTAACATTTTCACCCTCCTGGGGACTTCAAGTTAGTCGTGTTTTACAAAATGGGAATGTACCGGACAGCATTTCATTAACCGATTAAGCGTACACGCAACATCAGGCGTTTGCACTCCGGTGTCTTTATCATCACGAAAAAATATCACTTACGAAGCCCTTGCTGTGAATTCGCGCACAGATAGAATTGTCCGAAATCGCAGCAAGGGTTAAAAAACTCATTCCAATCGAGCAATGACGTATTGAAAAGTATGTTTGCTGTATGGAGGAATCATGTTGTCTAGACCAGTCTTTTACCACTTTTAAGTATAACGCAGAGTTACAGAAGAGCCTATTTCATCATATCTGATGCCTGCTTCAATATATTCAATTATGTAACATTTCTTTAAATTTGTTGAAAACTCAACAACTTCAGATTGAAGGAAAAACCGAAAGCGTGTTTTAACATAGTTGTGCTGCAGTGAGTGGTTGAACCAAAGCGTTACATCTGGAGAAGGATTAGGACGTTTGGATTGGGACGATCGGTAATAAGATCACGTGGTTCTATTTGGTTCAGTTGTCCATGATATCCTTGTTATTTGCACCAAACGTACGTGCGTCAAACAATTCTCTACATGGCGCTTTCTTACAAAAAGGTAGCCGGATTTTTATTTCACGATTTAAAGCTAATAAAGCAAACCATTATTACAGCTTTTTCCGGGAAAGTGCCTGGTATGATAAAATCACCCCACCTAATTCGGAGGCAGGGAAAACTCACACTTAACATTTTTTTTTGCATTTTCCGAGGCTTCTGGTTGATTCATCTTTAGTTGAACTTGGTGTGTAACCAAAAAAGTGTGCGTAATGATTAAAAAATGGGTGGTAATTGAAGCCATTGAATCCGCGCGTGCAGTGATGCGATTTCGCCAGGATCGTGGCGACGATTTCGATGACGGCGGGTTGTATTTGGCCCCGTTTTTCCATATTCCGACATGGCCGGCTTGCACGACGAATTCCGGCGCAACGTTGCGTCGCACACTCTCGTGTTGACCTCGTGAAATATAGCCGGTACACGAGTCGACGCGCTGAAACTAGATTCACGCCTCCACCGGCTCCGGTGGCCGAGGTGTGCCATAAAACGTGAAAAACGGTCTGAAACGGCAAAATCTGTCTTTACCGCCGTTGCGCACGTGGTACGTGGCACGTGTAGCTACGTATGTGACATCACGCGATTCCCTGTTCAATTGTCTGTCGAGGGGTACTGATTTCCCGTCGCTCCGACCCGCGGTTGCCAAGATGCGGCCGCGAATTCGAACGGCCGATCGCCGGTTTTTGTCGAGGTCACTTTTTCACGCCGCCCATGTAAAACCAATGAGCCAAAAATGCGCATTCCAACACGCGCCACGCACGATACGTTGACTCTACCGCTACGAAACTCGACTCCATACGTCGTCACGTGAGCACGTCCATCGTGTCGAAATTTCACCTTTAAGCGACCCGCCGTTTGACTTCCGCCACCTCCGCCTCCACAATGCAGAAGTGTTGCCACGTGCATTCTGTTTGAATTTTTTACAACGCTAAAATCGACAGGATGTGCTATTTGATTGGTAGTTAAACCCAAGTGAAATTTTCAAAACCAACGTTTTTGCTCATATTTCGGTTGATCTTGAACTGACCTTAAAAATTATAACACCGAACGGTGCTCAGTGTTAAGACGCTTTGTTTACTGTAGAGCGCGCCTGGTTTCAGGCAAAAAAAAAGAAGATTTTCCTTACATTTTGGTGCCTCTTTCGTCCCACTTCTCTTTGTTCTTTGCAATCGACTTTTCCTGTTATGATCTTTCATTTTTCTTTTAACGAAGCGTATCAGACTGTTAGTAATGTTCAAAGCTACACTTGGTCCCAAATCCATATGACATTAAAATCTAACGCTGTACCCATAAGACAGAATCAATAGCCCTATTTCTCGGAGAAGTAAAGAGGAGAAAGGAAACATAGATGCCTTGATATTTCGCCAACATGCCTTTATCGAAACGAATAGCAGCAGTGAATTAACAATTGTTGTTGCTGCTTTCACCATAAAATACAGATCGTAACAGCTAGCGGATACACGGTGCCATAATATTCACACACCTGAGGCCACAAGACACGCAATGGTTTGTGAGGTTAAAATAAAAAATCTTTTGAATACGGGAATGACATAAGTCCTTTACAGTTAACCCGATGCCCAATAACCAATTACAATAACCCAATGCCCGTCCCCACAACCAAAATGCCTGCCGCCCCACATGAGCGCCATAGAAGAGCGCCATCGTCGCCCTAAGGTAGCCTTCAAAGGAGTGTTGTCACTTGTCGATTAGAAGAGCCGCGTGCATCCGATGCCGGCTCCCTGGGTGAATCCTTGCATGACTGCTATGCGGCCTAAATTAAAAACTTGCTAAAAACAATCCAAACATTAAAGGCAGATCTTGCCTTTCATCAAAATAAAACGGACTAGATCCGATAAGGAAAAGAATGGGGTGGTGTATATATATGTATATATGTGTGTGTGTGTACGTGTATACAGGAGAGAGATAGAGAGAGAGAGAGAGAGAGAGAGAGAGAGAGAGAGAGAGAGAGAGAGAGAGAGAGAGAGAGAGAGAGAGAGAGAGAGAGAGAGAGAGAGAGAGAGAGAGAGAGAGAGAGATATATATATATATATATATATATATATATGCATAGGAGATAGTTATCGGGTGCTCGGTTCGGCCCCCGAATAAATTTCAAAAATTGACGCCCCTCATTCAGTACCCAAGATTCGGAAACCTCTCCATTTTTTGAGGGAGCAGTATGGTATCCAGAAGTTTGCTCGCGTCTTAGTCAACGCCTGGCTTCGTCACTTATCCCATAACCTACTAAACGACGTCGAATGCAACAGTTTCCAGTGAACGATATACGCATCAGTGTAGAAACTACGCGGTAGTCTTCCGAGAACCAATGGACGCAGCCGCATTTCTCACCGCAGACCTAGCCCGCGGCGGCATTGAGTCAGCTGACCTTTACCCGCCGCTCACAGACCGGCTCACAGACCGACATCCTGTCGTGGGGGCTGCCCAGGTGCTGCGTCACAAGAGGCCAGGTGGCGGGCGGTGAGTGACGGCCGGCAGAACAGCGACCTTCGACGGACCCGGATGTTTCGTGACCGGCTGTCACAGGGCATTACCGCAGGCGAAGCGTAACAAACGTCATCACATATGACATTACGGCGGTCGGACGTGTGGCGCCGCCCACCTTAGCACATATCCGTGTCTGATGTGCTTTATTCTGTTGCGTGTTTACTCGCCATGCCAACTGCGAAAGCTTCTAAAGGCTCAACCATGCTCCATGTAGGAAAATGCTACGGAAATTACACACCCGTAAAGCGATAGAACCCTCCTGTAGTGGCTCACAGCTTTTCACCTCATCAGTAGCTATGCTAGATAAGAAGCTAATAACACAGGATTAAGACAAGCGAAGTGCAGGCTTATCGTCAACAGGCACTCACTCAACTGCCATGTTTTACTCCTTTACCCCATGGCGTATGATCCATTTTAAGTACAGTTTACGCCCAGCTAGCGTGCAGTTTATCATCATCACATCAGCGTACAGTTGATCGGCAACTAGCTCGCATGCTGTTTTGGTTGTAGTGCTCCCTGAGAATTTGAATACATGATTGCGTAATCACATGGCTTTTTCTTGCAATGTTGCTTTATCGCAACAACCTCATCTCCCTCAATTCGATTCGATC
The DNA here is from genome assembly GCF_011947565.3 of Pollicipes pollicipes. Taxonomy (NCBI): domain Eukaryota; kingdom Metazoa; phylum Arthropoda; class Thecostraca; order Pollicipedomorpha; family Pollicipedidae; genus Pollicipes; species Pollicipes pollicipes. The sequence continues at coordinate 32,662,633 of NW_023596225.1, read as the reverse complement.
GATGCCATATCTCGGTAATCAGAGCGGACAACCACGTGAAACTAACTGCACAATGCGGGTAAGGATGTTCTTATTAATAGACAACCTGAACACTGTTTAACTGGCGCGTGCGCCGGCAGTCGACCGAGAAACGACCAATGCCACCTTCTACCAACCTGACCTCGATTATAGCATGCTGTGGATGAACGATGACATGATGGAATGTGAAAACGGCATAGTCTAGTTATTGTGTCAAAAATGCAACGGCGATATCTGCGCTGACCAGATGCGCTCTGTCCTTTTTTTATCGCTGTAACTGAAAACGCAAACCACGCCACACTTGTCGACGTTGTCTCTTGAGGCTTGACTACAAGCCTAAGCGAACCAATTTGCAAGCAATCCCTCTTCTAAATTTATGCACAAAAGCCAAGCTACATTGACTTCTACCTGCTAATCTTAAGAAATATGGCTTTCCCAGCGCATCGCTACCACCCCTTTGTGTGGGTTTCCCAAAGCCTGCACGCTCTATGCACTCCTGTTTTGGCATCGCATGCAAGGGAAAACACTTCAGCCGGCAACAGAACAGCCCACTTGTCCCGTACCTAAAAACGCGTCAAGCTGTTTTGACAGAGTCACTTTCAACACAAAAATCAGAGAAAAGCATGAGCAATGATTGAATGGACCAGACAGAGAATTAGATTAAAAAAAAAACAGAGCTACAATTTGAGACATTACAGCTAAGCAATGTTTCAGTACTATCCCATGACGAAGAGTCTTGCCCCCAGCTCTTATTGCCCGCATTTGCAAATACGGAAAAGGTACTTTGAAAGCAGTACATGGTGAGTATTGCGGCATTATATAGACCATAGTCCTCGCATAGTCCTTCAATTACTTGGAGCTGTCGATAGTGGGACAAGTAGTGAGAGAAGTATGCTATTTGCTCAAGCATTGAAGAGCATCGGCTGTTCCGGTGATGGCGGCTGACAACTGACAGGCTAAAATTAACGACTTGAATATTCATATAGGCATCCAGCGGCAAACAATCGGTGTATGAGTTAAGTTCACCAAGAGGAATATCTTTTGTAACAACGATCAGGCAGCTGAAAGCAGGGACAGCGCAGCAGGGGAGGCAGAGGTAACAGCGAGGAAGAGTATTTGTTTTCTCCACCCCTAATTTTTGGGAGGCCTCTTTTTCTCCAACTAAGGGCATTGTAACTACACAGAGAGTACCGAAATTCAGATCGAGTGGGCCCCATTATGGAGATCGTTGGAAAGACCCCATTCTGTGCAAGAGAACGCCTGAAAAATCATGCCCATCCAACTTAAAACCCTTGGTGCCGCCTCTGCATGGTAGCGAAAAACGTGCATTCAAACTCAGATAAAATATTGCTGATTGACACCTCTGAAAACTAAATGCACAATGCCGCACTGAAAGTGACAGTCCAACGCACAAAATGACAGAACCCAGTCTGGCTGAGTGGGTGTAACCACTGGGGAGTGATAGGGGGGCATTTCAGACAAATTTTCTAGAATTGGTGGTTTTTCTCCTCCACTTTTGCTCAAAGAATGCACGTTTTGACTTCTTTTTATAGTTAAAACGCCATTTGCAGGTCAAATTGTCCCCCAGATTTCACTTTGATCTCTCCATTCAAGGTTTGTTCCAGGCCCGATTTGAGGGATGCGGCCGCCCCCTGGGCGTAAGTGAGGCTCGCAAACTGCCTTGTGTAGTCAGAATCCCTGCTCTTTCCAGGAAAACGAAATAAGAAAAACGACATTTTGATAGACACAATCCTTTCAACCCAGCCGAGTTTCCTTGAACATTCAGAGCGATGCAAATACAGCAGAGACACGAGCTGACAAAGCTTACTGGGCTGTTGGGAGGCCGAGCAGACGCTAGCCAGCGCCAGCAGGCAGACGATGGTCAGCACCGAAGCACGCATCGCTGGGAAGTGGCAGCTGTCCACGGCGGTGCCCCCCCCCCCCCCCCCCTCCGCTAGCTCCACCGTCTGCGTCAACCGCCCGCGGCAGGCATTACGCGGCGGTGAAGGTCAGCTGACGGCCGGCCCGTCACCTGGCGTGCTTCGGGACGTGCTCAGTCTCGCGGGCAGCGGGCTGACTGACAATGATGACTGGCTGACTGACATCACAATGATGGGCAAAACTGGTCCAAAAGTAAAGGTGTGAAGAAATTGTTATCACTTTGGTTATTGACAGATATCTGGGAACGTTGCATGAGAGAGATGGTGTACTGTCCAAACAATCACAGGGTGACTACTTTTCTAAGCTTTTCTTCGGAAAGACTTCATTGCCCACGAAAAAAATGGGCACGCAGCATTTTAAAGCTTGCAGTTTACTTGGCTTGCTATTTCTTCCTGCAGAACCCGCTCGCCTCTATGTAAGTCAAGCTCAAAAATACTTTGGTAGACCATACTGTACAACTCAGATGACGAAGAATCGAAGTGCGAGCCGTAAGGACACGAGAAAGTTACGCCACCAACGTCAAGGTCGACCTCTTAGTGTGATTTGATCGGCCAGTGTTCTCAAAAAAGGCATCAAACTACCCAAGACCCGTCAAGTTTTGAAACTTTCCTTCCATCCCGCTCATGCATCAAAATACAGCCTAGGGATGCACAAACCATTAAGTGGCCTGGTGCTGCACTTTAATGTTGACTGCATAATTAGAGTTTGAAAGAAGTGAAACTAAGTAAGGGTTCACCAGAGCGTGTTTATAAGTCGGTTTCAAATATTGAGAATCGTTCGAAAATGGAAATTCAGAAAAGGCGCGAAAACATATCTCATTATTCGGCAATTTTTTAGGATAAAAGTGCCGTCTAAATGCTGTATCATTCAGCGTTTCAAGTGTATATGCAAGTGCAGAGAACCTTCTCCCATTTGTCTACGTCTTCAGATACATTTCTTTATGTGCTCTTTTTCTGTGCTGCGCTGCACAGTGCATGATCAATGTATTGTTCATCTGCTTCAACGTCTCGCTCATTTTTTGATGATCAGATTTAGCCCAAGCCTTTTGGATTTCAGGTATTTCTGGAACCAAAGTTTTCGCAAAGCAGTAATCGTTTTGAAAGCCGTACTCCTACCACCCGACTGTGTTATTCCAAGTCAACGGAGAGAGCTTGGCAATGAAAGTTTAACGCACCGCAACGCTTCGCATGGCCCGTCCTGCCCTCTGACGTCATCCAACCACTGACGTGGCTGCTGCCACCGGCTACGATCCATATCTGTCTAGTAGGAATGGCCTTCCCCTGCCTTCTTACCTCTCACCCGTTAATGTTGATGGGTAGAGTCCAAAGAACCGGCATATCACGCAGGCACGCAAGCTCTCAGAAACGGCTCGCCCGATTGCTCTGAAACCTTCATCAATTGATTTCTTGTACCGAAGTGAGTCATAAGGAGGCAATATTGACACCTGACCTGAGGTCAGCCACCTTGAAAACGCGAAGGGAAAATTTCACATGCAAATGCAGACAACTTATAGCTCAGAACCCTACCGAACCGATCGCTGCTAAACCTTCGCCATTGGATGTGCCATACCTGATTATCAGTTGCAGCTCCAAATTTGGTGGCCCTAGGTCAGGTTCAAAGTTGTCAAATTTCCCAACGTCCAAAATTCTTGCTTGTAGACAGCTCAGAGCTCAGAGCCTGCCAAACCATAGCCTCCGGTTTGATGGGTTCCGAGTAACGTAAATCTACTAAAACGTAAACTTCATAAAGATGGTCTTCGACGAAGATTTCATGAAATCCTTCTGATTTGTTTGGCAGGTATCAAGGTGTCAAGATCAAGAATTATCTATCATCATTCAAAAACGCAACGATGGCTGTTCCCGAAGGATCAATTCTTGGCCCAGTTCCCTTCATAATGTACATAAATGACTTGTCTAAATTAAGCAGCAACATGATTTGCCTCTCTTACGCTGATGATACTGCGATTATTTTCAAAGCCGAAAGTATTGTGGAACTTTAAAACAGTATCAACGCGCTTTTGCTTCGAACGACTTCCTGCATTAGCGCCAATTTCCTTTCACTGAACGTAAAAAAACATTGACACAGCATTATACTGCCCTTTCCTCGCCGTTCTAACTAAATGTACGAATTAACAATTCACGTATTGAAGAAAAAATAAAATACCTTGGTGTGCTTATTTGCAGATTTCTTAAATTTACGCCTCACGTTGGTTTTGTTGCAAAGGTATCGAGTGGAAATATCGGAACAATAAGTAGGATTAGGTACTTCATTGATAAAGCAACGTCACATCTACTCTTTAACACATTAGTTCTTCCTTACTTGAGTTACTGTCGCTTGAGTTGGGTGTAAATTATGCATCTCAACTTGATCGGTTAGTAATTTTACAAAAAAAGGTTTTGCGTCTGATAAAAAACGTGTACCCACCACAAACCTCCCAGCCAATCCTTAAACGACATAAATTTTAACAAAGTGGGATATCGCTAGATCCTAAATGTTGTTTGTGATGCACAAATTTACAACTTCACAGCTCTCTGCATTATTCGGTTCAATATACAAGCCGTACGAATCAAATGAAATATATACGAGGCAAGTAAAACATTTTGACCACCCTTTCTCTAACCGCAATCATACACTATTCACGGCATCCTGCCTTTCCCAAAACTGTGGAACCATATTATGGTTTCATATTTTCCAAGGATAACTGATATCCATCAAATCCATCATCATCATCGTTAATCAAAATCCATCGTTAGGAACATCATCCCCAAGCATGTCATAAATGCATATTAACTTTACCAACATACTTGAACACATTGCAATTTTTTGACCGGCACGTATGTAACTCACTCCATGCTTAGCCTCTTTCATGTTCTACAATTACGTTCCGATGTAGCCATATCCATGCTCTTGTAGCTAAAGTCATGGCGTTGGCTCCGCGAGTTTTCCCAGCAGCAAGCTCCGCTTAGCTAGGAGGACTCCACGGACCATAGGCGTGGGAACGTTTCAAAAAGTGGGCGGGCCAACCTCAGGGTGTGCTTGAATAACTTCTGGAAAGCAAACCCGATAACCCGAGGGGTATGCATATTTCATGTGTGCGATTTTTAGACTGATGATAACAACGGATTGGCCCTTAACACGCGCTCGAGTGGGGGTCATATTGCCCCCCCCCCCAAGGTTTTTCCGGAATGGTTTTTGAATGACGTGGCTTAGCCGCGCCAAATTTGCATGACTGTCGACAAATGAATAGCGGATCGCGTAGTATCAACAAATTACAGGTACCTTGTAAGGTCGCTGACCTATGGCAAGTTAAAGTCAGGCCATGGTTTCAGCGAAGGCAATTTCTTGGGAATCCTTCAATCTGATACAGCAACGGAGTGTTAGACCAAGCCATACGCCTCTGAGATACTTTCTTAGGTAATACAGCAATGGACGAATTACACTGACCTCAGGTCAGGTATTAACGTTAGACCAAGTTCCAAACCAACCTGTTTTACTACTCTGGCGCTTGCTGTATGGGGTAGTTCTTGGTGTTCGTTTCAAATCTATTGATAACAGGAACCGCATAATTCACCATCCATAGACTTCTTAAAGGTCTGAATAGGTCGCTGACCTAGAATGACCCAGGTCAACATTTGGCGTTTAGGAGCACACTGCCTGGAGCGATCTTGGCTGCTTATCCAAATGTAAAACTCAATGCAGTCTTGTATGATTTTGGTCAGCATGACCTTCGAAAGGTCAAACAAGGTCATTGACCTCAGATGAGCATGCAACGTTTTGCATAGAATATTTATCTGGACTCAAAAGGCCCGTTGGAGACAATACTGGAATTTGAGCTTTTTAACCTTATTTGACCTCAGGGTCCTAACCTAGAAACTTGAAACTTTTGACCGAAGTGAGTTCACGTACAGGTCAATACACCCTGTGAATTTGGTCTCTCTAGCTCTCTTGGTTCCCGAAATTTCAAGGAGGTCAAATGGACCCCCACCCGTGCATAGGGTATCCAGATGGCCACCCGGGAGCGTGTTTAAGGACCGCAAAGGGGGCTGGAATCTGGTGGTTGAACTGGAAGAGTAAAGGGAGAATCGTTATTTTTCGTGTTTCTGTGACTACTTATCTGTCCTGAAGACACATTAACACGGCGTCCTTCGTCTGGTGGCACTTGCAGCGGCCGAAGTTGTGCGGTCTTGCTGAAGATGCAACCCAGGCCACCGCTGTCCTTGCTCTCGAGGTTGCGGGCCGGCATGATCAAACATTTTGATGAAGTCTGTGTCTAATCCATTCTGAAAAATTAACGTTCTCAGGCAAACATGGGACAACATTTTTGGTCTTTAAAGCCCATTTCGACCAACTTTATTCAACAATAGTGAAACTCCTACTCTACTCAACAATAATGAAACCCCTTTTTTCCATCCCGGCAAGAGGCCCCTTGAGAGAAACACCAAGGGTACATTACCGTTTCCGGTCAATGGCTGAAGTGCAATTCCGTCCCATCGCAAAGTGTCTTCTGGCTATCATCCTGGCTACACGGGGCAATATCTCCTGGTCAATCCGGAGGCCATTAGAAGGATATATTACAACACATTGTTCGCTTCCCTGACACGGCAAGCCTTCTGACCCGTGTAGTTCGCCCCATATCAGCACAGGAACTCTCATGGACGCAACAATATCCCTGATTGCCGCAGGTAGTCCAATGATTGCTACAGAAACTCCAGTTCCATGTTTTTCTGTGTTCTTCAGATAAATTAGGGACCCTCTGAGCTTAGATTATGAATGAAAGAGTGACCCAAATTTGTATCAACATGGCCAATTCATGTTCATCTCAAAATGTTCAAGATTCAGTCAGCATTGATTACTGATAAAACTATGTGATATAGTCTTGAACATGCGCGATCGCTAGTCATAACATCGACAGCCTCGACGCCCGGCGTTGCAGTCTTCATAGTCCGCGCAGCGTCGGCCTTGCGCCTTGACACTAAGCGATGGCCAAAAAGGAAAAGGAAAAGATGACGCATCTTGAGGAAGATGGCTGGTGAAATATGAAATCGGCATGCATGTTTAATGCTGTGCAAAAGTAAGCTAAGCACAACCTTAATCTGGTGTTAACGCACGGTTCATTGCGTCACTGGGATAGAGAGAGGTGCATTCCTGGTTACCTGTGCTTGGGTCGCCGTATAGAAAAAAGCCGAACGCTGCCACACCTTCACCATTGGATGCTTCATACCTTATTTACTCTTGCAGTCCCAAATTGATGGCCCTGGGTCAATTCAAAAGTCGTCAAATTTCATTATGTGTGCAAATTTGCAAATTTTGCAAATTTGCATGCAAATTTCATTATGCGTCACATGCCGGTTTTTAGACCCTTAGATTTGTATGTTTGTCAAGACGAATATCCAGCTTTCCTGGACGCGAGCAGAAACCTTGTTCATTGCACGTTCTCTCATTGTTTAACTTTCTCTCTACCCACCCGAAAATGATTATCAGCTGAAAAATTCTGCATACCGAAAGAACTGATTGCCCGGAACATTCACAGTTCGCCATGCACATGTCTAACGTGACGAAGTACTGCGTTGGGCGTCACCTAGCGAGCTTTTAATAAAGTTAGCAGATGGCGTTGCGTTAGCGTGTGAGCGCTTATGTTTGTCCACGTTCCGGCGTATGTTCAGGGGCGGATTCGGCAATGCGTCAAGGGTGTGACCACGCTTTGCTGCGAAGCCTTGGGACTTGGTGCCTCCCCCCCCCCCTCACAAAGGCTCCAGACTTAAGCTATTTCAGTTTTAACTTCTTCTATTTCAACGCGAGACTATCTGCCTCCGCGCAACATGAAGGGATAGGTATTGTGGGTATACGTGTACATGGTGTACGTTTTTCCAGAGATTTATTAATTTTTCTTTCCTGAGTAAAGAATTTCTGAAGATGTATAGAAAAACAAAGCTATAAAAAACGAGGCAAAGTTTGTTCTGAAATACCTCAAAGATAGGCACGACAACACGACTCGAACGACTAGCTATCGTTACTTTTTCGGCTGTTGCCCTGTTAGGGCTAGTTTATTAGTCATTTAACACACTTAGCGACTCAAAACATCCATCATACACAGCCACATGTAGAGATACCCCAGGCAAAACTACACTACCTTCATGCGCACATGTCTATGCCTCCCAAACAACTGTTGCAGTGCCGTCGGGAAGAGCCACCACTCAGGGCTGTGGCGGTGCCGCGCGCGGAGCCGTAGTGCACCTGCACGACGACGCGGCGGCCCGCGTGAATTGAAGCGGCCTGGCTGACAGCCCCAGCCCCCGAGCCGCAGTGGCCACAACTCCCACGCCAGGATTGGGGGGGGGGGGGAGGCGAAGTCGTGGTGGGGAATTACGTCGGTCCAAGCTGGTGGCGGTTACCACGTCGCGCCTGCCGCACTTAAACGCCTCAATCTACAACAGAAAAACTTTAGCATTCTGTCGCGACCACATCAGAAAGCCACGTCTCAGTGACACACAAAATGGCAAGCTTTGGTTTGTGAGGACTATGAAGCAGTGAGTCAGTCTAAGGTACCAGTGACCGGACGTTCGAGTGACTGATGGTCCGTTCATGTACCGGCTCACTAGGGTTGGTAGTCTGACTGCTGTTGGAACGGCGACGGGTCTAATGAAGGGTGAGCCGTGCCGACCGTGCAAGGCAGCGTGGAGCATGGCCTGTTGGTGCAGAAGGTGACGCGTCCACCGCCGTGGAATGGGCCGCTTGTTGGCTTTGACATGTTGTGAGGTTCGACGATGTTCGTCGGCTACGTATCAGTCGTTGCCGTACGATGACCGGAAAATCCGAATCAGTTTCCTCGAGTTACGGTTTTTGCTTAGGCTTCGTAGCTGTTCGATGCAGTACATAAGAGCACTTGGAAACGTAGGAAGCCACCTATTCATTTTACACCTCCTTATTCATAGAGACTTCTAGTAACTTAGTCATGTTTCCCAAAATGAGAAGGTACCGGACAGCGCTTCATTAACCGATTGAGCGTAGACGCAAAATGAGGATTGTGCACTCCGCTGTCTTTAACATTACGAACACGTGTCACTTTCTAAACCGTTGCTGCGAGTTCAGCCACCAATCTAATCCTATGATTGGTGAGAGGTAGTAATGTCGTCAAAGTTTGAAACCCCGTGAAACCACGGTCGCCATGGTCATTTCACCCTGCGCCACCAGGGGAAAAGCTCATGCAACTCATACTTAACGCTTTTTTTGCCACTGTTGGTAGCGCGCGAAATGCCGACGTTTGTAAGAGGCATCTGTTTGATTTAAAGCATACAATTTAGGAAAACGTTAGACTTGTCACTGGGAAGAATGCTTAGAACCCAGCTGTCGCTTTCGATGACGTTCAATTTGTATTTGAGGCGCTCATTTTGTTTTGATGGTCTATCCGGCGCAGTGACGTGATGCTGTTTCACGACCGTACCCATTGGAATTATCAAGGTAAGACTTCAGAAGGGCCGCCAGAGTGGTGGTAAACATCAGGGATCTGCTTACATCTGCTTATAAGTGCTCGTCCAATTGCCAAACGCCCACCAAGAGGCCTTTTGGCCATCGGACACACCTACCTTGGACCTCTCGGACCACCCACATTTAAGGTTTTGCCGAGTCCGGGAATTCCGGACAGCCGACCGCCATAGCTTCTCCAGCCACGGTAGTAGTGCTCCTCGATTTTGGGCCCCTTTAAAATGAAGGCATCGGGACCTGTGAATGAATCGCTTGGCCTCGGTGCCTCTAGAAAATTCATTTCATGGTGCTTTGAAATGAAGGGTTTCGTGTCCCCTAACCGGATGGGTCAATCCATAATTTTGAGGCATGGACGTTGCGGCAGCCCCTGAAAACTTGTCTCTTAAAAATGGAGGTGTTGAAGCCCTTTGCTCTGCTCCTAGATGCCTATGGTAACTTAAAGTGATGGTGCCCAGAGACGACAGTTTTTGGTGCCGCTTCATCGATTCGGCCAATCCAGAACTACCATCAAGGTACAATACACAAAAATGGGGTGTCCATTGGATTGAAATTGGGTGCCCTCTGAAATTAATCGTTTTGGGCCTTTGAAAAGCTCATGTGGTCCAAAGAGGGGGGGGGGGGGGCGGCATGATCTCGATGTCCTGCTTTGGATGCGTACCCGCACACGTTTGCGTGTCGACAAACAATGAACGATGTTGTCTTTCGGAAACAGAAAAAGAATGACATTCGGATATCAAAGTTTATTAATCTGCATTAATTGAAGCCGATACTAAACCCATTTTCCAGTGATAGGTTTCAAATGCATGAGGTTACATGCTCCAGGTGCACCACTGACTAATTGCCGGATGAGCTGTGCACAATACACAAGGAGGGAAAAGTATGTCGAACTTTACCTGCCTCAGAGGTGACATGTGTGGCACACGATTAAGTTGATGATCTCGGGTCCCGCCTCATGCAAAATGTGTGACGCGTTACGCACGTGACGGCGCGCACACGTCGGCGCCTCAGGCAGCGACTCAGGGCACGCGTGTGCAGTACGAGCCGTGACATTGGCTCAGCAAGGGGCACCAGCACTCTGATTTGCGTTGGGTCGTTTGAGGACGAGCCATTGGTCCCGTGACTGTAGCGCAACGTTGGCCACAAGCGACCGGCCCACGTGGACACCCGGGATATGGTGTCAATAACTACCGGTGGGGTCAAAGCGAAAACTATGACACGACGGTGGAGTCATATTTCAGTTTTCTATGTTATGTCGGAACCCGAACCTGCCACGGCATGCAGGCTACCGCCACCTTCCGCGCGCCCCCTTCGCGCCCTTTGATTGGGCCTCCATTTACCCCCGCGCCGCTGTGCGCATGAAGCCCACGCCCACACACAGCACAGGGGCTATGCATGCCCTGAGTCGGCGGGCTTCAGGTTGTTGGTTACCATCAACGCCGTCACAGACCGCTCGGTCTGCCCTTGCGGGGCCAGGCTGTGCCAGCTTTGGTGCAGCATAACGCCGTTTGTGTCAATATCCAATGCCCGGAGGCCTGGGGAAGTCCAACCATCGCGGACACCGTGAATGGCCATTTGGAAGGCAGTGTTTACAAAGTGCCCGTCGCGATCAGGGCGAGAGATTCGCTGCAAGAACAACATATTCCCTTTCGATAAAACGAGTTTTATTGGGCTGGTTGCGTAAGGTACATATGTTGAGTCTGAAAAGGACTGGAACACCCAGGGGATGAGGGAATTATCCACCGTCGACCCTTGTTTCCAACCAAGACCCTCAAAAACACCAAACATCTCTCCTTTGATCGTAAGCATTTGATGTGTTCGAACCTGGAATTAAGTTAGGTGAGTGTAACGGGGAAAGTACATGGTACCCTGTGGATTAGGTGT
>NW_023596225.1:32626606-32650311 GCF_011947565.3 Pollicipes pollicipes | reverse complement strand
CGATTAAAAAACCTAAAGTTGTAACCAGTTTGACATTTGCTGAAGATGCAGGGGCCTTGTGGGATTTCGGCCACTTCAGTTTGAGGATCCTTTAGTTTCATCGGGAAGATATCTTCCTCTGTGCTACATGAAGGGATACATGTAGTGGGTATATGTGCACATGACATGCGTTTTTTCCAGAGATTAACTGATTTTACCATTCTGAGCCAAGAACTTCTCAACATATGCGGTAACACAAAATTGTAAAAGACGAAGCAGTTTTGGTTTTTAAATACTATCAAAGTTGGGCATGACAACACGACTGAAACGACTACCCACCGTTAACTTTTCAGTTGGTTAGCAGCAATGGCTAGTGTATTGTTCGTTTTGCTCACTTCACGACTCAAAACATAAAGCGCATACAGCCACATGTACAGATAACCGAGGCGAAACCACACTACCTTAATGCGGACATGTCTATGCCTCCCGAATAACTGATGACAAAGTTTAGTGAAATGTTTAGATAAAGTAAACAAACAGCTTCGATGAAAAAAGCATACTCGAGAAAATCATTCCGGCTCAAACTGCGTTTATTTTCGACACAAATGCAGTTTTAATTGTTCAAGGCGACCTATCAAGTTAACATTTTCACCCTCCTGGGGACTTCAAGTTAGTCGTGTTTTACAAAATGGGAATGTACCGGACAGCATTTCATTAACCGATTAAGCGCACACGCAACATCAGGCGTTTGCACTCCGGTGTCTTTGTCATCACGAAAAAATGTCACTTACGAAGCCCTTGCTGTGAATTCGCGCACAGATAGAATTGTCCGAAATCGCAGCAAGGGTTAAAAAACTCATTCCAATCGAGCAATGACGTATTGAAAAGTATGTTTGCTGTATAGAGGAATTATGTTGTCTAGAGCAGTCTTTTACCACTTTTAAGTATAACTAAGAGTTACAGAAGAGCCTATTTCATCATATCTGATGCCTGCTTCAATATCTTCAATTATGTAACATTTCTTTAAAGCTGTTGAAAACTCAACAATTTCAGATTGAAGGAAAAACTGAAAGCGTGTTTTAACATAGCTGTGCTGCAGTGAGTGGTTGAACCAAAGCGTTGCATCTGGAGGAGGATTAGGACGTTTCGATTTGGACGATCGGTAATAAGATCATGTGGTTCTATTTGGTTCAGTTGTCCATGATATCCTTGTTATTTGCACCACGCGTACGTGCGTCAAACAATTCTCTACATAGTGTTTTTTTACGAAAAGATAGCCGGACTTCTATTTCACGATTTCAAGCTAACAGAGCAAATCAATATTACAACTTTTTCCGGCAAAGTGCCTGGTATGATAAAATCACCCCACCTAATTCGGAGGCAGGGAAAACTCACATCAAACAACTTTTTCATTTTCCGTGACTTCTAGTTGATTCGTCTTTAGGTAAACTTGGTGTCTAACCAAAAAAGTGTGCGTAGTGATTCAAAAATGGGTGGCAATTGGAGCCAATGAATCCACGCGTGCAGTGATGCAATTTCGCCACGATCGTGGCGACGATTTCGATGACGGCGGGTTGTATTTGGCCCCGTTTTTCCAAATTCCGACATGGCCGGCTTGCACGACGAATTCCGGCGCAACGTTGCGTCGCACACTCTCGTGTTGACCTCGTGAAATGTAGCCGGTACACGGGTCGACCGCGCTGAAATTGGATTCACGCCTCCACCGGCTCCGGTGGCCGAGGTGTGGCGTAAAACGTGAAAAACGGTCTGAAACGGCAAAATCTGTCTTTACCGCCGCTGCGCACGTGGCACGTGTAGCTACGTACGTGACATCACGCGGTTCCCTGTTCAACTGTCTGTCGAGGGGTGTTGATTTCCCGCCGCTCCGACCGTCGGTTGCTGAGATGCGGCCGTGGTTTCTAACTGCCGATCGCCGGTTTTTATCGAGGTCGCTTTTTCACGCCGCCCATGTAAAACCAATGGGCCAAAAATGCGCATTCAAATACGCACCACGCACGATACGTTGACTCTACCGCTACGAAACTCGACTCAATACGTCGTCACGTGAGCACGTCCATGGTGTCAAAATTTCACCTTTAAGCGACCCGCCGTTTGACTTCCGCCACCTCCATCTCCACAATGCAGAAGTTTTGCCACGTGCATTCTGTTTGAATTTTTTACAACGCTAAAATCGACAGGATGTGCTATTTGATTGGTAGTTAAACCCAAGTGAAAGTTTCGAAAACCAAAGTTTTTGCTCATATTTCGGTTGTTCTTGGACTGACCTTAAAAATTATAACACCGAACGGTGCTCAGTGTTAAGACGCCTTGTTTACTGTAGAGCTCACGTGGTTTCAGGCAAAATTCAGGGACTGGATTATTTCAGAACAAAGAAGATTTTTCTCACATTTTGGTGCCTCTTTCGTCCCACTTCTCTTTGTTCTTTGCAATCGACTTTTCCTGTCGTGATCTTTCATTTTTCTTTTAACGAAGCATATTAGACTGTTAGTCATGTTCAAAGCTGCACTTGGTCCCAAATCCATATGATATTAAAATCTAACGCTGTAGCCATAAGACAGTATCAATAGCCCTATTCCTCGGAGAAGAAAAGACAGGAGAAAGGAAATATAGATGCCTTGATATTTCGCCAACATGCCTTTATCGAAACGAATAGCAGTAGCGAATTCAAAATTGTTGCTGCTGCTTTCACCACAAAATACAGATCGCAACGGTTAGCGGATACACGGTGCCATAATATTCACACACCTAAGGCCATAAGACACGTAATGGTTTGTGAGGTTAAAATGAAAACCTTCTAAACACGGGAATGACCTAAGTCCTTTACAGTTAACCCGATGCCCAATAACCAATTACAATAACCCAATGCCCGTCCCCACAACCAAAATGCCTGCCGCCCCACATGAGCGCCATAGAAGAGCGCCATCGACGCCCTAAGGTGGCGTTCAAAGGGGTGTTGTCACTTGTCGATTAGAAGAGCCGCGTGCATCCAATGCCGGCTCTCTGGGTGAATCCTTGAATGACTGCTATGCGGCCTAAATTAAAAACTTGCTAAAAACAATCCAAACATGAAAGGCAGATCTTCCCTTTCATCAAAACAAAACGGACTAGATCCGATGAGGAAAAATGGGGTGGTGTATACATATATATATATATATATATATATATATATATATATATATATATACATATATATATATATATACATATATATTTGTGTGTGTGTGTGTGTATATAGAATAGAGAGAGAGAGAGAGAGAGAGGGAGAGAGAGAGGGAGAGATTATATATATATATATATATATATATATATATATATATATATATATATATATATGTATCCATAGGAGATAGTTATCGGGTGCTCGGTTTGGCCCCCGAAGAAATTTCACAGCTTGACGCCCGTGATTCAGTATGCAAGATTCGGAAACCATTCCATTTTTTTAGGGAGCGGTATGGTATCCAGGAGTTTGTTCGCGTCTTAGATAGCCAAGGCCTGGCTTCGTCACTTATCCCATAACCTACTAAACGACATCCAATGCAACAGTTTCCAGTGAACGATATACGCATCAGTGTAGAAACTACGCGGTAGTCTTCCGAGAACCAATGGACGCAGCCGCATTTCTCACCGCAGACCTAGCCCGCGGCGGCATTGCGTCAGCTGACCTTTACCCGCCGCTCACAGACCGGCTCACAGACCGACATCCTGCCGTGGGGGCTGCCCAGGTGCTGCGCCACCAGAGGCCAGGTGGCGGGCGGTGAGTGACGGCCGGCAGAACAGCGACCTTCGACGGACCCGGATGTTTCGTGGCCGGCTGTCACAGGGACATTACCGCAGGCGAAGGATGACAAAGGTCGTCACATGTGACATTGCGGTGGTCGGACGTGTGGCGCCGCCCATCTTAGCACATATCAGTGTCTGATGTGCTTTGTTCTGTTGCGTGTTTACTCGCCATGCCAACTGCGAAAGTTTCTAAGGGCTCAACCATGCTCCATGTAGGATAATGTTACGGAAATTACACACCCGTAAAGCGATAGAACCCTCCTGTAGTGGCTCACAGGTTTTCACCCAATCAGTAGCTTTGCTAGATAAGAAGCTAATAGGCTTATCGCCAACAGGCACTCACTCAACTGCCATGTTTTACTCCTTTACCCCATGGTGTATGATCCATTTTAAGTACAGTTTACGCTCAGCCAGCGTGCAGTTTATCATCGTCACATCAGCGTACAGTTGATCGGCAACTAGCTCGCGTGCTGTTTTGGTTGTAGTACTCTGAGAATTTGGATACATTATTGCTTAACCACATGGCTTTTTCTTGCAATGTTGCATTATGGCAACAACCTCATCTCCCTCAATCCCATTCGATCGATGTCAGATATCGTTAATCAGAGCAGACACCCACGTGAAACTAACTGCACAATGCGGGTAAGGATGTTCTTATCAATAGACAACCCGAACACTGTTCGACTGGTGCGTGCGCCGGCAGTCGACCGAGAAACGACCAATGCCACCTTCTACCAACCTGACCTCGATTATAACATGCTGTGGATGAACCATGACATGATGGAATGTGAAAACGGCATAGTCTAGCTATTGTGTCTAAAATGCAACGGCAATATCTGCGCTGACCAGATGCGCTCTGTTCTTTTTTTATCGCTGTAACTGAAAACGCAAACCACGCCACACATGTCGACGTTGTCTCTTGAGGCTTGACTACAAGCCTAAGCGAACCAATTTGCAAGCAATCCCTCTTCTAAATTTATGCACAAAAGCCAAGCTACATTGACTTCTACCTGCTAATCTTAAGAAATATGGCTTTCCCAGTGCATCACTACCACCCGTTTGTGTGGGTTTCCCAAAGCCTGCACGCTCTATGCACCCCTGTTTTGGTGTCGCATGCAAGGGAAAACACTTCAGCCGGCAACAGAACAGCCCACTTGTCCCGTACCCAAAAGCGCGTCAAGCTGTTTTGACAGAGTCACTTTCAACACAAAAATCAGAGAAAAGCACTGAGCAATGATTGAATGGACCAGACAGATAATTAGATAAAAAAACAGAGCTACAATTTAAGACATTACAGCTAAGCAATGTTTCAGTACTATCCCATGGCAAAGAGTCTTGCCCCCACCTGTTATTGCCTGCATTTGCAAACACGGAAAAGGTACTTTGAAAGCTGTACATGGTGAGTATTGTGGCATTTAATAGACCATAGTCCTCGCATAGTCCTTGAATTATTTGGATCTGTCGATAGCGGGACAAGTAGTGAGAGAAGTATGCTATTTGCTCAAGCATTGAAGCGCATCGGCTGTTCCGCTGATGGTGGGTGACAACTGAGAGGTTAAAACGTACGACTTGAATATTCATATAGGCATACAGGGGTAAACAATTGGTGAATGAGTTAAGCTGACCAAGAGGAATCCCTTTTGTGACAACGATCAGGTAGCTGAGAGCGGGGACAGCGCAGCAGAGGAGGCAGAGGTAACAGCGTGGAAGAGTATTTGTTTTCTCCACCCCTAATTTTTGGGAGCCCTCTTTCTTGCAACTAAGGGCATCGTAACTACACAGAAAGTACCAAAACTCAGATCACGTGGGCCCCATTATTAAGATCGTTGGGATGGCCCCATTCTGTGCAAGAGAACGCCTGAAAAATCATGCCCATCCAACTTTAAACCCTTGGTGGCGCCTCTCCATGGTAGCGAAAAATGTGCAGTCAAACTCGGAAAATATTACTGATTGGCACCTCTGAAAACTAAATGCACAATGCCGCACTGAAAGTGACAGTCCAACGCACAAAATGACAGAACCCAGTCTGGCTAAGTGGGTGTAGCCACTGAGGAGTGATAGGACATTTCAGCCAAATTTTCCAGAATTGGTGGCTTGTGTCCTCCACTTTGAGCTTCCTCATCCCTCCACTGAGGGATGCGGCCGCCCTGTGGGCGTAAGTGAGGCTCGCAAACTGCCTTGTGGAGTCAGAATCCCTGCTCTTTCCAGGAAAACGAAATAAGACATTTTGATAGACACAATCCTTTCAACCCAGCCAAGTTTCCTTAAACATTCAGAGCGATGCAAATACAGCAGAGACACGAGCTGACAAAGCTTACTGGGCGGTTGGGAGGCCGAGCAGACGCTAGCCAGCGCCAGCAGGCAGACGATGGTCAGCACCGAAGCATGCATCGCTGGGAAGTGGCAGCTGTCCACGGCGGTGGCTCCCCCTCCGCGAGCTCCACCGTCTGCGTCAACCGCCCGCGGCAGGCATTACGCGGCGGTGAAGGTCAGCTGACGGCCGGCCCGTCACCTGGCGTGCTTCGGGACGTGCTCAGTCCCGCGGGCAGCGGGCTGACTGACGTCCCCATCACAATGATGGGCAAAACTGGTCCAAAAGTAAATGTGTGAAGAAATTGTTATCACTTTGGTTATTGACAGATATCTGGGAGCGTTGTATGAGAGAGATGGTGTACTGTCCAAACAATCACAGGGTGACTACTTTTCTAAGCTTTTCTTCGGAAAGACTTCATTGCCCACGAAAAAAAATGGGCACGCAGCATTTTAAAGCTTGCAGTTTACTTGGCTTGCTATTTCTTCCTGCAGAACCCGCTCGCCTCTGTGTAAGTCAAGCTCAAAAATACTTTGGTAGACCATACTGTACAACTCAGATGACGAAGAATCGAAGTGCGAGCCGTAAGGACACGAGAAAGTTACGCCACCAACGTCAAGGTCGACCTCTTAGTGTGATTTGATCGGCCGGTGTCCTCAAAATAGGCATCAAACTACCCAAGACCCGTCAAGTTTTGAAATTGTCTTTCCATCTCGCTCATGCATGAACATACAATCTAGGGATGCACAAACCATTAAGTAGCCTGGTGCTGCACTTTAATGTTGACTGCATAATTAGAGTTTGAAAGAAGTGAAACTAAGTAAGGGTTCATCAGAGCGTGTTTATAAGAAGGTTCCAAAAATTGAGAATCCTTCAAAAATGGAAATTCAGAAAAGGCGCGAAAACATATCTCATTATTCGGCATTTTTAGGATAAAAGTGCCGTTTAAATGCTGTATCATTCAGCGTTTCAAGTGTTATGCAAGTGCAGAGAACCTTCTCCCATTTGTCTACGTCTTCAGATACATTTCTTTATGTGCTCTTTTTCTGTGCTGCGCTGCACAGTGCATGATCAATGTATTGTTCATCTGCTTCAACGTCTCGCTCATTTTTTGATGATCAGATTTAGCCCAAGCCTTTTGGATTTCAGGTATTTCTGGAACCACAGTTTTCGCAAAGTAGTAATCGTTTTGAAAGCCGTACTCCTACCACCCGACTGTGTTATTCCAAGTCAACGGAGAGAGCTTGGCAATGAAAGTTTAACGCACCGCAACGCTTCGCATGGCCCGTCCTGCCCTCTGACGTCATCCAACCACTGACGTGGCTGCTGCCACTGGCTACGATCCATATCTGTCTAGTACGAATGGCCTTCCCCTGCCTTCTTACCTCTCACCCGTTAATTGAAACGAAGGATTTTGCTTCCCCTCACCGAATTGGTCAATCCATAATTTTGCGGCATGGACATTGCGGCAGCCCCTGAAAACTTGTCTTTTGAAAATGAATTTTGCAGGCGTTTGCTCCACCCCTCGAATTGGGTGCCTAAAGTAAATTTAAGTTATGATGCCCAGAGATGAAAGTTTTTCGTGCCGCTTCACCGAATGGGCGAATGCAGAAATGTTATCAAGGTGCAAGGCACAAAAATAAGTTGCCCATTGGAATAAAACTTGGTCCCCTTCTAAAATGGACGGGTTTAGACCTTTGAAATGGCCCGTTGGAATTTGGTGTCTCTTGAAAGGCTCGTCGTGCCCCGAAATGAAGGTTTTGATGTTCCTTCAACATGGGATTTTGGTGCCTCGAAGAGACACCGAAACTCATGTGGCCCAAAGGGGGGAAGGGAGGGGGGCATGATCCCGACGTCCTACTCTGGATGCGTGCCCGCACAAGTTTGCGCGTCGACCCACAATGAACGATGTTGTCTTTCGGAAGCATAAAAGAATGAACATTCGGATATCAAAGTTTATTAATCTGCTTTAACTGAAGTCGCTACTTAACCCATTTTCAAGTGATTCCTTTCAAAGGCATGAAGTCACATGCTCAAGGTGTGTCAAAACCCACGTAGCATATCAAGAAAACCACAAGATAGGCTGACTAATCGCCGGATGAGTTGTGGTTAAACATAGAAAAGCATTCACGTTTAGAATACGTGACACCGCACGCTAAAGCCCTGCAAATGAGCGCAAGACATCCGGAGGGGAATTGCTCATCCAGTACCATGCTTCACCCCTGGTAGGGATAGAAACATCTGGATCCACAGCCGTATGGACAGCAGATCTTCCCCGGAAGGCAGTCTTCCTGCGTGTGGCAGTGAATTCCTTCTATGTATTCGCATGTCGTGATAATGCCCTCATTGGATGGGCATCCTCTCCCGCCAGCTGTGAAAAATAGGGACTTATCAGCAACTAGCAAGCGCTCATCAATGCTCTTTTCAATTGCATGGTTACGAAACACTTTGCAAAGGAGGACGAGCACCAAAACGCCGATCATAGCGTGCACAATACACAAGGAGGGAAAAGTATGTCGAACTTTACCTGCCTCAGAGGTGACATGTGTGGCACACGATCAAGTTGATGATCTCGGGTCCCGCCCCATGCAAAATGTGTGACGCGTTACGCACGTGACGGCGCGCACAAGTCGGCGCCCCAGGCAGCGACTCAGGGCACGCGTGTGCAGAACGAGCCGTGACATTGGCTCAGCAAGGGGCACCAGCACTCTGATTTGCGTTGGGTCATTTGAGGACGAGCCATTGGTCCCGTGACGGTAGCGCAACGTTGGCCACAAGCGACCGGCCCACGTGGACACCCGGGATATGGTGTCAATAACTACCGGTGGGGTCAAAGCGAAAACTATAACACGACGGTGGAGTCATATTTCAGTTTTTTATGTCATGTCGGAACCCAAACCTGTCACGGCATGCAGGCTACCGCCACCTTCCGCACGCCCCCTTCGCGCCCTTTGATTGGGCCTCCATTTACCCCCACGCCGCTGTGCGCATGTAGCCCACGCCCACACACCGCACAGGGGCTATGCATGCCCTGAGTCGGCGGGCTTCATGTTGTTGGTTACCATCAACACCGTCACAGACCGCTCGGTCTGCCCTTGCGGGGCCAGGCTGTGCCAGCTTTGGTGCAGCATACCGCCGTCGGTGTCAATATCCAATGCCTGGAGGCCTGGGGAAGTCCAACCATCGCGGATCCCGTGAATGGCCATTTGGAAGGCAGTGTTTACAAAGTGCCCGTTGCGAACAGGGAGAGAGATTCGCTGCGAGAACAACATATTCCCTTTCGATAAAACGAGTTTTATTGGGCTGGCAGCGTAAGGTACATATGTTGAGTCTGAAAAGGACTGGAATACCCAGGGGATGAGGGAATTATCCACCGTCGACCCTTGTTTCCATCCAAGACCCTCAAAAACACCAAACATCTCTCCTTTGATCGTAAGCATTTGATGTGTTCGAACCTGGAATTAAGTTAGGTGAGTGTAACGGGGAAAGTACATGGTACCCTGTGCATTAGGTGTGGTAATTGTATCATAATAAAAAACTAGGTGATCCTATTCTTCTTATCTTAGGTGGAGTGATTCCATCCCACATGAATTAAGTAGCGTGATTCTATCGCATAAAAGTCTAGCGGCGATAGACACTGCGTGGTCCCACTGAGCCCAACATGATATAAAACATCATGATTATACTCAAACAATGGAATTTTCTTCTCGTAGTAGGTTTTTGCCATTCGAAGGCACAGAACTCGATTAAAAAATCTAAAGTTGTAACCGGTTTGAGATTTGCTGAAGATGCAAGGGGCCTTGTGGGATTTCGGCCACTTCAGTTTGAGGATCCTTTAGTTTCATCGGGAAGATATCTTCCTCTGTGTTACATGAAGGGATACATGTAGTGGGTATATGTGCACATGACATGCGTTTTTTCCAGAGATTAACTGATTTTACCATTCTGAGCCAAGAACTTCGCAACATATCCGGTGACACAAACTTGTAAAAGACGAAGCAGTTTTGGTTTTTAAATACCATCAAGGTTGGGCATGACAACACGACTGGAACGACTACCCACCATTAACTTCATAATGCCGCACGGAAAGTGACAGACCAATGCACAAAATAAATAAAAAAAAACGCCGTGTGGTATAAGCGGTAGAAGCCACTGGGGGGTGCAAGGAAACGTTTCGACTAAATTTTCCAAAATTGACGGTTCGTCTCCTCCACTTTTGCTCATCAAATGCACATCTTGCCTTCTTTTCACGTTAGAAACTTCGTATGCAGGTCAGATTGCTCCAGATTTCAGTTTGATCTCTCCAATCAAGATTTGTCCCACCTCGATTTGAAAGTTGCGGTTGCACCTCGGGGCATGAGTGACAGAGATCTAACATACCAAAACTAGTGGGGCCAAAAATTCCCTGGAAGGATTTGGGTATACCAAAGAGCCGCTTTCAAGTTCAACATGTAAAAGGTAGCAACAATCTCCCTTCATTCACATGATGTAGCTATCTTCCGGGTGTTTCTCTTGGCGCGTATTGATATGCAGACCTTGCGAGTGAAGACGGGTCCAGTGGGTGGCCATTATTGACTTTAGGAACCCTACCACAACCTTTTTTAGCTTATGGTGTGAATGCAAAAACAAAGCGCAAAGTAACAACATTTCAGGTGCTGGGAATTTTCTGAGACTGGGAAACCGCTCTGTGTACTCATAATTCTTGCTCTTTCTGGGAAACAAAATAAGAAAAATAAATTTGAATAGACACAATGTATTTAACCCAACCAAGTTTCCTTGAACAGTCAGAGCGATGCGGATACAGCAGAGACACGAGCTGACAATGCTTACTGGGCGGATGGGAGGCCGAGCAGACGCCGGCCATCGCCAGCAGGCAGACGATGGTCAGCACCGAAGCACGCATCGCTGGGAAGTGACAGCTGTCCACGGCGGTGGCTCCCCCTCCGCTAGCCCCCACTGTTTGTGTCAACCGCCCACGGTAAATGCCGCGACGGTAAAGGTCAGATGTCGGCCGGCCCGTCACCTGGCGTGATTCGGGAAGGGCATACCCTTGCGGGCAACGGTAGTGACTCACAGCTCCCATCACAATGATGGGCAAAACTTGTCCAAAAAAGGTGCGATTTAATTTGTATCACTTTGATTATTCACAGATTTCTGGAAAAGTTGTGTGGAAGCGATGGTGTACTGTCCACACAATCACAGAGTCACTTCTATTTGAGGCTGTCCTTCCGAAAGATTTCATTGCCCACTAAAACAAATGAGAACGCGGAATTTTGACGCTCGCAGATTACTTGATTTGCTATTTCTTCCTGCAGGACTTGCTCGCCTCCATCTAAGTTGAACTCAGAAATGCCTTGCCCGACCATACTGTACAAACTAAGATGGCGAAGAATCAAATTGCGAGCTAGAAGATCATGAGAAAGTTGCGACACCAGCATCAAGGTCGGCCCCTTATTGTGATTTCATCGGCCAAACAGTCTCCTCAAAAGAAGACATCAAACTACCAAAGACCTGTCAAGTTTTGGAATTTTCCTTTCATGCGATTCATGAATCAAACTGAAATCTGGTGATGCACAAATCATTAAGCAGCTTTGTGCTGTTCTTTAATGCTGACTGCATAAACACATTTTAGGTTTTGCTGAATCCGGGGATTCCGGACTCCCGAACACCACAGGATCTCCAGCCACGGTTGTGGTGCTCCTGGATTTTGGTCCCCCTTCAAAATCTAGGCATCGGGACCTGTGAATGGATGACTTGGATTTGGTCCTTTAGAAAATACATTTCATAGTGCATTGAAATAAAGGGTATGGTGCCCCCTCACCGAATGGGTCAATCCAGAATTTCGCGGCATGGGCATTGTTGCAGCCCCTGAAAACTTGTCTTTTGAAAAAGAATGTGTTGGGGGCTTTTGCTTTGCCCCTCAAATTGGCCCCTTATGGTAAATTAAAGTTGATGCCCAGACATGAACGTAAAATGCCCAGTAAAATTATGATGCCCAGACATGAGCGATTTTGGTGCCGCCTCGCTCGATGGGCCAATTCAAAACTCTCAAAGTGCAAAGTACGAAAATGAGATGGCCATTGGAATGAAATTGGGCCCCCTTCTGAAATGGGCGGTTTTGGACCTTTAAAATGGCACGTTTGGATTTGGTGTCTCTTGAAAAAGGTTATTGTGCCCCGAAATGAAGGTTTTGATGTCCCCTCGACGTGGGATTTTGGTGCTCCGAAGGGACACCGAAAACTCATGGGGCCCAAAGGGAGGGGGAGGGGGGCACGATCCCGATACCCCACTCTGGACCCTTACCTGTATGCGTTTGCGTTTCGACACACATTGAACGACGTCGTCATTCGGAAACAAAAAAAGACTTGCATTCGGATATAAAAAGTTTATTGATCTGCATCAATGGGAGTCGATACAACCCATTTTCAAGAGATGCGTTTCAAATACATGAAACCAGACGGTCCACGTGTATGGGAACCCACGTGGCATATCAAGAAAACCACAAAAGAAGTTGACTAATTGCGGGATGAGTTGTCGATGAACATAGAAAAGTATTAACGCCTAAAATACGTGAAACCGCACGCTACAACCCTGCAAATGAACGCAAGACACCGGAGGGGAACGGCTTATCCAGTACCATTTTTCACCCCTGGTAGGAACAGAAGCACCTGGATCCACAGCCGTATGGACAGCAGATCTTCCCTGCAGCGCAGTATTTCTGCGTGGTGCAGCGAATTGCTGGTATGCCTTCGCCTGTCGTGATGATGTCCACATTGGATGGAGAATGGGTACCCTTTCCGGGAATCTGCGGATAATGGAGACCTATTAGCAACTAGCAAGCGCTCATCAGTGCTCTTTTCAATGGGATGTTTACAACAATTTACAAAGGAGGACGAGCGCCGAAACGCCGGTCATAGTATGCACAATATACAACTGGTGAAAGTATGTCGAACTTTACCTGCCTCAGAGGTGACATGTGTGGCACACGATCAAGTTGATGACCTCGGGTCCCGCCTCATGCAAAATGTGTGACGCGTTACGCACGTGACGGCGCGCACGCTTCGGCGCCGAAATACAGCGCCTCAGGGCACGTGTGTGACCCGAGCCTTGCCTTAGCGCGGCGACGCGCAGCGTCTCACTCCTCGGATGTTAAGGCAGCACTTTTGGACAAGCCCGCAGTCGGTGTCGATGGCGCAGTAGTGGATGTCACTTCCTGTGACCGACACGGCGGCAGCCAGCGGGCACCGGCCCGGGTTGGGGCCTGAAGGGATGTGTGTCGTCAACCATTTACAAGTTGAGTTGGGGCGAGGAAAATGCTTATATCAAACGTGGTTTTGCGATGCTTTACCGACATTTTGGTGTCACAGTTATCTCAATATCATAAAGTTACTGATTTATGAATAACATACGTGACAGCAAGTCGCTGACATTGGCTCATATCTTCACATTTTACGTGCAGTTGAGTTCCCTTTTGCATTTATGCGGAACCTGCATAGCCATCCGCTTGGTAGCGTGAAGCAAAATTGCTGGTAAAAAGGCATGTGAAATTTTCCAAACAGCGTGTAAAGCGCGTAATATTTCTCATGTGATCCAACAACAAGATGCGAGCAGCGAGTAAACATTCAATCAAATACGTTATACCTCTGTAGCTCCATAGCATGACATGATGAAGCCGGTTGCCGTTGGACGTGTGTCCATATGGGCAATACTACTCACATTGATAACGCTTGTAACTAGCTGAACTGGTTGCCAAAATCACTAGACAACGAGAGTGCGTGGTCAATGTACAAACGATTCTGTCAAGCTCCAAGTGTAAGCAGCATTGCAACACTTGCACTCTACAGCTGTCCCATACCGGCCTAACTCATGACATCGGTAGCTGCAATCCCAGACCAGACATCTGCATGAAGAGCTGGCAGGCGATGGTGGCGCGCCGGCCGACCCCACCAACTGGCCGTTCGCATGCGGTGATGCAACGCAGCACACGACAGCACTTGTGGTCCCCCTTGCAGTCATAGTCATCTCTGCAGAGCTTCTTGATCTCGTGAGGCTGGCAGGCTAGCGCGACAAACGCTCGAGAGATGCATTCCCCAGGTTTCGCTTTAAATAACTGTAGCGTAAGCACTTTTGAGTAGACCACTTACGATTACATTGCAGATGTATATGTAAGACACATATGCAAGGCAAGTGTCAGACACGAATACAACCATTCGTTGGACTTGAAGTGCAAATACGCAGCGCAGAAATAGCAATAGCTGTTTTTGTTATAGGCTCCAGGCTGCCAATAACTGTCGGGGCCCCCTCTCAGCAAACGACATGCCATTGGACTAAGGGGTGAGAGAAAGTCATTCCACCATAGTTTCATTCATTGAGCTGCGGTGGCTCATTCGAAAGTGATACAATGGCCTCTGGAACGGTAGCCCAACGGGGCCCATAGTGGGCTACCTTGCGTTTGGGGCACCTGGGCTTCACTACTGTAAGCGTACATTTTCATTTCTCGTTGTTTTGCGCGCCACCCGTCCTGGACCAGAGGGGTTCCGCGCACAGAGCGTGGGGACGCGAACCAGCCGGCCATGGTCAAGGGCTTCCCTCTCCCCTCCATCCCACTCCGCCCCGAACAAACAGGTCCGTCAGGTCGAGGGATGAGTGCGGCTCGGCTCGACGATCCGGCCGATCAGCTCACGTCGCCAGAGCAACACCACGTGCGTCTTCCAGAACAACCATGACGGCGGCCCCACCTGCCAAGATCGTCCATCGCGCCAAGACAAATGGAGGCGGGAGCGGGCGATCGGCGAGGCAAATACGCACGGGAACGCTCAAAATAACATGTTGTGAGACTGTTTGCGATTTCACCTCAATAACTCCCGCCGCGCCGGCGCCGCCGTCGCCCCAGACGCCGTCGGGAGAGCCACGCCACGTGGGAACTGGGCCAGAGGGGGACGCGCAGGGCCCGCCCGAGGCGAGAGCGGGCTGGCCTTGCGTCGTCGCCAGCGACGCTACGCCCGAGATATGGCCTAGGGGCACGTCGAGGGCCGGACTCTAATAGCGGCGCATGCCGGCCCGGCGACGCATTGGACGGAGGGGGCGAGGCGGCAAACCCATCGGGTCACGCGAGGCGACGGAGGCGGGTCGACCCAGTTGAAAGACATCGAAATTTGATAAATTATCATGCGAGGGCCTCCGGAGGACAGTACGGACCAAGCAGAACGGACAGCGGGGAGAGTACGGACAGTGCGGAGAGTACGGACAGTACGGAGAGTACGGACCAGGCAGTACGGACAGTGCGGAGAGTACGGACAGTGCGGAGAGTGCGGACAGTAAGGACGGTACGGACCAGTGAGTACGGACGGTACCAGTGAGTGCGCCCGACGCCTACCGTGGCGCCTTGAGGTCGAGCCTCGAGGTCTCAGCCCGCAGCACCCGCCTGCGACGTTCGACGCGGCGGACAACGGTCACCGACGACAGCGCACACGATGTGAGTGCCCAGGCTGTTGATCCCCCCCCCCCCCCCTCCTTCCAACTCACCGGGCCATGGACGGCTGGCGCTCCGAGCGTGCCCTTTCACCCCGCTCCCCACCGGGCGGCGTAGGCCGCGGTTACCGGATCCCTTCCGCAGAGCCGGGAAAAGGGGGAGGGGCTCGGGGGTGAGTGTGGTAGGTGTCACACGGCTCGACGCTGAGCTCGCCTGAGCGATGGACTGGCGTGTCGCAGTGTGTGAGTGATGTTTTGCCTCGTCTTTGTGTGTGAATACAGGTGACAGTTTGCATAGCGATGGTTTAGCGAGGGAGCGAGGCTGGACGAGGTCGGTTCGGGCGGCGAGAGGACACTCGGCCCGGCGTTGAGCGGCGCTGTGTCCGGAGTCCGGGACGCATGCTTGGGCGCGGCAGCCATTGACATGCCCCGTAGGCGTCCGGAGCTTACCAATGGCGGAAACCAGGCAGAGGCGCATCGGCTTGTCTTGGCCCTCGTCTGGCCGTCGTCGCGGCCAGACGCGATGTACGGGCCGCGCCGACATGCAATGGTGGCAGGATGTGGGTCAGGTGGACCGTTTGCCGTACATTTCTCGTTTCGCTTACCCCTTCTTTATGTCAATAGTTAGAAGCCGGTTTAGTGTCAATAGTTAGAGGCAATAAGTCGGAACCTCACGGGTTCGATCCAGCGCGCATGCACGGCCTCTCACGTGATAGGTTAGCGCGGCCTAGCTCCGCGCATGCTGCGCGGATTCCCCCAGCGAGCGCGTGTATTGCCCGGCTTCTATCTCCCTCTCCCTTTCATTAGGCCTGGATCGCTCTCTGGCCAATTGATGCACGGCGTTACTGTGTCGTTAGCGAAGGCCCATCTCGTCCGAGATGGATCCGACGCGGACGCCGGAGGTTCGGTATAGGGGAGAACGGCGTCGAATTCTCCGAACCGGACATGACCCCGGTATGTAGGCTAGAGGTCGAAGAGAGACCGCCTGCTCCGGGATGTTGAGGCATAGCGGTGAGGCGCGCCGAGCCCGCGGCATCTCGAAGGATCTCCCGCAGTTCCGCAAGACCGGGAAAGGTTACTCGCGGGGCGTCGCCCGGGTCGGCGTTCGGGAGGAGACACGGACGCCATCTGTCAGTCGCTATGGGCAATTGCGGTAGAGGGCAGCACCCGACGGTGCGCGATGGCGGCGCGGGCACCCGCGACCCGCCGGCAGATGACAGTCTCTCGCGGTGTGGATGGACGGAGCAGTCCACCGCTCGCGGCCCGCCGGCAAGCGAGTAGCCCGGCGCGGCTGTGACAAGGACGAGGAGCCAGACGACCGTAGTCCTGCTTTTACGCAGATAGACGTTTGTGGGTAGCGCGGCACAAGACACAGTTTCGCTCTTTTTCTCGAGACGGCCGACTCGTTTTGTTGTTTCCCGCTTGACCCCAGGCGTGACGGCCTAAAGAGGCGTTGGTCATGATGTGGCCTTGGATCCGTGGGGGCCGCCTGGGATGCTCGATTGTGCAGGGCGGTAGCGGAGTCTATCCGTGGTGTCTCCGCCTTGGGAGAGGGCAGGAGTCAGTCCGCTCTCTTCCGACGTGGTGCATGCCGGGCCTTATGAGCGATTGGTGACGGGATGTTCGGGACGGATAGGGATCCCGCCATCGACGCTCATAAGGGAAGGCGACGAGGAGTCAGGTCGCCGGACAGGCCGGTCGGGCCGAGTCTCCAGAGCGCGCCGGCCGAGGAGACCGTAAGGCGTGAACGCGGGTCGCGCCGGGCGCTCGTCGTCTGCCGAGAGGCTCCACCGTCCCATGAGCGCGCTGTCTGCCTCCAGGCCTCTGAGGGGCGCGCCGTGGGGCGGTGCCTTGCAAAGCCTGCTCCGGCAGGCGGGAGGCGAGGGCGCAGAAGCGCCGGAAGCGACGCCTCCGTGCTGGACGAGGCGCTGCCTAAGGCGCATGCGCGGCAGCGGAAAGCTACGAGCGGTGGATGTGGCCGTGTGAATAATGGGCCGCCCATCGTGGACGGAACGTGGGGAGCGTCGTCCAAATAGGGAGCCGTAACCCTGGAGGTCAGGCGAGGAGCGAGTCGCCGTTCAGCTTTGACACTCGTGGTCGGCCCAGCAGCTGCGTCGGTGTCAAGCTGGCAAATCATCGTGATATGCTTTGAACGGGGCTTAAACGTACATTTATGGCAAGACCGAAATGTGATAAGTGAATTAAAACTTAACGAGGACCCAGGCAGACGAGCCAATTATAATGTCAAGGTGCGGGAAATAAAGGGGGGGGGGGGTCCCACCCGTGTGCGTGCCAAGAATGAACGAGATGATGTGGGCGCCAGCGTTTTCGCTGATTTCGTCATCAATAAACACAGTTGAACAAAACAACGGCTACAATTACCCCACTAATGGATTTCTACACCTGTGCAAAGCGGTCTGTTCAGAGCCAGGGCGATTGTTGGTTCCGACGCCGTCATGTGTGTGTGCGTGTGTGTGTGCGTGCGTGCGTGCGTGCGTGCGTGCGTGCGTGCGTGCGTGCGTACGTGGTGTGTGTGCATGAGTGCGTGCGTGCGTGTGTGCGTGCTTGAGTGTGTGTGTGGGGGGGGGGGGGGGTGTGGGTGTGGGTGTGGGGGGGGGTATGGGTGTGGGTGTGGGGTGGGGTGGGGTGGGGTGTGTGGTGTGGGTGTGGGTGGTGGGGGGGGGGTGGGGGGGTGTGGTGGGGTGTGGGTGGGGTGGGGGGGGGGTGTGGGTGTGGGTGTGGGGGTGTGTGGGGTGTGGGTGTGTGGGTGGGTGGGGTGTGTATGTGTGTGTGTATGTGTGTGTGTGTGTGTGTGGGGGGGGGGGGGGTGTGGGTGTGGGTGTGGGCGTGGGTGTGGGTGTGGGTGTGGGTCTGGGTGTGGGTGTGAGTGTGGGTGTGAGTGTGGGTGTGTGTGGGTGGGTGTGGGTGTGTGGGTGTGGGTGTGTGTGTGTGTGTGTGTGGTGTGTGCGTGTGTATACATGTGAATACCCCAATTATAATCGGCACGTAAACATGCAGAAGACTCGGAGATGGTAGGGACAATTAGATCTATCTTAACTGCATAATTATTGACACCTTTCAATAAAGAAAGTGATGCATTTTTTTATTCCATGCTTCCTCCACTTTGCAACTTTCAAAGGACAAATCTAGCGCAGAGTTTGATCAAGCTGCGATTGAACAACATGGTCACCTTACTGTGAATATTTTACATTTATGCAACTCGTCGGACAACTACGAGCTATTCGTGCACCATATATCCAACTGTCAAGCCTCCGCGAACTCTACAGGGATTCAACTAACCAGTCGCAGATCAGGTGGTGCTGCGTCAGAGGTTGTTAGCATCAGGAGCGTACATGTAGCCCCCGGAGCATATGCCCCCCCTTCCCGTTAACCAAAAACATGGCGTTTAATACTACGTACTAAATGTTGACTGCCAAAAATTCCTCGCGGATGTGGAAAAATTTGGTCCAGAACATGCGAGGGCATTTAACCCACGTCAACAGTTTCGTGCGCCTGCAGCGTCGTCTGCTCGATTTTCAATGAATTTCTTTAAATTGCGCTACTATTTCACGGTGGAGCCCTGATGCTGATGAGTAGACAGGAAAAGCTAGCATATTATCTGATATGTCCGCTGCAAAATGGGATTCGCAGATTCGTGCTGGATGTTTCTTTTTAAAGTTTGTTGCCGGAAAACAGAGCCACGAAGGTGAATGTGTTGACGTCAGTTGTGCACAAATCATTTCCGAACGCGATTCAGCAGAATAGCCTATGGAGTAAAAACTGAATCCGATTCCAGCCTGAGCGGAGTCGATGTTAGAGTCAGACTCGTTTTCGCTGGAGCCTGCGTTAGGACACTCTGCCTGTCCTGTCGTGCCGTCCCTGGATCAATGCAACAATATCGCAGCGGTAAGAGAGCATTTCGGTAAAAATAATACCACATAAAAATCACGAGAAAATACTGGAACGTTTTACGCGGTGGCTCGAAACAGGCTGTAGTGCTGTACAGGACCATAGTACGCCCGTTTTTGGAGGATGACGTCATTACCTAGGGGCCCGTTCGGCAAACTGGACCAGGAGCAGCTGAAGCGGGTTCGGGGACGAGCGGCGCGTTTTGTCCACTAAGTGGGGCGGCCGTATCGTGAGAGGCTCTGATTTCCCCAGCCGCCCTTGCTGTACCGCCGTCACCGCCGTTTTCATGGTTTCGGTGTTTCAAATATTTAATGGAGGCATGTCGCTATCAGTGGAGCATCTGACAAGACACAAATCGGAGGTGACAGGAGCGGGGGCGCAGCCAGAGTCTTGGCAAGGGGGGGGGCAGAGGGCTGACAAAGGCCCCCTGATAGTAAAAGGACCCCCAAGAGAAATTGCCGGACATGGCCCATTTGTTATTGAGGACATGCTTTTTATACTATATATATATATATATATATACATATGTGTGTGTGTGTACGTGTATATTACACATGTTTACCTTCTATAACTGGAATAAAGGCCAGATTTTACCCCGAGATCAATGCTGCCTTAGGTTTATAGTAAACAACTAACAGTCACGCAGCAAATGAATTCATAACATAGATCGCCGGCGCTGTTTCATTTTACAATGGTTCACTGAATTTTATTTTTAAACCGATAGAGCTCAAAAACTTTGTTGGAATTATTATCTCGGTTGTACAGACATAGCAAGGATCCACGAATGTAGATTGAATATCGAAATGAGTCATCAAGTTGTATTAACATGGCCACGCCATGTTTGTCTGGATATATTTAACATTCAGTCAGAAGTGATTAGTGGTGCAAATCACGTAACGTAGTATTGAGCATGCGCGCTTGTGTATCTTACACAAAGAACTCGACGCCGGGCGTTGCAGTATCCTGAGGCCGCGCAGCGTGGACACTGCGTGTTACATTTACGCCCATAATAGGGCTGTGATCTCAAAAATCAGTAAGATGATCTCTTGAACCGACAGGGACCCCTGAGACAGAGCGTTCCTCTAATTTGGCCAGCGATCATGAACAACGAACAGTTGGGTCTGTGTTGGTCTGAGCTTTGAGGGCCCATTTCCCAAGCAGGGACAGGGCCAGGCCCGCGATTTACATCGGTCGGGCTCCTGTATCGCTCAGGGATCCACAGTGCCTCACAGGACATTCTGTGTCAAAATGGACCTCGAATAGGTCGGAGGAAGATTTGTTCAACAGGGAGGGGACGGGAGCCCGAATGGCAGAGGGTCTCTTTTGCGTTGGTTGGGGTCCTCTGACAATTAAAGGAAACAGGAACTTACCATGAGTGCTCATACTGAGGTAAAATTAGAGCCCTGGGTCAGTCAGGGCCCCCAGTACCGAACTGTGCGCCGCCCAATCCTTTTCCGGCATTGGCCCGTTAAGTACAACTGGAGTCTATGCGCCAATTATTTGACCACCTGCGGTGAGCAGGGATGTTGTTGCGTTAATGACGGTTCATGCCTCGATCCGGGGCCAACTGCGCGGTCAGAAAGCCTCCCGCGTCAGGGGACGGACCAATGTGATATGATGTATCCCTCCAATGGTCTCCGGATCGGCCAGGGGATGCCGCCCTGTGTTGCCAGAATTACGGCCGGAAAACACACCACGGTGGGGCAGAATGACCCTTCAGCCCTTGACCGGGAACAAGAATATGCCCCGAAGTGTTGCATTCAAGGGGGGCCCTTTACCAGAAATAAGGGTCCCATTAGTGCCGAATGGAGTGGGTCGAAATGGGTTGAAAAACGCACAAGGTAATCCCATGTTTCCCCTGAGAACGTTGTTTATCATTTTGCAGAATCGACTAGTGAAACAAATGACACCAAAAGGCTCACGCCTTCGTACCGGGGTGCCGATAGTGTGGTGGTAACGTGCTTGCGTTAACCATTGCGAGTCTGGGAAACCACAGGTATGGAGTCGATTCCCCGCGGTGCTCGCCCTTCCCGCCAGGGTGAGACGCTGGTGACGCTATATAGCCCCAACAGCTGGGTGCGTCATTAACCCCCAATGATGGATACGCCTGTAATCTCGGGGAAGCAAGGATAGAGATGGCTTGGAGTGCAGTTTTCGTGAAACCGAACGGCGTGGACGACTACGAGTAACGCCAGGGGCGGGCATCGAGCGCGCAACAACGACCATAGTAAGATACCGTTTTTCAATGTCTTTTAAAACTAATTCGTACAGTTCAAAGATTACGCCCGGGCGAATCTCTTTACAGCTTTGAGGTTGCCCTCTGGACAAATAAAACAGTCACAGTAACACGACAAATCAAAATCTTAGCTTTACTCTTCCAGTTCCACAACCAGATTCCAAAAACACTTTGCGCTGTCATAAAGACCAATACGTTATTGTCACCAATCTAAAAAAACACACAGGTGAAATGTACATACGGAATATTTCTAAATGTGTGATTTAATGTGATCTACAGCCAGCCCTTTGGACCTTTCAGCCATCCCATCGGGCCCTTGAATCTTTGGTCTCAAGAGGCCCTTCGGCCCCTCTTCGGGCTCCCTCAAACACCGCTCCGACTCGATGCCACGTGTCGCCACAAGACCACTGTTCGGCACTGTGGTCCTCAACCGATACAGGGGCCAGGGACCTCATTGCGTTAGGGACTGCGAACATTGCAAATCGTGGACCCCGGTCTCGTTTCTGCTGGGGAAATGGGCCTCACGGACTTAGACGGGCATGGGACCGACTGTTCGGTGTTCGTGGTGTCTGGCTGACTTAGACACGGTGTAAGAAAACATCAAGCTGGCAGTCTCGTCACGACCCTACGGGCCGCGATTTTTTACGTGGCCTGCAGTCAACCCTTCGGGCTCTTATGCTCTCCAAACGGGCCTTTGATAGTCGGTTCCGGTGGGACGCCCGGGCCTCACCAAACACTTCCTTTGTCGGCTTGGGGCCCTCACGAGCACAAGGCCCTCTGTTAGGCGCAGTTGGCCCCTGACATATACAGGGCCTTCGGCCAGTATAGATCACTGGCCCCCGACTTTAGAGCTGATTGGGAAGTGGGTCCTCAGGCCCATACCGACACGAAGCCGACTATGTGGTACGGCGGCACCTGACTGATATATGGGCCCATATCGACTCAGGGGTCCCCGATCGACGTAAAGGGCCCTCTGATCGTCATCTGCAGGTCCGTCTTTGCAGGTCGGAGCCCCTGAATAAGACTTCGACCAGTTTATTATGTTCTTAGACCCTCCAATCGGGCCCTTGGTCGTCGGACCCGCTGGACCCCTCAAGGCTCTTCGGGCCTCCCCAAACACTGCCTTTGGTCGGCTCGGGACCCCCTTGACAGTACAGAGCCCCTGTTGGGCGCTGTGGGCCCCTAGTGATGTAAATCGCTGGCTCCGGCTTTGTCCCTGCTTGGGAAATGCGCCCTCAGGCCCTTGCCACGGAGCCGACTGTGCGCTGCTGGTGGTGTCTGATCGAAATATTGACCCTAACGACTAAGTAAACCCCTGATCAGCGCGCAGGGCCATCTGGCTGGCGTTTGAGTGCCCGGTCCCTGCGGGCCGGGACCCATGAATGAGACCTTTGGATAGCTTTTCGGGCTTTTACTCGTGAGGGTCCACGGAACCTAAGGTGGGCACACATGCCCCCTGCCCCCCGCTTGCGCTACTGGACAGGACACTAGTAGAAGCTAAGAAAACCTCTAACTGGGGCTTCCGTTGAAATCTTTCAGCACGCGGCTCGTAAATGTTTGGAACGCTCTCCCCTTGTAGTAATATCGCCAACCCCAATTGAACAGTTTAAATCTGTGCTCAATTTACCTGGGCTGACAGTGCATGACAACCCACGTCGATATTATTCCTAATTTGAGACCGTTCGGTTGCTTGAACGGGAAGTTTAAGAGACCGGAATCGACACATCAAGCGACCTTTTAAATTCCTGGTCACCTAAGGTGAGGTAGGTAACTCGTCCGTCAAGGAGCTTAGTTTCGCAAAAGAGATCGGAAGGGTGGTGCTGAACGGTGAGGAAAATGACAACCTGCCCTCCCAAACATGTCAACAAACAGGTTTCCCAAGGATTTACCCACTTTCTTGCAAATTTGTAGGGCTGAAGCCCTCCACTTCTGCTGAATGGGAAACTGCCGAAGCGTATATCCGCTAGGTGATGGTGGGTCTTTATTTATGGTGTGGTA
>NW_023596225.1:32591729-32626581 GCF_011947565.3 Pollicipes pollicipes | reverse complement strand
GAACGGGACTGATAAACGCTACAGAAAACGGGCCGGGTGATGTGGCTGACCAGCTGACTCTAAAGC
The DNA here is from genome assembly GCF_011947565.3 of Pollicipes pollicipes. Taxonomy (NCBI): domain Eukaryota; kingdom Metazoa; phylum Arthropoda; class Thecostraca; order Pollicipedomorpha; family Pollicipedidae; genus Pollicipes; species Pollicipes pollicipes. The sequence continues at coordinate 32,626,515 of NW_023596225.1, read as the reverse complement.
CGTTTTCCTTGAAAATTGCGAGGCAGCCCCAGCGCCAAATGCAACAATGGGCGTTCCAGTGAATTCAATTGAAACGTTTAAGCATGTTATTTTCGGTAAAGGGGATGTATCCAGGTGAAATCCCCCGTTCATTTACGCACTACCACACCGTGAGTGACACAGGAAATTTCCTATTCCATTGCACAGGCCTCTTCTAAGGCATGTTTTATCGTAAGTATGCTTCTACGGCTGTGAATGCACTGGCGCGGGTAACTTGGAGCTTTAAGATATTCCAACTAAAACAAAAACCAATGTTAGCTCACCGGCCGCACATAACGAAATTTAAGTGCATTAGTCGCAACATTGAGAGTTCCTTCGACCATCCTCCCAGCCCATGCCGTAAGTTCATCGTGGCCTCGCAGCGGGCGCCAGTGGCGCGCTCGCCAAGCACCTATGCCTATGCGCGACGAGCCACCATTAAGACGCTGCGTAGCGGCGCACGTCATTACCATTCATCAACGCTTTTTACCTTCATTTCGTTCGCAAATTAATCACGCGTCAGGCTATCGCCGTGCATTCAGCCGTCAGCTTTAAACAAAGACGCGCGCTGCCCGAAATCAATCACAGCGCGCCGAAAAACCGCCTGCACGCGCCTTCCACCGGCCCTCGCGCGCCCCTGAGCTCGCCTCGTCACAGGAGAGCACGCGCTAACGCGCGCCGCTCGGCCGCGCGCCGCGCCGAGGGAGCCGCGCGTGCTGCTGCGCGCGGGAGCTGTCGGCTCGTATTCGGTGCGTGTGGGAGGGTGTCGAGCTGCAGGCGGCACGCAGCGCGCCTGCGTGCGCCCGCTGGTAAACAGCAGCCGTCGCCTGGCCGCCGAGCGCTGGCCGACGGCGTGTGAGTGGTGGAGGAAGGGCGTGTGAGTGGTGGAGGAAGGGCGTGTGAGTGGTGGAGGAAGGGCGTTTGCGTGGTGGAGGAAGGGCGTGTGAGTGGTGGATCAAGGGCGCTTGCGTGGTGGAGGAAGGGCGTGTGAGTGGTGGAGGAAGGGCGCTTGCGTGGTGGAAGTAGGGCGTGTGAGTGGTGGATCAAGGGCGTTTGAGTGGTGGACGGAGGATTCGTCACTGGTGGACGGAGAGTGTGTGACCGGCGAAACGAGCATGTGTGACGGGCTGGCGGTGAGGAGGAGATGGTGCTGACCCCAAGCGCTGGCGTTGGTCCGGTGCTGGTCATCTCCTGGCTCTGACCATGACGACCTGAAGCGGGAGTCAGCGTCAGTGCCAGCGGTCCGCTGACCCGGTCTGCGGGGTCTGCACGTGCGGCGCCAGCGGTGGACACGTGCCGCTGGCTGTCGCCGACGTGGCCATCTTGACTGGACGCGTGCACGCGCCTTCATCTGGCTCCTGCTCCGGACTCTGCGCACCGGTGTATCACCAGCGGCAGCCAGCTGCAGGTCCCAGGGTCAGCCGCGACATGGTTCTGCTGGCTCGCGGAGGAGGAGGTGCCCCGCCGGCACGTGGAGGAGGTGCTCCGTCGGCACGAACCACCGCTGGCGAGAGCTGCGGCTGGTGGGAGGACGCCCTCGGCTCGTGCCAGCTAGTGGGCTCCTGTAGCGTGTCCCCAGAGTGTCGCGAGCCGCCGGTCACGTCCAGGTCATCTCGCCCAGCGCCAGGCGTCAGCTCGGTCGGCTCCAGGCCAGCGCCGCCCGCTGTGCGGAGGCGAGCGGACGTGCCCATTGCGCGGGCCGCAGCCGACCGTCTGCCAGTTCTCGCCTGCACGCCTCTACAGCCATAGTCCCGGTCAGAACAACAAGCGAATACAGCTTGCCGTTTGAAAGAGAAGGGGCTTCGAATGTGTTCTTTGCGGACCACGTCCCTCCTGTACATACAACGACCAGGGGAACGGAAATCTTGACAGGTGCCGGGGGGGGGGGGGGGGGGGGGGGGGGGTCGATGGCCTGTTGGTGATTTTTTTTCCGTCTGCGTATCTGGGGCCAATGTAAATGTTCAGAAAGCTGTTTGAAGAGCTCAGCATTGTTGGTCCCTTATTTCCCGCGCCCTTGCCAACGGGTACCTTTTTGGAATCGGGAGAGGCTAGTCGTGCGTTGCGGGCTGGAGGCTAGAGTCTCATGGGCCGCTGGTTGCCCTAAGCATTTGCCCGGTGGAAGGCGCTGAACGCATGGCACGACCGTGTCACGCGTTCAGCCACCATCCGGGTGCTGAGGCTACACCCACCCCCGACGGACGCGCCGCGTTCCGCGGTCAGCCCGTTCACCTCCGCGCGCCCGCCGCGGGCGGCGTGAGGTCCTCGCGAAGACGAGGGAGACCTGGCGAAGCGGTCATCCTTAGCCGCTCCTGGCGGTTCCGGCGGATGGCGCCCGCCGCGAGCGGCGTGGAGGCCCTCGCGAAGACCAGGGAGACCTGGCGAAGCGGCTATCCTGAGCATTCTCCTGGCGGTCCGGTGGATGGCGCCCCGCCGTGAGCGGCGAAGCCCTCGCGAAGACGAGGGAGACCTGGCAAAGCGGCTATCCTGAGCCATCTCCTGGCGGTCCGGCGCCGCCGCCGCGAGCTGCGTGAGGCCCCTCGCGAAGACCAAGGAGACCTGGCCGAAGCGGCTATCCTGAGCCGCTCCTGGCGGTCCGGCGGATTGCGTCCATCGACGCTTCTCATCCCAGCCCGGTTTATTGGAGCTCCTGGCAAGGCTGGCGCGTCAGTTTTGGTACTGGGAGATCAGCATTGTTGCATGCCAACTACAAGCTCTAGCGTTGATCGGTGGAGCTTAGCCCTTTTGGGCCAAGATTGGGGGACCCGAACTCCTAGCCCGCGAAGGAGCACATAGAAGGAAGCTACTGCACAAGTGCACCTCAAACTCGTGGCCGTGGCAACGCCATTGCCCGGGCTCTTGGCTCCCATCAAAATAAAAATGCCAGGAAGACGGACACCTGCATCAATGTAGAGGGGTGTTTTCCAATCCAGGTGAAGGAGCGCTGGTCAAGCAAAAAGGCAGAGAAAAACGACCCCAAAGCTCTTGATAAAACTTCTGTTTCCGTATAAATGATCGCCCTTTAAAGTGCTGGCAAAAACGTGCCATCGAATTTGCGAGGGCGGCAGCTGAGTTCAAATTCCGGCAAACTTAAAAGCCCGCCAGGCTGGGTGTCCCCAGTTCAGGTTAAGGGAACTCCTCCCCCCCCCCCAAGTCCCGGTTGAGAGGCGCTCTCAAGTCTGAACTGTGGGGAGAACCTTAGGCCCTTTATGGATGGGTGTGATTATAAGCATCTGTGCCAAAAGATTTGGTAAGTGGCTACCACCAAGTCTGTAAGGATGAAAAATTAAAATTTGATTGCGCCTCTAAATCCATCACGATGTCCATTCCGGGAAGGGGGGGAGACTGCTCTCAACTTCAGGTAGGAGAGCATTTCAAGCTTATTAAAGAAGCGGCTTCAGCCCCAAGCCTAAAGAGAAGGTACCGCCGACTGCTAAGCCAGGCAGAATGAGTCCACATCCGATGTTAAGATGTTGCCCAAGCCAGGCAACTGAAGTGTCTCGGGAATATTCAGGCCTGAGTAGAGGGAGGCTTGGGTAGAGGAGCGAAGGACCCTTCAACACTTAGGCAGACAGCAGCTCGAGACGCGGTTTCCAACACAAAGGTGTCCTAATCTTACAATTTAGACGGGGTCGTTCACAGTCCTAATTTCAGAGCGGCCCCAAAACTTGGGAATAAAGATCGAAGGCTTAGTCAACTGCGAACCGCTAATGACGATCTTAGGTTTAAAAGGATGGATAAGATGGACATACTTAGGATGCGGGCGCCACGCCCCTTCTCATCCTCATCTGTCAGGTACTGCCCAATTCTCCTTGGTGCCCACATCTGTTATTGAAAACCTTAAGTTGAGATGTAGAAGAAGCGTCTTCAGGCGCTGCGAAACGTCTGCTGAAAGCAGTCATATGTGAAAAAGTTTTCAGGTGGTTTTCTGAGTGGTGTTGAGATCCTTTTATCGCTAGGGGACGCCGGGTCCCAGTTTCTGGAGCACTCGTCCTGGAATCGTACGAACATGTCCTGCTATAAAGTATGAAATATGGATGTCATGGTTAAGGATGAAGAGGAGATGGATAGATTTGAAAGAAGGGGAGGTGTAAAGAGCAAAAGCCATCGAACCTGAAAGATTTTTGTTACTGATGAGAACTTTGAGAAAACAGAGGTCTTTTGGTGGTTCTTTCCATTTTAAGCTTGCGAGTCAAAGTTTAATTTCGGCGGATTTCCATCCATTAGACGTCGCGTTCAATTCTACAAATGTCCCGGCGTCAGGGTGGGGTTATCCCGGCGCCGTGCTGTAGCGAAGCCGGCCGGACGCTCTGGCACCAACGCACCGGTCAGTTCAACTACAATCGGTCAGGAATTGGCCGTTCGTAATTTTTGGTAACAAAATACAGTTTTACCTTCCTCGCTGAACGGGATTCAACACTGTTTCCGTTTTCGTCAGAAAAGGCGCCCCATTTGGACTTAAGGTGCCTTGCACTACCTCCTCCATTTCTGATTTTTATTTTGCCAAGCGCAACGTGCTATTTTAACCTAGAATGAAGCGAAGCAAACTTACGGCCTCGCGTTGACATTTAAAAGAGGCCTTTGTGCAAAAGGACAAAGGAAATTAGAATCCCCATGGAAATTTCATATATACCCTATATCTTATACCTCACCCGATGCCAAAGTTATGCCGCATGTCTCATGTCCTCCACACCTCATCTCCTGCCCTCATGCCTTCATGCCCCTCACGCCTATTTATTTCATGCCTCGCACGATATCCCTCAGAAGTGTCTGCTCCCCTGCCCCCGGCCACGAAAAGTCGGGCGCCTTTCCCAGGGGTCAGACCTTTGCCGGACCTGTTTGTGGGTACCGCTACACCAATGTGTTATAGGTACAGCCGTCGTGACTGGTTTCCATTTAAACGCTCCTTTCATGGTTCATCGTGGATGAATACGGGTTCAATGCGTGCCCCGGTTTCAGTGATATCGATTTAGTCATTCTCTCTTCAATACTACCAGAAGGTTGCTTGTGATGTTATTTCAATGACTTTCCTTTACTTTGCATCCTGTTTTGGGTATTGTATGGAATGTATAGAAATATACGCAGGTTTGATTAAAAATGACTGCTGACTCAGCATTGACTAGCTTTTTGATGCGAATAATCGTTAAGATTAAAGATGATTCGCTCAAAATCATTCATATTTTCATCGCTGTTTACATTCTTACGTTTTGAGACCCCCATCTCATCGTTGGAGAAGTCTGAATGGCGCAAGAAAAAGTTTTGAGGTTGAAATGATAAAGATTGTGCACTACTATTGGAAGGCATCTTCTGGTACGGAGAACACAAAATGAATCATGGAGAATTTTAGTGAGACAGAATCCTATTTTTACTTTGATCACATACGAAATACACTCATAAAATACAGTGCACGGTGCATATTGCACTGTATTTTATGTGTATGTTAAATGCACAGTGCATATTGCTACATCACATCAATGGTGCTCATCACCCACCACATCATAGTTCAAGGGTTGTGCAAGAATTTGTTTGTTTAGGGCTGGAGGGAGTTGATCTCATGTAATATAATTTTATTCGATTTTATGTATATATACATGCATACTTTATCAGAGTACAGATGTACTTTTACTAGAGCAAGGATAACCATATATACCGCATTGTAGTAAGATATAAGATATATTGTAGGAAATATCATGAGAGACGAGCGTTCTCCGAACCATCCTTGATGAGATAACGGCAACATTGGTATCTTTGAGACAGATAAGTAGCTCCTCCGTCTATGGCCGGGTACTAAAAGTGCCGTGACATTCAATTACTAACGAAAATGAATGCTACGTTTACCCGCAGATTGTCACTATCGATGTTGCAATGTTTGTCACTTCTCTCTAACTGGTAACGGGACTGAAACATATAACAATCGCTAGGTATTTTTGTTTTACTTGGTGTCGTGACGGCTCAGCGCATTTCGAGGAGTGCCATGTCCATCACCGGGTGCGTGTCGATGACCTGTCGATGACCTGTCGATGTCACCTGTCCTGTCGATGACCTGTCGATGACCTGTCGATGACCTGTCGATGTCACCTGTCGTGTCGATGACCGTGTGCGTAGGACCAACGGTCCGTGTCTGACGACTGAACCAGCTGTTAGCGGGGCGTCTTAAATTAGGGCGCTAAATAGTCTTAGCTTTACATACGTTGTCATTATCCTTCCACCTGCCTCTCTAAATACTATGGCTTAGCTTCTACCACCGATGTTTGGTCCCGACTAGCAGCAGTACTGGAGCATTCATGTATATGAAACTCTAATTCTTGCATCCGTTTGATGTTGGATAAATCCACGCTTAGATCCTGAAATGATGCACACGGGTTGCTGATCGCCACGCCTTTCGTTTGCTTGCGCCGGGATTTCCTGACGCGCACTAGGTTATCGGTAACTATATTCAACAACCATCTAGTGTGCTAGGTTAGCATGCCAGTCATATGTACGTGAGTTAGTACTTTTGCACAGTGAACCGCGTTGATGGCAACCAGGCATATCTATCCAGGGTTTCCAGCAATTGTTTATTACCGAATCTTTACCTTTTGAATGGAATTTTTGACAAACAGATTTATTACATTTATGGTGAAGACGTACTTCCTGGGTGATCTCAGGCGGAAGCATGCCCTTTTGTCTCTTTAGACACGACTTGGTTGTGAAAAACGTCAGCCGGGATTAGAGGTCGAACCTCTTGTTCAGAAACCCAGGATTTTGACGAGAAAGAGAGAGAGAGAGGGAGAGAAAGTGAGAGAGAGAGAGAGACTGATTTCTGGGAAGACTCTCTCTCTCTCGCTCTCTCTCTCTCTCTCTCTCTCTCTCTCTCTCTTCTCTCTCTTTCTCTCTCTCTCTCTTCTCTCTCTCTCTCTCTCTCTCTCTCCTCTCTCTCTCTCTCTCTCTCTCTCTCTCTCTGCCGTTGCGATATGAATGCAGGAAAAGCAGCCACAGTTTCTTTTGGAAGCTTCGGGCTCAGGGCTTCTTGAAGATAACGTACGTTTTCAAAGTTTAGATGTTCAGCTGCCATAGCAGGCTATTCTCGTACTCATTAGTGATTCTGGTACTCATGAGTGATTTTCGTGAACTTTTCCGAATGGTCTGCTTTGTTTAAAAGAAAAAACCTTTGCATTTGTCGGATGGTTCGACAATTATCAGGCGCTTGGGGGGGGGGGGTCAAATTGACCCTCCCCCGAGGTTTTTCCAGAATGGTTTCCGAACGGCGCGGTGTAGCCGGGCCAAATTTTGTGCGGCTTTTAGGTCATTGACCTAAAATCACCCAGGTCAATACGTTGTTTTTAGGAACGTGCTGCCTAGCGTATTCTTTGTCGCTTATTCAGGGGCAAAACTCAAAGCAGTCTGGTTACCTTAACCTTCAAAAGGTCAAAGAAGGTCACTTACCTTAAATGAGCATATGCCTTTTTGCTTAGGAACAGTTATCTAGGTTTTGGGTGCACTTTGGAGACCAACCTGGACATTGACGTTGTTTGAACTTATTTGATCCGAAGGTCATGACCAAGGAACTTCAAAATTTGACCTAGTGAGTTCACGTGCAAATCAAAACACCCTGTAAATTTGGTTTGTCTAGCTTTCTTAGTTCCCGAGATCTCAGATGGGCCAAATCGACCCCCCTCCCCCCTCCACCGGGGCGAAAGGTATCCAGCCGGCCACCCGGGCGCGTCTTAAGTTTGCATCATGTTTCATGCGCTCGAGCAACTCTTATTGAGTACCAATATCATTCGTGTTTCAACTGTGGTGCTTATATGGCTCAACTATCCTTGCTCAAGTACTTTCAGTTTAGTCTCTAACTGGCTGGTGCCTTCGAAGATTAATAAGCGACACGGAGTGCCCACGAATGCGGGGTGATATTTTACAGCAGTGTCAAAGTTTTTTTATAGTAGTAAAAGTAGTTAAGTAACAAAGTAGTAAAGTAGTTACAGAAGGTGAGTTGGTTTTTACAGTAATTTTTCACAGTACTTTTTACAGTAGTTAAATATTGGAACTGAAGTGGAGGCGTCCCGTCCGTGGTGCTCCGCTCAAGTTTTGTAACCTTTTATCCGGCCTATCCTGGACCGGCTGAAGTGTTGCTCACCCATTAAACACGTCGCTCTTGTCCCACAATGACGTCAATGGAATGTGCGCGCTATTTGGTTGCCGTAAGTGTTCCAAAAGTTCCTTTGTTGATCTCTACTATCCTTCCTCGTGGTCGAAAGGCTCCGAGACCAGACAGATGGCACGATTGTACGTTTGAAGCGTACACGAAAAATGGCCGGACAACATTCAGCCGAAGAACAGCCACCAGAAGTTTGCTTATGATCAAGGGCGTAGTAAAGTCCGACAAGTGGGCGGGCCCAAACCAGAAGTCAACTCTAATCATGTATTGCCACGCGTCAGTGCTGAACTTCGACGGGAGATGGCGGAACATCTGCGGTCCCCCTGGTGCAGCGGCTGTGCAGTGCGCACTTTCGTCACTCCTCTCGCGTTATTTAAACTGCCGAGCTTGTGCGCTGCAAAACTCCGTCCAGGAATGCCGTTTGTGCGCAGCCCGAAGAGAAAATGTTGATGTCCCGGTTTTTGCGGCGCAGCGATGTTATCATCGGCACCTGGGCGGCGCAAGCTCTCTCGATCGAAGATGGCCCGTCTGTTTGAAGGCTTTTTCTTCATCGCAGCCGTCATAAATCGCGCGGCGCTCCTTTTTGCACAGACGACCTCATTTCAGACCCCACGGCATTTCCTGCCGCCGGGGATGGCCGCTTCCGGCCCGTGGCGACACAGCGCACGTGATGGGCCGCACGTGACCGACACGCGGCGCCGCAACCGGTCATACCGAGACCCCTCCCGCCTCGCCCCGAACGCCTGCGTCCCGAGGCGGCGGCGGCGACCGTCGCGGCGCCGACGCCGAACACGTCGCGAGCACCCGCGCTCGACACGCAGAAGAGCGCAGGACCGAGTCGCGAGTGCCTGCGTTTGGCGCGCAGAAGATCGCAAGACCGAGTCGCGAGCGCCCGCACTCGGCGCGCAGAAGAACGCAAGACCGAGCCGCGAGCGCCCGCACTCGGCGCGCAGAAGAGCGCAGGACCGAGTCGCGAGCGCCTGCACTCGGCGCGCAGAAGAACGCAGAAGCGAGTCGCGCCCGCTTCGGAGAAAGCGACCTCGCGCCCCATCCGGTTGCACAACGAACGGTCGGGTATGCGGGCCGCCGGCCGCGCGGCGCATACTTGTGCGTGGACGTCAACGCTGCGCACATTCCGCGGAGGAGGCTGGCCAACCGCCCGCCGAAGGCCGTGTTTCGACAGGGCCGCACTCAGGCACGTGCACTGGGTCGGTCAGAGCGGTGACGCCGCTGACGGCGGCTGGACGCACCCGGTCGGCGGAGGCACCCCTGCCGTGGGTGTGATGGCCATTTCTGGGAGATTGCAGGGACAAATCAGGATTGGGATGTGAACTTGGAACCTTAGATGAGCCTGAAATGAAAACTTTTTTGGACGGGAGTGAGTGAAAGCCTATATGCATGGGAATATTGGGTGAAGAAATTGTATTTTGGAGGCACCTCCGACGACAGTTGGGTGGTCTGAAGGATTTAGCCCTCCGTAATGTTTTCCATTGCAATGATTTCGAAGAACACAGCGATGCCTAATGGGGAGAACTTCTCGATTCCAAAAGTAGCAGTTTAATCCCAAGAAATGCAGGCCGTGATCATGTCTTAATGCAAAATCGACGCTGTGCGCTGTACCACAACATTCCATGAATATGTCTATGGCAAGGAGGCAATTGAGAAAATATGCGATGAAAAAAATGTGCTGCCAGGTGCGTAGTTTTGCGAAACGGGTTGGGGCTGAGCAAGGAAAATGACGTAATCCACTTCCAAAATAGCTTACAAGCGGGTTTCTCCGCGGATTTGGCCCAATTTCTTATCAAAGTTGGGGGCTGAAGTCATCCCAATTGGATAGGAAACTACATCCCTAATTGCTGCGTAGAGGACCGGCTGTAACTTACGGTACGCATGGAGGTTAGGGGTTTTCGATGTGGCTTATCCTAATCTCAACAAGGGAGATATTTTTGTCAGTGCAACGTGCCGCGCAGGCGCGGTTGCAAATTATGTTGAAGTCTTAGAGCGACATGATGCTAGTAGGTCGGCAATGAAAATTCACAAGGTCTGACCTTACCTTCGCCTTACCTTCAGTGCGCATCGTAAGAAAGGAAGCCTGATCCAAACGATTGTTTTATGTTTGGATGTTACGCTTAGCTTAGCGCAACCAAGTGAGGGGACTATTTGTCTAGCGTAAGCAGTGCGTAAAAAGGGGAGGAGCAGTTAAGAATACCAAAATGTGAGTCACGAAAGCCATGGACAGCACCAGAGCGAATTTATGGAGGTGAAAATAGTACGTTAGGTGCTTGGTATTTCTTGGGGTTGCGGAGCTACTTGAAACCAAATATGTTTTTGCTCCCGTTCAAAAATATTAGAATTAGAAACCTTTTTGGCACGACCGGACCCCATAAACTGAATCTCTTACTTATTGGCGCTATCGAAAAAACGACGAGACATGGCTATACTCCCAACTTACCCAATGCCCTCGCCGTACGTTATTACAAAAAAGGTGGTATCATACGTTGGCAGGCTGAAATGTTTTATCCCGCTACGTCATAATGCGCATGACATTACATTCGACCCATGGAAGTCCGACGGCTACGGTCGACAGCTGTCGGTGCCGTCGTTCCTGAGCCCGACGGCGACGGTCGACAGCTGTCGGTGCCGTTGTTCATGATCACGCGACCGGGGCAAACAGTCTGATTTGGAATAAGCCGACGACATTCATGCTCAGGAACTGGAGCTGACTTATGCCTTAATGAGGTTAATTAACTTTGTGAACTATCTCCTTGCGTGTCACAATCTGGCGGTTCCAGTTCGTAATGGCATGCAAACGTTAAGCATTCTCTTTAAGAGGTACTTTGTTTTCAGCATGGTCGTCGTTTGCTGAAGGGCGCGTTTGCCATGCACCGTAAATACTAATCACGTCATGGTGTAACCGCTTTTATGGAGCAAGGCGCTCACAACAAACATTGATGCGAATATTACAGATAAGTATTTCCCTTGCTGGGGTTTGAATGTCTCACGAGCGCGTGGCCAGCGGGTAGGGGGAAAGACACGGCTAAAATGGAAAGGAATATGCAGCAGCGTAGCATGGAACTCAGTTGGGGCGGGGTCAAGCGCCCTTCCTTCCCAGTTCGCAGACTGGCCCTCCCAGCCTAACAAAGAGCCTTGTTACGCTCAATACCAAGCTCATGAAAAATCTGAGAGGCACGGTCAAAAACAAACAAATTATGCACCTATAGTTGAGTGACACGCAAGTGAAAACGTTAAGTGGCCCAAATCCATTTGTCAAGAGGAGGAACGATTACAACAAATCTCGAAAGAGTGTCAGGCACATTTCAAAAGGGGAAAATAACATTTGGGGTATATAAGTATTTAAGTTGACCCAGAGAAAGAGGCCAATTTTCTCCCGGTTGCGTACTTGAGCATAGTGTATGATGGTATAAGTGCTGTCGCGATACCATGGACACCTAGTGACTTGATAAATACTTGATAAATTTGGTGACAGGAGGCCTGCACTGCGGGCGCTTATGACTTGCGATGAAACAAATAATAAACCCTCCTCAGCTTTCTATGAAATTTACCTGCATTCCTTGTATCTCGTTCTAGCCGCTATTGGTTTGGCTGTTATTTGTGATATTGTTCATATATAACATCTGAACGTCACTGCACACCGTTCATGGAATAAAAGCGAGGATGTGTATTTTCTCCTTTGGGTCTGATTTTGGGTCTGATTGGGTCTGGTTACGGGTTAATAGTTCCGAAATTCAGTTCCTGCCGCAGCAACTTTTACTGGCCGTGGTTGAAATTAACGCTGGCAACGTTAACGAACATACCTACTTGTCATTTGCATGCTGCGACGAACAGCCTGACATTCGATAAAGCGCTTTGAAGAACGTAACTACCTGTAGTTCGAAGACTTGCCGTGCTCAGCCCCGCACCTGTAGGGTGGCCTGAAGTTGGCCACGTGACTGTGGCGAGGTCTGTCAACTCAGCCATCGCCGCCCCCCCCCCTCCCCCCCCGTCCGGCCAATATGCTCTTCTGGAAACCGCGGTCACCCGCGCTTCTTGGACTCGAGCCTCCCAGATAACTGCACGCTGCGCACGGAATTTTAACGCCCCTTCGCCCAAGGTGCTCTCCGTTCCCGCCGCTGTTCCCCCGGGACAGCCCCCCCCCCCCGCCGAAGATTTATCTACATCTACAAGGTTCGACTGTTCCCTCACCGCAAAGCTGGCTAGCGCGGAGATCGTGCGATCGGGAAGGGGAAGGGGAGGGGCGCCGGCCCACACGCTGGCGCCACCTACCGGCGACACTCGGCTCGCTCCTGCCCGGCTACACCGACCTAGCGGCCGGGCCCCCTCGCCGACCGGGCGGGGATTGCCGACCACCTCCGTTTGGACATTCCGGCCGTCCTGTTTTTACACCGTCCACCTTACAACCAGCCTCCGCCGCCGGTCAAGGCCGTCCGTGTCGGCCAGCCCGTGATCTAGAGCTGCGCACGGCCGCGCCAGCCGCCCGACTGCTCGATCTGGTTTCCTCCGGCTCGGAGTGGCAAGCGCCCACCCGGGTGCAGGCCTGTTGTCTCCGTCGTCGGAGAGGCTGGGGTAGTGGGGCGCTCGTCCGCAGTATTGCTTGAAGGCTGCGGCTGCTGTTTGTGAGGGTGGAGACATCCGTCCTAGCCGCGTGTACACCCACCGCTAGCGCCCATTGCCCTGGAGCGGTGGGACCGTGGTTGCCATGACGACGGAAGGCCGCGCAGGAAGGAAAACTCAGGCGACTCCGCGGGTCGCTCCGGCCCCGTTCACTTTCGTCAATCTGGGCCAAACTGAGCCGCTCCGCCAACGGGGAGGGAAGGAGGGGACGGTACAATGGGGGCGGGGGGGGGGGGGGGGGGAGAGCTCCGGGCAAGGACGTTTGGTCCAGGGAAGGCGCCAACTGTCTGGGGAATTTGGCAGATGGGGAAATGATGGATATGGCCTGAAATGGCCTAAAACGGCCGGATTAGAGCTACGTTTCTAGACCGTGTAGGCCATTTCCAGACATGTGCTTTCGCACAGTTACGTACGATTTTACGGCCGGAGAAAGCGGGCAAGGTATGCATGCAGTGAGGCAAGGCAATATGAGCTTAGAAAATTTGAATGGCAAGCCAGAACAAACATACGAGTTCAACCTTTGTCTGGCTGCGAGTTTCGTCTCGGATAATTTGGCGCAAGCAGCCTCGTAAAGATGCCCATTATTTCCATTCGAAAATGAATGATAACTCACGTTACATCTTTTAGATTGACAACTTATTCATTGAACCATACCGACAACAAAAACACTGACTCCGTATTCATGTTGAATCGCGACAGGTCCGGCTATTTTGGCGAGGAGCAACGCCAAGGGGCCCACTCAGGCCCCCAATTAATGTTCCACTCGTCCAGCTCAGAGCTACGCGAAGTGGTCTGAAAGCCTGATTTCGGACTACAGAAAAGCTTTTATTGTCACATAGCTCTTAAAAACGATTAACAGTTACGGATTCGAGATGGCGTCCATTTTGGTTTCTGCGTATCAATTGGTGCTCTACCAAAACCACGTATGTCAGTGGCGAAGGTGTCTGTAGTTCTTTCTGCAATTTAAGAGCATGCTCCACAGTTGCATAGGGTTTTGAACAGATATAACCATTTTGAAGATCATTCTGAGCAGTTCACAGCCCTGCCCCTCTTGAGACCTAAACTCTGTAGTTTGTGAGCTTCGCACTCGCGAAGCTGCGCAGACTATTTCGGGGAGACTATTTCAATATTGCCCAGGCATCCATGACGCCATAACAACATTTGAATCCTGGCATTCCATTTGCCATCCGGTGATCAACTCCAAGAGAAAGAGAATGGTCAAGTCGCTCATATCTGACGTTCGTGAACACGATTTGCAGATATAACAGCCGTCAATTGGCTCACAACCAATATTGTGCAAGGCACAATGGCGTTATCAACGAATACCGTACTGGAGAGCATATTTACTGCACAGAGAAACTGTGCTGCCTAGAGCAGTCTTTCTCACATAAAAGTATGTCAATAATTATAAGCGCGTTTATTTCATCACACCTGATGCTTGCTTCGATGTCTCCAAACGTGGAACATAACCTTAAACCTTGACAACCTTAAACCTAGAACTAAGCGTAAATTGTTTTTTGTAGCAAGCAGATCAGGAATCGGGGACATTGCCCGGTATTTTTGTGACGCATACTTTTTCGAAAGGTCATCACGGTTAACTCATTTACTTGCCTTTGTATGATGAAGGAGTGAGGACCTGACTATAACCTGAAACGCCAATTCCGCTTACAGTGTTACTGGTGTCACTTCTAATCAATCTTACCTGCGGCTTTCAACGCACGGAGTGCGCTCGGGAATGCTTCGCTACAAAAACACAACGGTGGCTGTCTTGGCATACAGAATGATACAAAGGCATTACGGCTGGGAAATCATTTTACCGCTATTTCCCTTTAATCAACAACAGTGTGTATGGAGACGACGATCAAGTGATGAAAAGTAATCCAACTTCGACACTGGGCATTCTGCCATCATGGGTGCGCTAAATCCTCGTTTGAGAAACACGCCCAAAGCTGTGGAGGAAATGCTTGTTTGCTCTAGCTAATGCCCAACCTGACTTCTGTCCACTTGGGAGTTAACTCCTCAATACTCTTAAGGTCTCTTCAGGAGTTGTATGGATCAATGATACTGATATTATTCTGTGACGAATCAATAGATTGGACTGAACTAGATCAGAAAACGTAGATGATAAGTGAGACTGGGTTGTCTGGAATGATGAAGGATTTAATGACGATTAAGGCTGGATTGATTTAACAATCACCGGGCCAAAATATATTGCAACGTATTGAGAAGTTAACTGTCATCTTTTGAAACAGCAATGGGCCTAAATCTACCACTTTTGACTTCGGCGTTGAAATGGGCTTCTATGTGGCGAACCGATGCGGATAATTCCGGAAAACATTTTGCTGTGCCGGGTTGGATCGGATCTGGTTTGAAGTCGTGAAAACAGGGATTCGCAAGCTGCTTTGAAATTCTTAGATAGTTTGAATTTAGTTCTCAAAATAAAACGCATTGCGGTATAGTATATTCATACGCGTATTATGTCGCCTTGTGCAAGTGAAGGCGTTTTACGCACGCCTGATAACAACGGTTTCGGTCGAACGGTTTCAAGAAGTGTTCTCGCACTGAAACACTGGACAGTTGTGAGGTGGATATGCAGTGCACGTATTGGGATGATTCCAGCAGGGTTAATCCCAACATTTGAATCGATATTGGATGATAACTGCATGAATCATTTGGCCGCCGTTCAAATGATGCTGTAATCTGCGCTGGCATTTTGTACGTCTCCATATTCTCAGCGTTGCGTTTTGTAACGGCTTCGATGCGAGCGGCCACACCGCTGGCTTATTGCGATGTGGCGTCATAACAGCTTCAGTCAGCAAAGGTTTTATTTTTTAGTTATATATCTCTCTGTTTGCATCGGTCTGTTTTTATCATCTAGCGAGCAATATCGCTAAGCTGCAAAGCGGCCGAGGAATGCTGGCCCGCCAAAGCTGGAGTTAAAGCATGCAAAAGCCTTTGACAACTTACTCAGCATAGTTGCAGCATTTTTGAAATAATTGGGCGGTTAAATAATTACGCAATCACACAATGATGGCGAGAATTCAAAATATTTGCCATTGACGTCATAATCAAATTTTATCATTTGTTTTGCGTTATTACAGCAACCATCGACGGTCTTTTTGGTGGCCTTATCCGTGACATCCGAAGAACCTTTTGATATTAAGCCGGAGTTAGTTAAGTTCATTGGTGAAAACAGCAAACGGTATTGGGCCATATGGAGCATGGAACATCACTGGAATGGAAGGGAATGGGATGCCGTTGTGAAGATTAAACATTGCTGATCAATATCCATAATAAAGATAAGCAATTTCCGTTGCATGTGCTTACAATAGGTCCCAACATGAATTGGACCCGGACCGAAGACTTCTCCTGCAAAAATGCAATTCCCTCGCGACGCATCTAATGTTCCTATCCAAACAGTTGAATGACGCCGTCCACTCGGCTTCCGAAGGATTCCATGACGTCGGGCATATGATTTCTGTCAACACATGAACGAACATCTGGCTGTTGCTCTGGAAATACTAAAACGCGTAACATTTTAAGCGTCACTCTTAAAATCATTCTTTCTTCAGTGAAAACCGGCTAAATGTCCGACCCCGTGGCAAGTCCCACCAGCTGGTATAACATACTTTTGCTGAGGCTGTTGACTTCGTGCGTCAATAGCACACTCGTGCCTACCTTATTGATGGAAATGTGGCTATAGTCTCACCAGTAGGTACATCACGCTCTTACTGTCGCTATTGTCTTCGTATGTCAATAAGATACATTGTGTGTGCCTTATTGCAGGGAAGCGTACCATACGTGGAAGCCAGGAAATTCATGAAATCTCGTTCTAACTCAACGTAGCATACACATGATGCATACGCAGAAAGAATGTTTTTTAGAATGGCATTCTTAGGCAGTCTTTAACCCGTTTCATTTTGTCTGTGTTGGTCAGTTACTTAAGCGTTTCATCCGTAGCACGTGTTTGATCTATGGTCCATTTCAGTCCAGTGTAATCGGTGGAACAATCAACAATCCAGGCGCCTTCATTTTTTGGCATCTTCTCTATCCGCATTTGTTGACGTCCCTCTACTTAGACTGTGGAGTACGCCACCGCTGGCATTTTGCCTAAGGCCCCCTCCCTAGGCTATATATATATATATATATATATATATATATATATATATATATATATAGGCATAGGCTATAGACATTGGGCGTCCCTCCACTTGGGCCTGAGGACTCCTATAGGCTATAGGCGTTTGGCGTCCCTCCACTTGGGTCTGAGGCCTCCTATAGGCTATAGACATTGGGCGTCCCTCCACTTCGGCCTGCGGCGGCCCTCTGCTCAGGTGCTGGGGCGATCCTTCAGAAGAATAGCCGGGAGCACCACTGTCCCCGGGCTGCAGGACCGCCCCACCCGGGACCTGTCATACACCTGGGTAGTTTCGTCGCCCGTGGGGTCTTCTCCATCCAAGCGCACGGCGTATCTTTACCTGACATTGGACGGCGCCCATCTACCCACCCTTGGGGCGCCTTCTATACGGCTTTAGGGCGCCCCTCCGTCTAGGCTCAGAACCGCCCTTCCGTGGAGGCGTCGTTCTGCTTTGGTTTTGTGATCCCCATATTTCGCCCCTCGTAAGAGAAGCAACTTAATCAGACGAGAGGGTGCCACAATTTGCATATGCTTAGAAGGGTGAGGGACGTCAGGCCCCCTGGATACACCAGCGGAAATACGATCTGTCTAGTTCCATGCTGTGGCAACCAGTTCGGCTACAAATCATGCTGAAGTTCAAAGCAACTCCTTCCGTACGAACGCAACCAGCCGGGCATATTAGTGTTGAAAATTGCACCTCGAATGCACGTCGGTGGGACCAAAGGCACACACCATTGGACACGGGAACGCGCTCGTTGTGCAAACAAAATGGTACTGGCCGATGCACCGCAAAAAGAAGATCACTGCACCCTGGGATGTCACAACGTCATCCATGTTGTAGACTGAAAATAAGCTAGCTAAATGCACCGGGTAACGTGCTTATGCCAAAAAATGTTTATGTACATTTGGATGCTTCAACGAAATGAGGTTCGACAGAACAGCGTATGAATCTTGTTTTTTAGAGCTCCTAAATGAGAAGAGATTTGTGCTCAATGTTCCATATTGCACCCTCCCCGCAGCCACCTGCAAACTGTAACTATGATGTTGCGATGGGATGAGTTGATTAACAACCACTAAATTAATTAGAGCAGCATGCCATGATGACATGGATGTTGCGACAACATCGGGCATTCCTCGCTCACCTAATTTGGGACACTGTGTGCGAGGAGCATCATTTCTTTTGCGGTGAAAACGGTACCTCAGCTAAACATGTGCTGGAGGTCCCTCTAGCGCGGGTCCAAGCCACAAACCAGCTGCGCGGTGCGTTTTCTCCATGCGCCTACATCACTGTAACATACCCAAAGTTTCACGCCTCTTCTGAGTGCCGGTAATCGACTTTGGCGATGATGAAGCTGGCAGATGTTACCTGGCATGCGTTCTGTTGGGACCAAACGGTAGCATACGCTTACCAAGAGGTTGACAAAACTGTCGGCCAAAGCACCCAGCAAAATAAAAATGCTGAAAAATGATGATCAATGCTTTTCGACACATCTTCCTTTGCATTGCTTGGTATTCAGTGCAATATTATAATTCTATTTACATTCAGTATGGGCGCAAAATTAAGCCAGCGTATAAGTGAGGTAAGATTCGGGTGAATTGATTTAAAGGATAAACTGAAAATAAGTTAAGTTCTGATTCATCCAAACTTCAGCTCATTTCAACTTCAGCTATTTTTAACTTCGATTCATTTATACTTCAATATGTGTTATTTTCAATTCATTCAAACTTCAATTAATCTATGCTTCTATTCTTATGAAATTCAACTAAGCCAAGCCTCATTTTAATTAGGCTAAAATCAATTTAAAATTAATTCGGTAAACATAGATTCACTTAAATAGAAATGAGTTCAAACTTGAGCTCATTTAAACCATGTAAATTCGTTTCAATGATTTTATTCACTTACATGCTTTTGCCACTTTTGAGTGGCAAAGGCATGTAACCGATTTATGTGTCAAGGGAGCAATGGTGGATAACAGCTATGAGGTGCCGATGGTGAGGTTTATTTGCAAGTGCCGTCCCGATTACAAAAGAAAATGCATCAACATACTGGGTGACTTAGTATGAAACCACGCTATCGGTAAGCATTGTCATCGTCATGAAATGCTTGGGTAGCAGATGCATCGAATCAGACTGGTGGTGATAAACTGCAAACTTAATCATTTTTCCATTTATTTCGTTTGGACTATTTACGGAAGATAATATCAACTCATCGAGACTTCAAAATCTGCCTGGCTGATTTTG
The DNA here is from genome assembly GCF_011947565.3 of Pollicipes pollicipes. Classification (NCBI taxonomy): domain Eukaryota; kingdom Metazoa; phylum Arthropoda; class Thecostraca; order Pollicipedomorpha; family Pollicipedidae; genus Pollicipes; species Pollicipes pollicipes. The sequence continues at coordinate 32,607,352 of NW_023596225.1, read as the reverse complement.
CCCTTTGAAAGCTAAAATTTTGGAGTGTTGCCCGTGTTTCAACGTATGAAAGGTTCGATTTTTTTCGTTTTGGCAGTCAAGGTGAAAAGTGTGGTAAAACATATTTTGTTTTGCGGCGTGGTTCCTGGATCCTGATGTGACATTTTCTATCACAACTGGGTTCCAATCATGCTCGTAGTCAAGCGGGTGCACTGGGTGCCCATGCATCCTCTGGGATCTAGGGTGTAGCTCCAGCCTCGCTCTTTGCAGATATTGTGCTTGAAGTATGCTGTTTTCAAAAAGCTTGAGTGGAACCAGTTTTGTGTTGTGGTCTGCCAAAAATTGGAAAGTTAAGCTAAAATATGGTTGTCCCAGCAACAAAATTATGAATTGCGTTTGCATCGTGATCCCCTATTTGTTGGGTCATTGGTGCACCCTCTGGGAGCTTGGCTTGGCTGCGGGCCCAGTTTTAGCAATGACATGTTACCCAAAACAATAGATTCGATTACCAATAAGGAGCCTGACATGATGCTCTTAAGCTGTATGTGTATGTGGTAAGTGCTGGAATACACAGTATGGGAGTGCAACGCTTGAAGTTTCTCAAACCAATCTCCGATTGACGCTTCTCAAACAAATCTCCGCTTGGCGCTTCTCAAACCAATCTCCGACTGACGCCTCTCAAGCCAATCTCCGATTGACGCTTCTCAAACCAATCTCCGATTGACGCTTCTCAAACCACCTAACTAAATCTTCTTTGAGATGGCTGTGAGTACAATTGCGGTCTTGAATGCAGTATGTACGAATGCAGCTTTTCGGAAAAGCAATGACGGCAAGGACGGACTAAGCTCTGTTAGTATGGGATCAAAATCGCAAGCTTCTAGGCCTTATTAAAAGGAGTATCCCACACTTTTGTACTTTTCACTTATTGTTACAACGATTTGATGAGTAATACCGTTTTTCGAAATCCTTTTGAGAAGGTCAGAATTTCGATTTGAAGTAGCAGGCCATTACGGGAGAAATCACATTCCACTCCATGCTTGCTATTATGACAGTAATACATCCGATTTGCCTTGCTTTTCACAACGTGTATGTTTTGTAATATTTGCTACCCACCACTGCATCAAATTGTCTGTGTAAAAAATACTACCAAAGCTTGAAACACTGTTTAAACAAAAAGCTAGGCGATCATGAGTGTATTATGCCGCAAATTCAATGAAACATTACACTGTGGCTTTGATTTCTCCCCTATATGGCGGTAACCACTGTGGATTTTTTCGATACGCTCTTTGGCTTTGGGAATGGGAGCATCACATGATCCTTGTGACACAATGGTTCAAGCTTGAACCGTGGTGCTCCTCAGTAACAGGCTTTTGCTCGCTGAGCCAATCACGGACGTCCTTTTGTTTGCATCAGTTCGTACCAGTTTCGCACCAGTTCGTTCTTTTTGCACCAGCATAGATGCATATGGTAGTTGTCATGATGGCGGTGGTCGCGAGTGCAGGGAAGAGGCGTAGTGTTGTTACAAAGCGTTGACAGCGTAATTTGGACCCGAAATTAATTGAAGTTGAGACCCTCATTACGTTTTGACGGTGTTGCAGTGGCACCACCCAGGGTTATCATCAGACGTAGCTAGTACTGCGGTTTCACTTTAGTATGTTTTCTGAAATATGCTCCAAAGAGAGACGCTCCCTATAAGGCGACGCTAGCAAGGCTACGATGATTTATAAAGTTATTTATGAGGCGGGTTCCTTGAAGCATTCGACACATCACCTTTCCTTCATTAGCCGATTAATGTCTTCACAGCGCACAAAAGAATTTGTTGATGAACGGTGGCCATGGAAGACACTAGAATAGCGGCAAAAATGGGATATCGTAGTATCTTCCTCCCATTTGTATTTCCCGACACCACCATTGGCCTTGTGATTCCATGTATAGAGGCCTCTAAAATAGTGTCATTGTCGATGTTCAAACGTGATCCCGGTACCCAGAAAAGAAAGGACACAACTTGATTGTTTAACGTTGGAGCTAAAAATGGTTACCGCTTTATTTGGCCCCCCTAATCTATTTTCTTGGTGCCGCCTCTGCACATGCAGTTCTGCTATTTATGTACGTGTGATGAGATAACAGCAAATATTTCACGATTTCAAGCTTTTGATAGCCTCCACTGGTAAGATTATATTGTTTTCATACGTCATTTAGTCTGACCCATTGGACAGCAAGTACTCTCCTTTCCCTTTTGTCTCCGGTTAGCCACTGGCGGTTACGTTGTTTTCATATTTCATTTAGCCTGGTTCATGTGGACAGATAAGCTCCTAAGCACCTTTCTTGCTGCTCCTGGATCCGCCCCTGGTAGTTCGTATGAATCCCGTATTACCTAAATGTGAGTGGCCTTCATACAAAGGACCGTATCGCAACGCATTTCCGTCAAGCATTGGGAAAATATGATACAAAACCGTGGACGCCGCACTCGCCGCGAACACACAGTGATCACTTCTGGCATGCCTCTCTAAAGCTGTTCCTGGATTTGCATGCATCAATGTAAAATTGCAAAAGCCACAAAGGTCAACTTTTGTCAGAACGTCTGTGAATTTGAAGCGAATTCCCTCAAGTCGGCCAGTATCTGGTGCAAACCTCTTACCGCAAATGAATTATGGTCTTCGCAGCAGTGCCCTTGAGCTACGTGTCCATCTTGAGATGACGTAGGAACCCATATTTTGACATGTGATGTCAATTTTGGGGTAAGTTCCTAAATCTCAGAATGCAAACTCCAACGGCTTGGAACGAAGATAACATCGGTGTTCAATGTAGCCTCCCAGATGGTGATATACGGGGTTAATGTGATGCGGTCGAAAGAATAAACAGCTAAAAGGAGCCAAACATTTTTAACCGTAGTCTCTGGACGACTTCAGGTGGGACTGAATCGCGACGATCAGTGATCAGGAAATGTATTCATGCAATCTGCTTCCGCAACGCGACAGATTGAGCCGCAATACTACGATGTAGCCGTCCCCGGCAGCGAGGAATTTTCAAGAGTGAATACATGTGGTTTATGATTGTCACGGCATAAGTGCAAACGAAGATGGTGTCAATGAAGGCACATGGTGTCATTTACACGTGATGACATTCTGTAATCATAATAAGTCAACGGATTACGTCTTTGAAAAAGGTTATTACTGCGCATACGACGGAGGAGCTTTTCTTTTCTTGCAAACTGCTACAACAACAGCAGTTCCATAGTTCGAGCAACAGCTCAAACAGTTCTAACTGTTCTAACTGCTCATCAGCATTTTGATATTTAGCATAGCAGTTGAGGCATATCATTTCGGTACGCCAGTCGTTTAAGCTTGGTCGTTCTGGACGGCATTTCGATACATTGCAGATGGCTAACCCATTTCGATACAACAGAGAATAGCTGGCCCGCAGGCTACAGCTCGACGTTGTACTTGATATGCGGAAAACCGTCGCCAGTTATTCTAAACGGCAAGGAATAATGGAAAGCTTCCCCGCTGTATCAAATGGCAAGAATAGCGGAATATGTTTTGCCCCGCCTGATAAGTTTGACTTGGTACCAAATGTGAAAATTTTGTGATCAGGCATTTGCAAGAATGCCTGATCACGAGATTCTCATCTGTAGTACGTTATCTTTCTAGAGTCTTTGTCGAACGGTTCCAAAACATGTTATCATTGTCATCTGTACCGACATTGCTCAAACAACCCAACGGTGCCCCTAGTATTGCCAGTATTCACGCACTTGGCAGCAATGAATTTCATCAAGAATATGGAAATCACTAGCACCATAACACTGGTCGGGCAGTGAAATCAGCCCCTTCACCCATTTCGTGTTCCTTCACGTGACACTGCGCGTGCCATGAGCGACTTCGCCGAAAACGTTATTTCGTTTCTTCGTTCTTAAAAATTAAGCTAAGCAACGTTTTGATGCGACCTAATCCCTCAAACTGGCGGCTTCAGGGGGAACGTATCGACTGTGTTTGAAATGAAGGCAGCCGCAGACTTTTCCGTGGTCCTCTTGCAAAGCCGCTTCAATCGCAGGAACGAGATCAAAAGGAAGGCGTCGTCCCAGGGGGCATGGTTTCCAGCAGTCGCCCATAAGGTGTCAAGGCACCAGATGCCATGATGGTTAGGTATGTGTGACCGCGTCCACCACGAGCCATGCGTTCGTGCCCGCCTGCATGACGTGTTTGAAACCAGATCGTTAAGCATGTCCAAGAACCATTGATCAAGAGATCGTCGTCAGACCAGCGTTGCAGCAGAATCAGTAGAAATGTCCGCTGATGGATTAAGGTCAGCCTCTGTGATGAAACCGGGCTTGGTGAGCCAAGCGTGCCGACGTACAACCCACGGCGATGCGTTGAAAAGTCAGCTCCAAAAAAGTTAGCCCTGCTTTTCTTTGGGACCTTTTTGCGTCCCTGCAAAACTGCGCTGGGCTTCAACCCCGAAAAGCGTCCAAGCAGAGTTCCTAATATCAGAGACTGTCAGGGGGCGCAGCAGAAGTTCATCAGAAGCGCCTGGCTCCCGTCCCTCCTCACGAATCGCGACCAAGCTGCGCTGCCCCCCGACATCTACGGTGGCCGACATGAGGAAAATCGCCACGACCATTTAGCTGGATCGCCACGGGCATAAGCTAGGGCCTTAAGCTAGGGCCAGTCAACCCGAACCGACTAGGGCGCAGCAGCGTCCCACAGCATCTCTACGATTTCCCGTGCACGGCCCCAGCCCCCCCCCCCCCCCCCCCCCCCCGCCTCCATCCCCTGCAGTAAGCGGAGCCGGTCGGCCGCGCCGCGTCAGCCGCCATTTTGCAATGCTGCAGGGTGCATTGGTACGTGTTGCTCGGAGGTGGCGCTCGCCCGGCTGACGCCCGGCCGGGACGGTCCCGCGCCCTCCTGGCGCCGGGCCACTGCGGAGGAGGGCCGCTGGGTCCTCGTGACTGGCGGAACTCATCGGGCTTGCGACGGCTCGGTGCCAAATGTCTGCCAGATGGTGTACGCCCGAACCGGAGAGTCCGCGGCCGTCCTCTTCACATCCAATCAAATCACTGGAGCATAGAGATTTTCGCACGTCCCAGTTGTGGGGCTGATGCCGGTCGTCCGGTAACGGGAGTCTGTGACCTCTTCTCTGTCGCTTTATGCGAATAAGCGGATATGAAAAGCGATTCCAGGACAAAAACTTCGTATCGCCTTTCTTTGTACGCCAAACCTTGCAACACATATCTCTGCATATCACTACATCGTTCACGAATCTCCGTAAGCGCAAATCCTCGTAAATGCCAGCGATCTTCGTGCCACAAATTATCGTAAATGTCATACTGGGCACACCATTAAAAACTGCGCACATTCAGTTCTTCGCATCGTACTTCTTCGTGTATGCGCGTCTTCGTATGCCATTTTTTCGAAAGGCGTTCTCTTGTGCATGGAGTTATCCTTGAAACCAATTTCTGTGACACTTATTCGTGAACTCAAATCCCAGCGTCTTGCTGCTTTACATTAGCATTGCCTCATGCTGCATTTCGTCATGCGCACAATTGTTCGTAACCCATCTCTTCGTTCACGCAGTTGTTATCTCACTTCGCCCCACACACATCCCTTTCGTTGCCGATTATTGTGCTGAAGGGCTCAAATGTGCGCAAGACAGGTATCACACGAGTAGTTTTCAAATATATCGGGGTAGCGCACGTGGTGTCACACAGCGGCCGCTCGTTTCTGTCAATATGAAAACCACACGCCACCTGTGCGCTTACTAAGCATGACGCGGCTTATCTGAGCGTGAATTCCAGTCAAGTACGTCATGTCTTCTTCGTGGAATTGTTCGTGTCGATTTTTGGGGTGCGTCATTCATTTACTGCGCGACATTTGCAGTCACGCAGTCACAAGCGAAGCTTCGAGACACTCTTGGAAATCCTACCATCACATAACGAGGAAAATTTGTGCGAGGTGGCTTTTCCGCGCAGCGCACTGATGGCATCGACTTAAATTGACAATCTTTCACTGGTTTGGTGGCTGGGAACCAGCGAGGTGGCTGCTAAGCTAGGTGTGCCACGTGAAAAAAAAAATACCACGGAGTGTGGTTCTTCTGACGGGGTCTCACATCTCCGCATTTAAAACTAATATAGATATGCCGTTGCCAATGCCTGTTCTTTGTGTCTGTTGCTACAGCACTTAGTGTTACATTTTATGCGTGGTAGCTCAACAAACGATACTCAAACTTAAGCAGACAGAAATACTCAGACAGCGATAATGAGGCTTAAGTATAAGGGCCTGAGCTTTTAAGAGCTGCGGCACGGAACTTTACTTACATTGTTTCATTGGCGAAGAAATGGCATACGAAGTGTTGTCAAGATGAAGAGCGTACGTCGCGCCTCGGACAACTGGATTAGCTTAGTTTAACGTTTGAGTCAAACAAATAGCGCGTTTGTGATGAGCCGTCGAAGTCGCATGCGATAGTTCGAAATGGACTTTATGACTACATTACCTTAAGGTAAAAAACCATCATCGTTTACCCCCAGCAACACGCATTTAGCAACGACTCCTTAAGTGGCAGATACGGAATGCCCTTCTCTCCATTGTGACACCAGATTTGTCAATACGTAACCAGCTCCGAATTATGATTTATTTATCATACACGAACTGGGAGCGCATATTAAACGCTTGCCGAAAAGAAGCTTTGAGATAAACGAGTGACAAGTTACAGCATAATCTCATCAGCTTAGCATCTTCCCTAATGTTCGGATCCCTTTCCCTCGCCCGACCTCTGCAGAACTTACGCTCTAATGGCTCAGATTGACATGAAATCGCTTGTGGCAAAAGTTGTGACACTTCCGCTGAAGGGCATTTCAATTTGCCGGCTTCGAAAGACTTCTGACTGGGATCCTGACCGTGCTGAAAATAAGATAGCATTGTGAGTCTTATCCCGCTAAAAATTGGTTTTTAATTTATGAACTTGGTTCTTCCTCAGTAGCAGGGAAGCAATGCAGTAAGAGGTGCAGATTCAATGATGGGGTGTCTTGAACAACGGCTGTTTCTCCATTTTCAGCAGAATTCAACAATGACCCTGCGGCAATGCATAGAAAAAACCGGCAGAAGTGTAGTTCTGCGAAATGAGTTAGGGCGAGGCGGAACTAGGAAAATGAAACCTTCCCTCAAAATGCTGAAAAATTGCTGATTCCTGCATTCTACTCACATTTTTCCTGAAAGCTGGGGCCTAATGGCCCCCAACTGAATAGAAAACAAATACCCCTGGAAATGGAGGAGAAACTGCGTTCACATTTAGACTTCGTCGTAGGCCCCATCTTTACTGCGTCGAGTTACGGCAAAGCACACCTCAGTCAAACCGCTGTTACTAAAATGGAGAAACTGTATTTGCCGAAACATCATCGTTCTCAGATGGCGCTCATGCCTATATCAGGAGTTGCGCAATTTTCTACATGAAAAGGTGGGCTCCACAGTCACCTTTGTTGCATGTCTTCAGTCACGCACAAGTCTTTAGCAAGAGCCACACAGTTTCCCGTTCCGACGATCCTTGTATCATGTCACGCGCAACACTTATCACGAGTGCTGTAAAATGCCGATCGACCGCTCTGTGGCCATAATGCACCTGTTATTACGGAGAAATTGCTTTTTGACGTCTTTTTGGCGTGCGCGAGCCTGTACTCGCTCTCAAAGCGTACATGGATACATAAAATATCCATCACCAAGCACGTATTTGGTGGTCCGTATCGCAATACCAGGTCTGGGTCAAGGCGCAACTGCCCAACTACCAGGCCGACGGAGATAAGGCGCGACCTGATCTCAAGAGTTTGCCATCGCCTAATATGGTCAGCTGAGGGGCTGGGTGAACGGTATGTGACCGGCCCCACCTGCAAAGCGGATTTCTTGGCGGACTTCCTTGTCTCGCAGTCAAAGCCGAGGGAATCTCAGCCGCAGCCGGCGGGTGTGGGTCTGGGTGGATTACTGCGGGAGACCACAGCCGCTCATCTGCATAGGAAGTGACGCGTCTGGCGGCGGGCGCGTTCGTATCTGCTCTTAGGAACCTGTCTTTCTTAACTTCCGAAAGCAGTAATTCCGCGAAAAGAGTCTCTTGGCGGAGAAACAATTTTCAGGGTTTTTTATTTTTACCAGCTGTTTGCTATTTCTGTTATGGATAAAACCACTGGGTGGACTGAGGGTATCTGTCGTGCCCAATTTTCCAACAATGGGATATCGTTGCACCCATCCACACACACACATACGCGCACCCAAATTTTGTCCGTATGATGCCCGTTGTTTGCGTTATTGCATTTCATATGTAATTTTCCGGTCAGGATGTCCTGTCAGTTTCCAATTCCTTGACCGCTCCAACGTCATTCCCTCCAATCTAAAAAATGTAAGTGGCACCAGATCAGATCATCACCAGATCAGATCAGATCATCATATCACCAGATCAGAGTGGCACCCATGCTTGCCGTTGCATTTCGTCTGAAAACTAGTGTTTGTCTGCTAGGGAGTGGGAAGTTTGTGCCCAATGATACAGTAATTGCATTAACCGGTATTCGTTCCGTGTAAAAGCCAAAACTTTCTGAACGACCTGCGAAGGAAAAATAACAGCTGACACAAAATAATGAGATCACGTAAGCAAGGAAATGCCTCAATGTGTCACATACTTCGTAACCAGAAACTTCTTTCGGCAGTCCCCATTTAAGTTATGGATTGGCTCTACTGGAAGTATTTGCATTTAATGCCTTTGGAACAAAGAGACAAAGGCACCAAAAATCAAATATCAACCCTACCCAATGCCGGACAATTGTGAAATGCTCGTTCCGACCCGCTGCGCTGTATGCCAAGCGCAAACCGCGCCGCAAGAAGGCATGTAAATGCTGCACCACAAGTTGTACACTCAATCTTTCCTCGGCTGGCCTGCCGGCGCAGTCCGCAGCGCCGCTGTTTGGGCTTCCAATTCGTGCCAGGTCATCACCATCACGACCTGCACGCACAGCAGTGAGTCAGCAGAGTCAGCAGCGTGGCGGCGCCACGCGTGGGAGAACGCCGCGGCGACTGTACGCGCGTCCCGCGCGGGAGACCCCCGTCCTCGTCTCTGGGGAAGAGCATCAGGAGCTCGCGCCACGGGCACAGGCTCAGCAAACCACAGGGCCCGTCCGGACCAGGTGGCCCGAGGGCGGTGTGGCCGTTGAGCCGGAGCTCAGTGGCTTTGGGCTCGTGACTCGTGACTCAGACTGACTCGCGGTGGCGTGTGACTCAGCCGGCGGGCGCTTCAAACGGATTGACTCATTTTGTCGTGAGCAACTGCTGAGAGGCTCAGAGCCGGGAATGTGCTCACACGTGGCAAGTTGGGAGCGTGTTGGCTGAGTGGTTAGCGCGACGGATTGCGACGTGGGGGCCCGGGTTCGAATCCTGGTTGCGCAATGGCCCCGAAAGCCAATATAGTTAATGTAGTCGCTAGCGCTCCGAAAACGGGCGTGATGACAGGCGTTGCGTTCGCTTTAAAAAAGTAAACGCAGTGATACTATGCGCACCAATGTTTTCTTTTGCGGGCCTGATTGTTGAATTGAGTGCCACCTCGAGCCTTCGTGCGTAATAGTCACCGTATCAGCGAAGTCTGCAACATGTGCGCTTAACTTTCGAGAGTTACCAACGGGGATCGTATATACCACCACGTTAGTTAATGTCGATGAGGTTAGTTGCACGCTTCAGTAAAACACACGTCCTATTTGAGATGACGTGTTCACCTCGTGTGGATAAATCTCTGCCAGTAATGAAACTAATAAAAACATAGCCAAATGCTCACCAAAATAGCTATTCTAATCTCATCCTTTCCGAGTTCATAATCCTATCCAAAGCCCTCAAATCGTCCACCCACCAAGCCACGGCATTTTGGCATAGCGAACGGAAATAGCCTGTAAACGTGGCCGTTTCCAGACATCAGCACCTGGGCAGGGAGCGGGGTGCGGGCGTGCAATGCAGCGGTACCAGCTGGCTTGCAGGTGGCAGTGCCCTCTTTGTCTCGCTGCAGAGCGCAGAGCAATCGTATGCCAGACATTGCAGATCGCCCTGGATACACGCCCCACTTCCCGGCGGCCAACGGAAGAATCGGAATATGCTTTTGTTAAGACTGTTTTGCGGGGCCGCAGTGGATGGCTGGCAGCGATTGTCGCACGAGTTTCGAGCGTTTCCGTTCGCCAGGCTTGCCTGTCAAGTTTTGCACAGTCTTGGAAAGCGATATGCGGTTTCCGACAGGTGCCAAGGTCACAAATATGCCAATATGCACGCTCTAAATGTAAATGGCATCTTCCTTCTCGTCAGTCGCTGGCCTTTTCTTTCAAGCCTGTTCGTAAAGGCGTATCTTCAGGATAAGGACATAAGGGGTTAGTGTCAGTCTGATGCCACAGTTGCACTGAACTCCCATCTGCTTCATGCTGACATCACAAGTTTGCGGACGACTTGCGAACGGAAAGTACAAATAAAGGCTGTCAAAATAAAGATGTCACGAGATTCAAGGGGACATCGAACTTATTTGTGCAGCACGCGATTCGCAAAACCTTGTGTTGGTATTTTGAAACTAGGCTATAAAAACAATATTTGCAGCTTGCATTCTCATTTAAGAGATTAGCCCAACTCTCGCAGAAGATGTGCTCCAATTTGATATCTCAAGGACGAATGGACCCGAACAATAAGTTAAACCATCAATCACAACCAATGCAGAACGTTGTTAAATCCTCCTTTCGGCTTAAAGCGACCTAGCTCTAAGGTCAAATATTGCGCCACGATGTTTCTATTTGGTGGTCCGCGAAATGGCTCATGTTGAGGCCAAATCTTCAAGAAACACCGAAAGCATGGAAATAATAACCACCAATAAGAGCGATACCGCATGATTCAAACGCAGATCAATGCTTACCCACATTGATTTATTCCTCAGTCCCATAAAAACTATATCATGTGCATAGTCGATTCTTGTTACCTCGTCTTGCTCTGCAGTGTCATGCAGCTTTTGAGAAAGAAATTCACGCTGCGCCAAACAACCTCCGTCAAATCATATGATCCCCTGTCTATCCCTGACCTGAGTCTTCTGTCCACAGGAACACTTGTCAGCATCAAAGCCCAACGAAAAGCAATGCGAACCTTCATGCCCCCTCCCCCCCCCCCTTCCTCCATAACAAGAGCAAGCATTTACACACGCCTGATGACGTCAGAGCACGGGCCAAGAGTAACCTCCGGACCCACGTTCCCCTCTGGCCTCTCACCACGCCCCGCGTTGTGAAACAACACCAGTCCGAAACTGGGCCACGGGGGACGCCCGGGCTGGCTTTCTGACCCACTTTCGGGACGGCCGCCAGTTTTTGTGGCGTTCGCGGACGGCGGAGAGCGTCTCTCGCGTCCCGGCCCGCGCAAGCGGGCCAAGGAGATAAAACGCAAGAAACCCACAGGCGAGCACGCTCCCACGTGCGGCCCATGTGGGGGATAGAGGGGCGAAGGGCGGGAGTGGGGCGTGAAAGGGCGGAGAACGGGAATGAGGTCTCTCTCACCGCGGAGGGCGTGAGTGAGGCTTGGCTCATGGTGGAGGACGCGAATGGTTCTGTCCCATGGTGGAGGTAAAAGTGGGACCTGTCTCACGGTGAGAGATGGAATGAGATCGGGCCTCTCAGCACACGCTCAGAGGCCTATGCGACGGTCAGAGGGCCATGAGACGGCCAGAGGGCCATGAGACGGCCAGAGGGCCATGATACGGCCAGGGGACCATGATACGGCCAGGGGACCATGAGACGGCCAGAGCGCCATGAGACGGTCAGAGGGCCATGAGACGGTCAGGGTACCATGAGACGGCCAGAGGCCCATGCGACGGTCAGAGGGCCATGAGACGGCCAGAGGGCCATGAGACGGTCAGGGGACCATGAGACGGCCAGAGGGCCATGATACGGCCAGGGGACCATGATACGGCCAGGGGACCATGAGACGGTCAGAGGGCCATGAGACGGTCAGAGGGCCATGAGACGGTCAGGGGACCATGATACGGCCAGGGGACCATGATACGGCCAGGGGACCATGAGACGGCCAGGGGCCTATGCGACGGTCAGAGGGCCATGAGACGGTCAGAGGGCCATGAGACGGTCAGAGGCCCATGGGACGCTCAGAGGGCTATGAGACGGCTAGAGGCCCATTAGACGATCAGAGAGCCCTGGGCTGGCAGGTATTCGTCGGTACATAGCATCAGGACACCTTCAACGTTGCAGAGGACGCCAGGGCGGCGCCACGGGCTTGACTGCCTGATGAAGAAGTGCAGATCGCTGACACGTCGATGGCATTTAAAGGAGTGTACACGGAAAGCTTTACCGAGGTTAGGCGTACAGAGGAGAACATGGACACCGTTCTGTGGCGTGAGACGCGTGCAGATTAAGTTATTGTTGTCACCGGAGTTATGCAGCAGTGTGATGTTTTCCAAACAGATGAGTATGCTGTGCGGTGCAACTTTATTGAGCATCTGGGTGAAAGGAAAACTTAAGCCCTCACAGTGATACGTAATAAAGCCCGTGGGAAGCTCGGCCATTTTTGTTGTGGAGCTGGAGCTTATGGTGGATGCGTCGGCTCGCATCCGAGTCAAACTTTCACGCATCTAACCACCGCATCGGGACGCCGAATGCTTCAGTCAGTCGCGTGTTTGGATGCGCAGCAGCCCAGCCATGCTGACAAGATAGCAGCGAATCATGTTTACCCAACGACATGGTTCCCTTCCCGGCATGCAGATTGCCGCAGGGTAGTCTCACCGACATGCTTCTTCGAAAAACGTTGCTGGCGTCAGTAAAAATGCCAGATAAGGTACGACTGTGGTCTTCCCTGCTGAGAGCTTGGCCGTGCGTCACTGATTTCAGTAACGGGCACTAGCGAGCAGATAACACTAGAGAAAGATGACTTGTACGGTATGGGACGGGCGAGGTGATAGCAGGCGCGAATTGCGCTACGGGGATGATACCGAACACCAAGGTAATCGAACCAGACACATCTGTCCACCAGTACGGATGGATGTGATCAACGCGTGAAAAATATTTTTCGTGAGAGTTGGACTGGGGGGGGGGATTTCACTGACGCAGCATTCGCGCTCTACCCCGCAAAAAAAACACCACTTGAAAGTAACCCGGCTGCTAATTTAGTGCTCATGTCAGGCTTGAGCATTTTAAACGATGGCAGTGACGAGTTAACAATAATTTGGGATTTTGACCATATGGTTAAATAGTGAGAGAGGCTCAAACACATCGGGTACATGTTGCTGGCGACAAAGAAGACTGTGTCCGTGTAGCTTTCGTGGATAGACCTCTCTCGACTTAGATAGTGCCTTGTGTTCGAGGTCTACCTAGCAGGTGGCGTTGGCCCGCTTTTCAGTCCATAACTGGCGCATCTTTGGGTCGAATTTTTTTAGATCTGCAAGTGAGGGGTACTAGGTACTCTTATCTTAGTAGTGCGGTTGGTGTCCGTCTACATCTGCTTTGTTTGTTGAGATCTGACATCAGTCCCTGAAAACACCGCCAAACGATCCACGGTTCGCTCATTGACAGCGTCTGCTGGTCTGCGCAAATCGACCCACACACATGCCGGTATCGTTACCTAATCGATCCTGTTTTTGTCGTCAAATTCACCGTTGCGATCGTTTCCTCCTCATAGGGGCGTCACTCTGTATTCTTTGGGGAAGGGGGGGGGGGGGGGGGTCTGAGACCCTCCAATACTCTTCTGAGCTCTTTCTCCGATGAGCATAAGTAAGGGAACATTGGTCTATTGAAATGCAGCAAGATTATATTAAGTACTGATACATTAGGTGCCTAGACACATCACGATTGGTATGCTCATTATGTACCAAATACTATCCTGTTGTACCTGTGTTTTTATCCTGTCAGTATCTCCATGCATCAGGCCAGTCTACAAAAGTTGTTAAGCTTTTCATGAAAAAGCACAGGTAGGGAAAGACAAAAATGGGCTGCAACTATGCGGCAGGTTTTTTGAAGAACAAAATGGTTCATGAAGCAGTGGACTCACGTTTTCCTCAACAACGGCACGTGTATTTGTCACACAGTCGTGACTGTAATGCTTATTTAATGGTAAAACACGAGCCCGCGACGGTGGTTGTAGGGGATTCCACATCCGTCAAATGGTGACTACAAGAGATACTCCAGATGGTCCCCTGGCGGTCCTGGAAGCGGAACAGGCTGAACCTGCTGCACGTGCTTGGTCGCCCATGTCGATCCTGTCGACGGCACGATCCGTCCCCTCTCAAGTCTGAGAACGACCTTGAGGCCCTCAAGGTGTGCTGGTTTGTCCACGTGGACGTAATTCTTTAGGTTACTTCTCACCGCATGAAGTCAAGTGGTGACAGGCTGTGGGCGGCCTGTGGAAGCCATTCCACGGCAGTCTTCAACGGATATGCATTCCAGGACATCTGCTCCATACAACAATCCAACGCGGCCCGTGTCATGCGCGGTCTCAGTTCCGTCCTGCTGGAGCCATCCCTCGTCCAAATCACTCCTGTGAAGCCGTCCGAGGGCCGCTCAGAACGGTATCAGAGCGGTGGCGATGTACCACTTGGAGATTTTGCGGGCAAAATCCTCTCTGTCGTGTTCAAAGCGTCTTCTGTAGTCACGTTTTGAGGAATGTAGGATCACTGATAACTGCTGTTGTATTTTTGTTATCATGTTTTGCCATTAAATGATCATTGGAATGTCCCCGCAGTCTCGATCATTCTATGACCGATAAAACAGTCTCTGACGTCACCTGATCGTTAGCGCGCCCGACCGGAGGCCATCTCAGTCGGGGACAAGTAGCGAATGCTGAATGGACTCGAACGTACCTCACCACGGGTGGGTGAAACGGAAGGCGGGTGCTCCAACCAACTGAGCTATTGTGACGGGCTAAAGTGCATTCCAAGATGGGACTGTTTAAAGTACAGTTTGCCGGTATATCGTCCACTGGTTGTACCACAGAAATGGTGTCAAGGAATGGGATCATCGATTTTGTGTGTTGTGCTCCAAAACGAAAGAAATATTGGGGTGGTGCTTTTCGATTTTTTTTGAAGAAATCTGACCTTGAGCACGGCTTTCAAACGTCGGTTTTCTGGGTGACGATGAATATTGTATTAACAATGTCTCTAAACGTCATGATACACACGCTAATAGCTTTTATATAATGCACCACGAATTGCATCTTCTGGTAGCTTCTGGTTTCTCTTTCCGTAAAAGGTCAAACATGAAAGCAATACAATTTTAAAAATGATGTTAGCTTTCAACTTAAAAACTCCAATCGCCCAACGCCAAAACACCAAGATTCAGCGATCTGTCGTGCTTACGCGGCTTCAACACGTGTCAAAGCATTGGTTGCGCTTCTTTTTAAAGGATCACTCTGTTGATAGTGATTGTACAGCCTCTACCTGCTAGGTCGTTTCAATTATCTACACCCTCCGTTGAGAAGGTCATGCAGTTCAGTCTTGGGTTTGGGAAAGGCTGAATGAACCATTGTGAAGTGACAAACGCCTGCGGTTGATTCGATGCGACCATTTGATTCCTGATTTATCCACTTTCGTTACTTTTAAATGCACCACGAATTGCATCTTCTGGTAGCTTCTGGTTTCTCTTTCCGTAAAAGGTCAAACATGAAAGCAAT